>NW_022436944.1:29839468-29871006 GCF_009761245.1 Sapajus apella | reverse complement strand
CACACACACACACACACACACACACACACACACACACACACACACACTACACTGGAAAAGCCAACATGGAAATATTAATAGTAGTTACCTACTGGGTGATGAGATTAACGGTGTTTTTTTTTTAAACTTGTATTTTCTTTCTTCTTTCTTTTTTGAGAGGGGTCTTGCTCTGTTACCCATGTAGAGTGCAGTGGTGCAATCATGGCTCACAGCAGCCTTAAACCCCTGGGCTCAAGCAAACCTCCCACCTCAGCCTCCCTAGTAGCTGGGATTACAGGCACACAACGACCATGCCTGACTAAATTTTTATTTTTATAGAGATAGCGTCTCCCTATGTTGCCCAGGCTGGTCCTAGACTCAAGAGATCTGCCTGCCTCAGCCTCCCAAAGTGCTGGAATTACAGGCATAAGCCACCATGCTAAGACATACTTTCTATATATTTTACAATTGACGTTACAAAACTTTGGCGATAAAAATAAAAAGAAGCAATCTTAAAATTTCATGTTTAAAAAAAGAAAGTTCTAATCTAACAAACTGCTTTCTCGCAACTTCAGAGCTATACTGTTGCAGAAAATAATGTGGTCTTCTATTAACTAGGAGGAAAAGGCATATTTACAAGCTACAACATTTACTTCAAAGACTACTCATCCAATATATTAATTTATCCCATATAACATCTTTAATACTTAAAGAACATTCAACTATTATGTGCTATTAATTAGTAGCACAAAAATAACTATAATATATCATCTACTTTTCAGGAAATCTTCAATGACTTCAATATATAAATGCCAGGACCTGGCACAGTGGCTCACACCTGTAATCCAAACACTTTGGGAGGCAAAGACAGGAGGAATGCTTGAGCCCAGGAGTCTATCGTCAAATTATTCACTAATAATTTTGACTTTATAGAATCACCCAATATTAGCAGCAATGCCTGTAGTAAAAAGCATATAGGTATATGTAACTCCCTTGCTTTTCCCAACCACATAGTCAAGATACCTTCCAGTATTCCCATTTAATAAATGTAGAATTTGATGTATGAAGCCAAAGTCACCAAGTAACAAGTGACAATGCCATGGAAAAACACTGATTCATAATTAAGTGATTTTAAAGCTACACTGATAGAGCTCCTGCAGAACTCATGCATTTTCAACAAGACCCTAATTTACCAGAGAGAAAATATTATCACTTTATAAGAAAACCAAAAAACTAATATTTTTCATTTTGGCTTTTTACCTTTTTTTTGGAGGGGGGCGGAGCAGAGAAGGACAGAATCTCGCTGTCACCCAGGCTGGAGTTCAGTGGCACAATCTCAGCTCACTGCAACCTCTACATCTTGGGTTCCAGCAATTCTTATCCCTCAGCCTCCCAAGGAGTTATGATTATGGGTACCACACCCGGCTTATTTTTTGTATTTTTAGTAGAGGCAGGATTTTGCTCTGTTGACTGGGCTGGTCTCGAATTCCTGACCTCAAGTGATCCACTTGCCTCAGTCTGCAAAGTGCTGGGATTATAGGTGTGAGCCACCACACCTGGACTTGTTTCTTCTTTTTAATCAACTTGTACTTTCAAGTACAATCATCTATAGCAATACATGTTGAAATAAATGTTAGCTGACAGTACCTGGGACTTCAATAATGGACCTATTTTCCAGATGTTGGTGGGACTTTGTTTTCCTTTTGTTTTGCAGCTATACATGCCAGAAATGACTCAAAAGTGAAGAGGCTCTTAATATTTTAATGAGATTTTTCTCTTTAAAAGGGAAGTAGGAGCCAGGTGTGGTGGCTCACACCTGTAATCCCAGCACTTTAGGAAGTCGAGGCAGGGGATCACTTGAGGTCATGATCAGACTGGCCAACATGGTGAAATCTCATCTCTACTAAAAATACAAAAATTAGCTGGGTGTGGTGACGCAGCCTGTAATTACACCTACTCGGGAGGCTAAGGCAGGAGGATCACTTGAACCCAAAAGGCAGAGGTTGCAGTGAGTCAAGACTGTGCCACTGCACTCCAGCCTGGGTAACAGAGCGAGACTCTGTCTCAAATAAATAAATAAATAAATAAATAAATAAATAAATAAATAAAAGAATGTTTAAAAAAAAAAAAAACATATGTACCATATAGTTTGTATTTTCTCTTTTAGATGTATACTTGTGACAGGCAGTATCTCATACTCTATTTGGGTTTCAATACAGCCTATCATCTTCACAAATGCAAAGAAATAAGAAGAAAAGGCTAAATAGGGATGCAACATCTGTCTAGATAATGCCATTGATAGTACTAATAAAAACGTATAAGTAAACTGAGAAGAAAACGCTCTAAAAATAGGACTCTTGAAGAAGGAGTTTAATAAAAAAGCAACATACTAGAATGGTAAACAGGGACCTGGTGCATTGGCACACACCTGTAACCCCAGCACTGTGGGTGGCGGGTGCATGACTTGAGCCCAGAAGTTTGAGACTAGCCTAGGCAACATGGTGAAACCCCACCTCTACAAAAAAAATACAAACATTAGCTGGGCATGTGGTGTGCACCTATAGTTTGAGTTACTTTGAGGGTTGAGGTCGTCAAATCACTTGAGCCCAGGACGCCCAGGCTGTAATGAGCCAAGATGGTGTTACTGATCTCCAGCCTGGATGACAGAATGAGACCCTAACTCAAAAAAAAACAAAAAAGAAAAAGGAAAAAAAGGTAAACAGACTATAATTCACTAATGTAAGTGTAGAACCAAAAAGATAAAGTTATAAACTAGTATTTTCATCATTAGCGACATAGCGGTGGTAGAAAGTTTCACTGCTCGAAGATCAAACACCGCATGTTCTCATTCATAGGCGGGTGTTGAACAATGAGAACACATGGACACAGGGAGGGGAGCACTACACACTGGGGTCTGTTGGGGGGAAACGAGAGGGACAGTGAGGGGTGGGGAGTTGGGAAGAGATAGCATGGGGAGAAATGCCAAATATGGGTGATGGGGAGGACAGCAGCAAATTACGCTGCCACGTGTGTACCCATGCAACAATCTTGCATGTCCTTCACATGTACCCCAAAACCTAAAATGCAATAAAATAAATTTAAAAAAAAAATGAAGTTTCACTGCTCAAGTATGAACTGACTCACATAACCAATCCACCAATAAAGCATATTTCTGGAGTTTCACTCAAATAAATATTCAGAAACAGCTTTCTTTTCCTTGGTTACCATTTACCAAGGCAAGGATTCCCTTAACTTGTAGCTGGCAGTCTGGGCAATACACACATAACTGACCACAAGAAATGTTGGCTGGGCACGGTGGCTCATGCCTCTAACCCCAGCACTTTAGGAGGCCGGGGCAGGCAGATCACGAGATCAGTAGACTGAGACCATCCTGGCCGGCCAACGTGGTGAAATCCTGTCTCTACCCAAAAAAAAAAAAAAAAAAAAAAAAAAAAAAAGAAGAAGAAAACGAAAAGAAAAGAAAGAAAGAAGAAAGAAGGAGGAGGAAGAAGAAGAAATGTCATCATGAGAATTCAGACTAGCCCACAAGAATGAGGCCTACAAAATGAAAATTATCACTCTTGTTAAACACATCAGTTAAGATGGAAACAGATTTTCAATGAATTTATATGTGCACACAGATGTGTGTTTCAACACAAAACCTTAAATTGAAAAAGTGAGGGTTAAATAATAAAAATATATAGTGAGAAGTATAACTTCTACAACCCTTGACCCTAATGGCAAACGAACCTACTGTGACCAATTTTGTCTGCTTATTTCCAGATATATTCCTTAACAAGCATCTAGGAATATATATGCAATTTAAAAGAGAGAAAGACTATCACAAAACTTGGCTATTTTATATCTCTAGCATTCATATATTTCCATTAAAAGTTTACCACAATAAAAAAGCTGCCACGAAAAACAAAAATTAACAAAGCTTGTCATCAAGGTGTAAAAGTCAACAACTAGAGTACTTAGAACAATATAAGCGTTTAGCCAGTGTTTTAACGACTAATTACATCCCTCAACATACACACACAAAGAGAGAGAGAGGCAGATCCAAGATGCTCGTTAAGTCAAATGCACCAGTCAAAAGAAGAAACACAGAGAATTCATACAGGAGGTAAAATTCATATTTTGAAATATAACAGTACTGTTAGACAAAGACCATGGTGAAAAGGCTAAACAAATAATTTAGACAGAAGAAAAATGAATAAATTTTGCAGCACATGTTGATATGGAATATTCAAGCTCATTAAAGCAGAAGAAAAAATGGAAGGAAACATGACTCCCAAAGCAAGACTAGATGTTACCTACTCTTACAGTGAAAGTGACTTTCCAATGTCATTATACATGGAAAATTATCATAAGAGATGGGACATCTCAATGAACAGATCATTCTTTTCCACCAGATTGAAAAAGGGAATATAATTCGTTTTAATATCAAAACAACATGGAGAGTTACTTTAAAGATACAAAGTAAGCTTGTTTAGTTTTCAATCTACAGAAGCAGCAAAGATGAATTTAGGCCACCTTAACCTGTAAACTTTTTTCAAAAACAGGAGAAATATGTAGCAAAGGGTTAGCACCAGGTGGCTAATATTAGCTTTAAAATGTACTGAATGAGTTTGCTGACAATTCTTAGTTATACTTAGTTTGTACCTTAAAATTTCTACACTCTATGTATAGTTGAGTATTCTTACTGAGTCTAGGATAAACAGTATTTCATTTCTTATTTTATTTTGGGAGGAAAAAAAGAGTATTAGTTATAATATAACTAGAAAAGATGAATGGTAAGATCAAGTTGAAGGTTTAAAAAGTAAACTTAGTCATGAGAAATGACTGCTTGATGTGTGGTTTGAAAAACTGTAATAAACTGGGCCCAATGTCTCTATTACATGTTGTACGTACATGCCACAATTCCTCTACCTGTTATCATAACCATTATCTAAAGAGAAACAGGAAACATTTTTCACTTCAAAGCCTGCCCATGATGATAATGCTTCTGTCTTCAACTTTGCTGTCTTGGCGCACGACAGACACGGTTATAATATACTTGCTAAATGTGAGACAATCTGAACATCAAATACAGTAACTATAATTGATTACAGAAAATACAAAAACATAGAATGGCTTGGTAGCTCACACCTGTAATTCCAACACCCTGGGGGGCTGAGGCAGGTGGACTGCTTGAGTTCATGAGTTCAAGACCAGTCTGGTTAACACAGCGAAACCCTGTCTCGGCTGAAAATACAAAAATTGGCTGGGTGTGGTGGTGCACGTCTGTAGTTCCAGCTGCTCAGGAGGCTAAGGCAGGGGAATCGCTTCAACTCAGGAGATGGAGGTTACATTGAGCCAGGATTGCACCACTGCACTCCAGCTTGGGTGACAGAGCATGACTCAGTGTAAAAAAAAAAAAGGAGTGGGGGAGGGGAGGCCAGGCACAGTGGCTCACACCTGTAATCCCAGCACTTTGGGAAGTCATGGCAGACAGATCACCTGAGGCTGGGAGTTCGAAACCAACCTGATCAATGTGGAGAAACCTCGTCTGCACTAAAAATACAAAAGTAGCTGGGTGTGATGGCGAGTGCCTGTAATCCCAGCTACCTGGAGGCTGAGGCAGGAGAATCGCTTGAACTCAGGAGGCGAAGGTTGCAGTGAGCCGAGATTGCGCCACGGTACTCCAGCCTGGGCAACAAGAGCAAATCTCCATCTCAGGGGAAAAAAATAGAAAATTCAAAAGATCCCAAAATTGGTAACAACCCAAATGTCCAAAAAGTGAATGAATAAAATAGACTGGAATATATCCAAACAATGAATTCTGCTCACTAATGAAAAAAGAATAAACTACTAATAAATGTAAAATCATGCATGACTCTTCAAAGACATTTGGCTTACCTCAAGAAGCCAGACAAAACAGTATATACTGTATGATTCCATCAATATTAAATTCTATAGAAAAATTCCGTCACTTATAGTGACAGAAGCAGAGCTGCGGTTGCCTGGGAGCAGATTGGTGGGTATGACTGACTGAGAAGGGACTCGAGGGAACTTTCTGGAGTGCTAGAAATGTTTTCATCTTGATTGTGGTGGTGGTAGTTACAAAAATCTATACATTTGTCAAAACTGAAAAGTGCACACTTACAATAGATACATTGTCAGTATACTAATCCCAAATAAAGTTGTTTTTTTTTTTTTGAGACGGAGTTTCATTCATGTTACCCAGGCTGGAGTGCAATGGCGCGATCTCGGCTCACCGCAACCTCCGCCTCCTGGGTTCAGGCAATTCTCCTGCCTCAGCCTCCTGAGTAGCTGGGATTACAGGCACGCACCACCATGCCCAGCTAATTTTTTTTTTTTTTTTTTTGTATTTTTAGTAGAGACGGAGTTTCACCATGTTGACCAGGATGCTTGACCTCGTGATCCACCCGCCTCGGCCTCCCAAAGTGCTGGGATTACAGGCTGGAGCCACCACGCCCGGCCTAAAGTTGTTTTCTAAATTAAGTATCCTGATGGTGGTGACTGATGTTTTCACAATGTATACTTATGTCAAAACTTAACAAGTTGTATACTTTAATTATGTACCATTTACTGGAGTCAATTCTAACTCAATAAAACTATTTTTTAAAAAGCTAACTGAAGACTTGCATAATTAGTTCTATCTTCCTATTTCCTTAAAAAACGAAATGCTACAGCCAGCCCTGAACCTGTAGAGAACTTTAAGAGAAAAAAAAATCCAAACAACAGTAAACTACGATACCTATTTAAACATAATTGTGACTACTGAAATGTTCAACTAGAAAGTAATCAAATTGATTTCATAATTGAAACCAATAGTAGATGTTCTTCTAAAGTGTGAATATTAAGTATAATCAGTTAAAATAAGGATCTAGACAGGAAAGCTCATTGTGGCAGAAACTTTCTGACCAAAATCAAATTCCCTTACCACTATCTTGTGCCTAGTCAACTTCCAGAAAATAGTGACCATTTGGCACTGTCCAACCATTAAGATGTGAAGACTGCTCTGGAGTTTCTGGCACACTCAATGTTCCTTCCCTGTCCTTTCTTCCAATGCTTGGAGCCACGACAGCCAAATGCAAACTTGAGTGACAGGCCAAGAATTAATCATGGAGACATCTGTCCTGATATCACTGCGCCAGTGAATCAATACTAGCAACACTGCAACTCTCCTTATTTTGAAGGAAAAACAAAGCTCTGTTTTATAAAGCCAGTGCAGTCTGGTTTTCTGTTATCTAATGCCAAATACAACCCTACCTGATAGAACCACTGTTACCATTTTTTAAAAGTTGAGATATACAATTCATTTACTATAAAATTCACCCTTTAAAACTATATACTCTATTCGGTTTACTATATTCACCAGTTTGCATAACCTTTACCACGGTCTAATTTGAGAACATTTTCATCATACCAGAGACATCCCATATCTATTAAATCACTCATTATCCTCCCCACCCCTACTACATGACAATCACTAACCTACTATTTATTTGATTTGCTTATTCTCAACATTTTCATATAAGTAAAATCATATACTATTAATAACATTTGGATACAGTCATATGTTGCTCTACTATATTCTCTTTCTCCAACAACTGATGAATAAACACTCCACAATGTTTGCACAGTGAAGAAATCATCTAATCATACACTTTCTCAGAAAATTTACAATGTGCAAACATTGTAGAATGTACCTACACAAATGTAGATGATGTAGCCTGCTACGCACCTGAGCTATATGATACAGTCTATTGCTCCTAAACTACAAACCTGTACAGCATGATACTGGACTGAATACCGTAGGCAACTGTAACACAATAGTAAGCATTTGTGCATCTAAACGTAGAAATGGTACAGTAAGAATATGATACAAAAGATTTAAAATGGCAAATCTATATAAGGCGTTTATCAGGAATGGATCTTGCGTAACTCTAAGTTGCTCTGGGTGAGTCAATGAGTGAGTGAATGTGAAGGCCTAGGACATTACTGTCCACTACTGTAGACTTTATAGACACTGAACATTTAGGCTACACTAAATTTATAAAATAATTTTATTTTCATTTCAATAATGTTTTAACCTTAGCTTACTGTAACGTTTTTACTTTATGAACTTTTTACTTTTTAAACTTTCTGACTCTTTGGTAATAACATTCAGCTTAAAACAAACACATTGTCTGGAAATACAAAAATATTTTCTTTCTTTCTTTGTTTTTGAGACAGGATCTTACTCTGTCACCCAGCTGTAGTGCAGTGTATCAATCATAGCTCACTGTAGCCTCAAACTCCTGGACTCAAGTGATCCTCAAACCTCAACCAACTGAACATCTAAGACTAAAGGAACATGCCACTATACCCAGCTAATTTTTTGATTTTTTATTTGTGGAGATAGGGTCTCACTATGTCTCCTAGGCTCATCTCAAACTTTGGGCCTCAACTGATTTTCAGATATAAGCCTCTCAAGGGGCTAGGATTACAGGTTGTTTTTTTTTTTCTTTACTTCCTTGTTCTATAATATTTTTTAAGCTTTTTTGTTTTGTTTTTTCCTATTTCTTAAACTTTGCTTTTCTTATTTCTTAAACTTTTTTTTAAAGTTGGGTTAAAAAAAAAACTTAATTTTTTTTTTACCTTGTAAACTGTGCCTTAAAAACTAAGGCACAGGCACACACATTAGCCTAGACCTACACAGGGTCAGGATCATCAATATTACTGCCTTTTACCTCCATAGCTGTCCCACTGGAAGTTCTTCAGGGACAATAACACCTATGGAGCTGTCATCTCTTATGAAACAAGTCCTTCCCTCTGGAACATCTTCTTAAAGACCTGCCAGAGACTGTTTTACAGTTAACTTTTTTTTTTTTTTATATATAAGTAGGAGTACACTCTAAAATAACAATTAAAAGTATAATAAACCTACAAACCAGTGACACAGTCATTTATCAAGTATTACATATGACACATAATTATAAGTTTCATACTTTTATTGTAAGTATGGCAGCCCAACTGGTTTATACAAGCATCACCACAAATTTATTTTGTAGCCCTATGACATTACGAAGGTTACCAGATCACAAGGGCTACAATATCACTAGGCCATAGGAATTTTTCAGCTCCATGATAATCTTGTGGAATCACCATTACACACGAGGTCTACTGTTGACTAAAACATCATTATATGGCATATGATTATATACAAAAATCAACAGTATTTTCTACTGGAGAAACAAGAATTGCTATGGTCTGAATGTTAGTATCCTGCCAGCATTCAGGTTAGAACCTAATACCCAATGTGAAATTACTAAGAGGTGGGGCCTTCTTGAAGTAATTAAGGCATGAAGATTCTGCTAACATGAATGGAATTACTGTCCTTATTAAAAAGGTTGATGAAAGTTTCCTTGCCCTTTCTACCATGTGAAAACACAATCTTTGCAGCATAGAGTGAGCCTTCACCAGACACTGAATTTACTGGTCCCTGACCTCCGACTTCCCAACCTCCAGAATCAAAATAATCTGTTGTTTACAAATTACCCAGTGTAAGGTATTTTGTTATAGCAGCCTGAATAGACTGAAACAATAATCTTAGGAAGTGAGAATAAAATATTTTCAACATCAAATCATTTGAGAGAAAGTACTATATGTATATTATATATACTATATGTATATTCTCAACAGCAACAGTAATTATTTTTGACTTTTGAAGAAATTTAATAAAAGTTGGCACTAGTATGAAGAAAATATACATTCTTATTGAAAGGCATAAACATCATCATATATTTGAAAAGCACTCATAGAAGTGTCAATTGCCCAGTCTGACCAACATGGAGAAACACCATCTCTAATAAAAATGCAAAAATTAGCTGGGCATGGTGACGCATGCCTGTAATCCCAGCTACTCGGGAGGCTGAGGCAGGAGAATAGCTTGAACCCAGGAGGCAGAGTTGGTGATGAGTCAAGATCGTACTATTGCACACCGGTCTGGGCAACAAGAGCAAAACTCTGTCTCAAATTTTTAAAAGTCAGTTGCCCCATATTAATTTATTAATTTTATGTAATTCAAATTAGAATCCAAACAATTTCTATTTTTAGTAGAGACGGGGTTTCACCATGTTGGCCAAGATGGTCTCGATCTCTTGACCTCATGATCCACCTGCCTCAGCCTCCCAAAGTGCTGGGATTACAGACGCGAGCCACTGCGCCTGGCCTAAACATAAAATTTTTAAATGAGATAGGGCAATCACCCAAGTCAGCAGGAAATAGATGGCTTTTTTTTGTTTTTTAAGTGCTGAGAATCTTCAAGTAGGAAAACTACATGCCCTAATGTTATCCAACATTCAAAAATAAACAAGATAAATAGGAATCATAAAAAAAAATAAAAATCTTAAAGGAAAACTGGATGAGAAACATTCAGTACTCTAAAGTAGAACTATAAAAAAATTCATATTAAAAATTAAGTTTTTGTATCTAGGGAAAAATAAAACTATTTCAACACTGGTAACGAAGAACTAATGCTGAGCTTTGCAATCTAAAAAAGATTAAAAACTGAAAATTAGGTGTCATATGTGGTGGCTCACACCTGTAATCCCAGCACTCTGGAAGGCAAAAGTCGGAGAATCATTTGAGGACAGGAGTTTGAGACCAGCATGGGCAATACAGCAAGACACCCATGCTCAAACAAAAATGCAAAAAGAAAACACAACCAGGCATGGTGGCATGCGTATGCCGTAGTCCTAACTACTTGGCAAGGGGGAGAGGAGGGCAAATTTTATTTTGACAAAGAATATCAAAAATAATTCAGAAAAAAATCAAAACCAAATGCCTACAAACATTAAAAAAAAAGATATTCAAACTTATGCCTGCCCAAGAAATTCAAATTAAAAGTAACAATGAGATATGATGTTATACCTATTAGGCTGGAAACTTAAAAAGCTATAGCCCTACTGCTGGCAAGGAGGTAGGAAAAAGAATTCTTCAACATTGCTGGTGGCAAATTTTTGTGGAAAGCAATTTGGCAACATCAAGTGAAACAAAAAATACAGAAATCCTTTAACCTAGCAGTTTTACTCCTGGAAATCTGTCCCACAGAAATAAAAGCAGCATCCACTGGCAACAGTAGCTCACGCCTGTAATCCCGGCACTTTGGGTGCCGGGAGATAGGTGGATTGCTTAAGGTTAGGAGTTCAAGATCAGCCTGTCCAACATGGTGAAACCCCATTTCTACTAAAATAACAACAATGACAACAAATATTAGCCAGGCGTGTGATGCACGCCTGTATTTCCAAGCTACTCAGGTGGCTGAGGCATGGGAATTGCTAGATCCTGGGAGGCAGTGGTTGCAGTGACCCAAGATTGAGCCACTGCACTCTATCCTGAGCAACAGGACAAGACTATATCTCAAAAATAAATAAAAGCATCATGAAGTCAAACCTATATTCAAAGACAAAACATTATTTAAAATGACAAAGAACTAGAAATGAAATATATTCCCATTAATGTGGGAATAGCTAAATAAATTTTATACAACACAACATAAAACGTTAACTGTAAAGCCATGAAAATAATAAACTACAGCCTGGCCAACATGGCGAAACCCTGCCTCTAATAAAAATACAAAAATTAGCCAGGTGCACACCTGTAATCCCAGCAACTCAGGAGGCTGAAGCATAAGAATCAGGAGGCAGAGGTTGCAGTGAGCCAAGACTGTGCCACTGCACTTCAGCTTGGGCATCACAGCAAGACCTTGTCTCTAAAAAAAAAAAAAGAAAAAGAAAATAATAAACTAGAGCTATACCTTAGAGGTGGGGGAATTCCCTCCAAGCTGTTCTTAGTGAAAAAGCAACTTGCAGGAAAGTGTGCAAAACAATCCCTTTTTTAAAAAAAAATCTCCACAAAAAGGCCTATACATCTAAGTAAAAATACAAATAATTAAAAGATTTTATGAGTAGAGAAAAACATAGAGTAATATGTAATACTATCTATTCACAAGAATTGGGGGGGGCAGGCGGAGACAGGGATAAGGGAAGGGATGCAATGGTAAAGAAAGTTGAGAGTCAAGTCAAAAAGAATGACATGAATGATAAATCCTCATTTATTATTTCATGTAAAATTATAAATAAAATATTTTTAAGTAGATACATCAAGATGTAAATTTTGCCCAAGATAAGGATGAATGATTTATACTTATATATAACAAGATAAAGAAACCTAAAGTAACCATTGAATAACACCCAAAAAAATTCTAACTAGTGGTAAATAAATATATATACAAAAGAATATATGTTACATATATCTACATATGTATAAAAGTATACATTTATATCTACAGTCATTTCTCAATATCCATGGGGAATTGGTTCCAGGATCCATATCCACTCCTGTGAATACCAAAATCCACAGATGCACAAGTCCCTTATATAAAATGATGTAGTATTTGCATATATCCTACAAACAGCCTTCCATATATTTAAAAATCTTATTGCAACACTTTCAAATTTTCTTATGACACCAAGTAATACATAAATGCTATATTAATAACTGTTCTATTATATTGTTTAGTAAATAATAAGAAAAAGTCTATGCACATGCAGTATAGACAGCACTATTCTTTTCTTCCCAAAATATTATCTACCTACAGTTGACTGAATTCACAGATATAGAACCCATGTATGAAGTTATATATATGAGATGAAGGGCTGACTGTACATAATCAAAATTCACTGAGGAAAATATAATCAATCTGTGAATTACATTTCAGAATGCTACAAAAGGCAATTTACCTATACCCTAATTGAAGAATTAAAAATCTTTTATACTACAATGGAAAATTTTATCAATCACAAATATTTAATTGTATGACTTAAATGAGCAGCTTTTATACGTGCAATCAGGTGTTCCGTATATGATAGATTGGCCTGTAGCCTTGGGAGAACAATATACTCCCTTAACTCAGGCATAATCCAAACAAGGTAGTATACAAGGTATGAGGTTATAAATAAGAGTTGAAATACCAATACAGGTATCTATCTATCTATCTATCGAGAGGGACAGAACCAAATATTTCTCACACACACACACACACACACACACACACCACTTTTTAAAACTAATAAATTCAGTGAAGTTACAGGATACAAAATTACCAAAAAAATCTACATTATATACTTTGGAATAAACTTAATGAAAAAGGCAACATCGAAAACTATAAATGTTGCCAAAAGACATTAAAGAAGGCACCAATGATCCAGCAATTCCACTTCTGAATACATACCCAAAAGATTTGTAAGAAAGATCTCCAAGAGATATTTGTACACCCATGTTCACAGCAGCATTATTCACAACACCAAAAGGTAGAAGCAACCCAAGTGTCTACTAACAGATAAACGAATAAAAATGCAGTATATACATAACATATTATTGAGCCTTATAAAAGGAAATTCTGGAGCCAACATTATACCACTACACTCCAGCCTGGGCAACAGAGCGAGACTCTGTCTCCAAAAAAAAAAAAAAAAAAGGAAATCCTGACACATGCTACAGTATAGATGAACCTTGAGGACACTATGTTAAGTGAAATAAGCCAGACACAAATATATGAACACTGTATGATTCTGTTTATATGTGGTACCTAGAGCCATCACATTCACAGAAACAGAAAATAGAATGGTGGATGCCAGGGGCTACAAAGAGAGAGAGTTAGTGTTTAACAGATAACAGTATTTCACTTCAAGAGTTCTGGAGACTGATCGCACAACAATGGGAATGTATTTCAACATTACCAACTGTATATTTAAAACTACTAAGATGGTAAATTGTATGTGTACTTCAATACAAGTTTTTTTGGGTTCTTTTTGTTTTTGTTTTTCTGTTCTTTTAAGATGGAGTCTGGTTGTCTCCCAGGCTGGAGTGTAGTGCTGTGATCTCAGCTCACTGCAACCTCTGCCTCCTGGGTTCAAGCAATTGTCCTGCCTCCGCCTCCCAAGTAGCTGGGACCACAGGTGCATACCAACACACACAGATAATTTTTGTATTTTTAGTAGAGATAGGGTTTCCCCCACGTTGGCCAGACTGGTCTCAAACTCCTTTCCTCACGTGATCTGTCCACCTCAGCCTCCCAAAATGCTAGAATTACAGGCATCAGTCACCATCCCCAGCCTTCCACATGATTTTTTTTTAAACTACAGATAATGTCGTACTGGTGAGAAACTAGAATCTTTCCTACTAAAATGGGGAACAAGGTAAGGGTGCCCTCACCACTCCTTTTCAACAATGTAATGGAAGTCTTAGCTAATGCAGTAAGATATGAAAAGGAAATAAAAAGTATATAAAATGAGAAGAAAAAAGTCAAACTGTCTCTGTTCCCAGGAGACACAATTGTCTATGCAGAAAATCCACAAGTTCTGACCAAATAACTCATTGAACTAAAAAGTGACTGCAGCAAAACTAATATACAAAAGTCAACTGCTTTCCTATATACCAGGAATGAACAATTTGACATTTAAAACTCATTTACCATTTACATTAGCACCCCCAAAACATAAAATGCTAAGGTATAAACCTAGCAAAACATGTACAAGATATATATGAAGAAAAGTACAAAACTCCGATGAAATTAAAAAACTACATAAAAGGAGAAATATACATGCTTATGGATAGGAAAACTCAGTATTATCAAGACGTCAGTTCTTCTCAACTTGATTTATAGATTCAACATAATCCTAACCAAAATCCTAGCAAACTATTTTGTGAATACTGACAAAGCGACTCTGTTTATAGAAAGAGGCCAAAGATCTGAAGCAGCCAATATGATACTGAAGTAGTATAACAGAACAAAGTCAGAAAACTGACCTAGTAACTTCAAGATTTATTAAATATCTACAGTAATCAAAACGATGTGGTGTTGGCAAAAGAAGAAACAAATAGATCAATGGAACAGAAGAGAGTCCAGAAATAGACCCACACAAATACAGTCAACTGATCTTTGACAAACAAGCAAAGGCAATGCAATGGTAAAAAGATAAGTCTTTTCAAAAAACAGTGCTAGAACGAAACAGGCCAGCGGGCATGCTGCCTCCTGCCTGTAATTCCAGCATTTTGAGAGGCCAAGACAGATGGATCACTTGAGGTCCAGAGTTCGAGACCAGTCTGGTCAACATGGTAAAACCTAGTCTCTACTAAAAAATGCAAAAATTAGCTGGATGTGGTAACACATGCCTACAGTCCCAGCTACTTAGGAGGCTGAAGTAAAAGAATCCTCAGAAGATTGAGGTGGGAGAATCACCTCAACCAGGGAAGTGGAGGTTGCAGTGAGCTGAGGTCATGCCACTGTGCTCCAGCCTGGGTGACAGGGTGAGACCCTGTTTCAAAAGATAAAAAAAAAAGTGATGGAACAATTTGATATCCACAAGCAAAAAACATTAATCTTGGCACAGATCTTAAACTCTTCACAAAAAATAACATGAAAGATTCAAATGTAAAACATCGAAGTATAAAACTCTTAAAGTCAATAACCCTGGGTGTACAGATGGCTTTTTAAAGGTACAATCAATGAAAGAAATAACCAGAAAGTTGAACTTCGTTAAAATTAAGACTCCTGTACTGAAAAAGATACTAGAAAGAGAATGACAAGCCACAGACTAGAAGAAAATATCTGCAGATGACAAAGTAATATCATCTAAAATATATAAACAACTCTTAAAACTCACCAAGAAGCCAGGCATAGAGGTTCACATCTGTAATCCTAGCACTGGGAGGCAGAGGCGGGCGGATCACCCGAGGTCAGGAGTTCACGGCCAGCCTAGTTGACACGGTAAAACTCGATCTCTACTAAAAATACAAAAATTAGCCAGGTGTGGTGGCATAAACCTTTAATTCCAGCTACTCAGGAGGCTGAGGCAGGAGAATCACTTGAACTCAGGAGGCAGAGATTGCAGTGAGCCAAGATCAGGCCACTGCATTCCAGCCTGGGCAACAGAGCAAGACTCCTTCTCTCAAAAAAAAAAAAAAAAAAAAAATCAGTAAGAAAATGAACCCAATAATGATGGGCCAAAGACCTTGAACAAACACCCCAAAGTTTGGCAGTTTCTTACAAAACTACACATATTTTTATCATAAAATCCAACAACTGCACTTCTCAGAACTTACTCAAATGAGCTGAAACATATGTCCACACATGTTTATAGCAACTTTACACACAACTGCTAAAACTTGGAAGCAACCAAGATGTCCTTCAATAGTTGAATAGACAGATAACCTGTGCTAAAAGACATGAGCTATAACCCTTAAAAGACATGAAAGAACTTTAAATGCATATTACTAAGTGAAAGAAGCCAATCTGAAAAGATTATATATTGTATGATTCCAACTACATGACATTCTGGAAAAGGAAAAACAAAAAAAGCAGTAAAAAGATCCATGACTGCAAAGGGTTGGGGGGATTAATACGCAGAGTATCAAAATCAAATATAGAGACAAATCTCTAAATAAAATATTTCATCTGGGAATATATAAAACTGGATTGCAACCTGGAAAAAACACAAGGACTGGGGTGGTCTTTAGTATGTCTGAAGAATAAAGAAAAGACTGGGGTTATATTAGGAAAGAGAAATGTTATGTATATTGTTTTAACAGAAAGCTCATTGTTGCTAGTGAGATTTCTCAAGTGTTAGCAAGCTCTGATTTATAAGCGACAGCAGTAGGTAAAACTAGCTACAGAGTAGGGCAGGTGGTTTTAGCAGCTACGAGGCAAAACTGGCCTTAAGATTACAGCAGGTTGTTTGGCAGCTGGGCTTGGGAGATGATTCCTGGCACAGGCACCCTATCCCCTAAGTGTCTTTCCGCTACCTGATGCCTCAACTCCAGTTTAGTTGGGTATGACAGTAACTCCAATTCACATCATCAATTTTCACATTTTTCCCTTTTCATCAAACTCTTTCTCTGAAAGCATGGACCATCCTGAATTTAGGCTTTAACCGTCTCTTAGTGTGGAAATGGATATATCCTGGTTGTCTCTGGTCCCACATCAGGGAGAAAATAGGAGAGTCAATGTCAGTGAGCCACAAATGAGTAACAAAGACGACAAAAGGAAAAACTTCCTCGTGGCAGGTTTGCCTGGAGTTCACAATCGTGGCAGGGTTACCTGGAGTTTCGAATTGAATTCCATCTTATTAGTGCCACAGGCATTAGCAATCATCTCCCACCATTAGGCTAACATTATCTTGTTGGGAGAACTGGCTTTACAAAGTTAGGTAACAAGAACAAAGCTTAAAGATCACAATGTAAAGAATAGTAACATAATAAATCTAGTTTAAAAAACAGCTCTAAACCATCAACTCAATTTTGAAAGTAACCAACTGAACAGATCAAAAAGTCCAGATGTACTTGTTGGTGAGCCTGGCACCAGGCGACTTGTTTTCTTAATCTTCTATAATTGCGTTTTTACTTTTCCAGAAGAATTTATCCATGTGTAGTAAGTAGAGATAGCGAATGCATAAATGCCTCCTTGTTCAGCTAGTTAAGTAATTCAGAGCAATCCTAATTCAATTTAGCAAAATAATCTAGTGAAGTCTGTTGAGCTGCAATAGCCTAAGCTGTGGAGTCAGCTATAGACCCAACTGGTCATAAATTTTTGACCACCGTTTCTAAGGGGCTAACTGATCCAAGGGAAAAGGGATCTAACAACTGAGACCCATCCGTTTGGGTTTCATGTTTCCTGGTAAAGTATCTCCTTTAACATGATAGTGTAAGTAAAGAGGTGACAACCAATGTTCAGGTTTTGTTAATTTAAATTAAATCCAGAAATATCTCAAACCACACTGGTGTGTGTTTTTTTTAATTGACTGAGACATGGTATTGTCCATGCATATGGTTGACTATCTAATTCTCCACAAATAGAACTGTATCCTGATAGAGCACAACAGGTAATTCCATCTAGAGTCTGTGTGTATTCATAGTTACTTGAAGGGAGGTATCAGCAGTATTTATTTAAGGTTCTATTGTTGAACTACTATATTGTTGGAAGATATCAAAAATTAAAGGAACAGGGTCATAAATGTTTTTGTAATCTGCTAAGTCTTTTTTCTTCAATCCTATTACCATATTTTTCTTTACATAATCTGAATTTCATTTTAGGTGTTTTGTGTAGACCATAGATATTACAGTGAAGCAGGGAATCTGCCTAAGTGGGTCCAGAAACTTGACCTTGTAAACAAAAACTCAGATACACAATTTGAATAGCTGCACTGGGAACATTAGTAAAAATCTGTTAAAAGGTAAACTAAAGGTTCATTTGGATCATGGACAGATGAGGGTTTCCCAAGTAGCTGGGACTACTGGTGTTCAATGCCACGTCAGCTAATTTTTCTATTTTTAGTAGAGACAGGGTTTCACCACGTTGGCCAGGATGGTTTCTAACTCCTGACCTCAGGTGATTCACCCGCCTCAGCCTCCCAAAGTGCTGGAATTACTTTTCTGGCCAGGCGCAGGATGAGCCACTGCGCCTGGCCGGAAAAGACTAATTTATACTGGCCCAGTCCAAGCATCTTGGGATGACAGTATACTACAGAAGTCTGTTTTGATTCAAGGTTAACTTTAGTTTTAAGTCACCTGTTGAGGTGCTGTTTCAGTGAAGAATGAGGGCTTTTTAAATAATGGAATGTGGATCCAGGAGTCAATGCCTTTGAGCGTGGCAGGGACTGGCAAGAGGGAGTAATATGAACGCTTTCAATGAGGCTGACAAGAGTTCTTAGGTAAATGTCTTCTCCAGTAGACAAAGTCAACAGGTTGCAGACTGTGGTGTTTTAGATCTTGATCTACCAGGAATGCACTGAGCAAAGATCATTCTACCAAAGTACAAGAGTATAATTACTTTTATTTATTCTTTTATTTTTTATTTTTTTGAGACAGAGTCTCACTCTGTTGACAAGGCTGCAGTGCAGTGGCACAAAATCGACCCACTGAAACCTCTGCCTCAAGCAATCCTCCCACCTCAGCCTCCCAACTAGCTGGGATTAGAGGCGTATGTCACTGTGCCCAGCTACTTTCTGTATTTTTGATAGAAACAGGGTTTTGCATTTTGGCCAAGCTAGTCTCGAACTCCTGACCTCAAGAGATCGCCTGCCGTGGCCACCAAAAGTGCTGAAATTACAGGTAGGTGCCATGACCAAAAGTATAATTTTTTTTTTTTTTTTTTTTTTTTTTTGAGACAAAGTCTCACTCTGTCCCCAGGCTGGAGTGCAGTGGCGCGATGTCGGCTCACCGCAATCTCCGACTCCCGGGTTCAAGCGATTCTCCTGTCTCAGCCTTCGGAGTTGCTGGGACTGTTAAGTCTGTGCCACCATGCCCAACTAATTTTTGTATTTTTAGTAGAGACAGGGTTTCACCATGTTGGCCAGAGATGGTCTCAATCTCTTGATCTCATGATCCGTCTGCCTCGGTCTCCCAAAGTTGGGATTACAGGCGTGAGCCACTGTGCCCAGCCAAGAATAAAATTTTATACAATGTTTTGACAATGTCCTTATGATACTGGAGTATATCTCCTTTTATCAACTCCAAAAAGTAGAGGATCCTAAAATTTACAAAACAGTCTGTGATTGTTTTTAAACATGAAAGTTTGTGGGACCCAAAGGATGGCTTTCAAATTTATTAACATCAAAGGAAGAACCTGAGGCCAAAAAAGGTGTTAGGTTTCCATAAATTTTGCCAACTGGGTTTTTACAGCTGCATTTGTTTATTGTGCCAGGAATAAGATGGGCGATGATAAGCACAATGAAAATGCTGTAAAATTTACCAAACTAAATGTACCTATCTTATTACATGGCCAGTTAAGTAGATTCTTTATGCTGTTCTTTATAAAACTTAATACAACTTTACATTTCAAGGGGAGTTACCCCAAATGGGAATAATTTTCTCTAGAATTTTGGCCATGGATAAAGCAATGGCTTGTCTAAAAAGAAAAACTTTTACCTGATAAGAAAACACACAGATCATAACCAATACATATTGCATACCCATGGGAAGAAGGTAATTGGATAAAATTCATCTGCCAAACCTAGAATAGCTTATTAGGTAAATTACAATGTCCAGGAAGAATGTGTACATACAGCTTTTCCTGGATTAAACTCAGGATAGATGGCATAAGCCAAATAAGCAATTTTGGTGGGTTGTTTTTTTTTTTTATGTTGCTTCCCAATACAGTTTTATTTTTTAAAAAAATCAATTTGTCAGTTAACGAAGGAGTCAAATCAGGTACTATAGTTAACAGTGGATATTTTATTGAATTTGGGAGAAAGGTTTATTATCAGGTCCATATCACAGTTTTCTTTTGTCATCAAACCAATAGCCAAGATTTTTCTAATTTTATTTTTCAGCTTCTGGAGCCAAATTTTGCACAACTTTGCTAATTTCTCTTATCTTCTGAAACCTCTTTTCAGTGGGATGAAGACAGATATCTGTCTGACTGAAGCTTTAATAGCAGCATTTCTTACAGCATTATCAACAAGGTGGTTTTCTGTAGCCTCAAGAGTTTAACCATGGCCAGGCAAGATGGCTCATGCCTATAATACCAGCACTTTGAGAGGCCTAGGTGGGTGGATTATTTGAGGTCAGATGTTCCAAGACCAGCCTAGCCAAAATGGCAAAACCTCACCTCTACTAAAAATACAAAATTAGCCAGGCGTAGTGGCGCACGCCCATAATCTCAGTTACTCAGAAGGCAGAGGCAGGAAAATCACTTGAACCTGGGAGGCAGTGGCTGTAGTGAGCCGAGATCACACCACTGCACTCTAGCCTGCGCAACAGAGTTAGAGAGACTCTGTCTCCCAAAAAGAAAAAAGAAAAAAAAAGTCTAAGAGTCTAACTCTGAATGTCCAGGAATTTTGTTAATAGTCAACGCAGCTGGTGGCTGGAAGACATCCAGTAAGTCTCATATAGAGGATCAACTCCTACAGTGGAAATAAGGAGACCTATTTGTTGGTTTTGTGTGTTTTTGAGAGGGAGTCTCATTCTGTTGCCCAGGCTGGAGTGCAGTGGCATGATCTAAGCAACCTGCAACCTTCATCCCCCGGGCTTAAGTGATCCTCCCACCTCAGCCTCCCAAGTAGCTAGGACTATGGGTGGCACACCACCATACTCAGCTAATTTTTTTTTTAAGAGATGGGATTTCATTATGTTGCCCAAGCTGGTATCAATTCCCAGGCTGAAGCAATTGATCCTCCCACCTCAGGCTCCCAAAGTGCTGAGATTACAGCCATTAGCCACCGTGCCTTTCCCTTAGCTGGTATTTTTTGGAGTGAGACAATTAATTTACCAAATTAACAAGGTCAGGGGTTTGTAGAGTTTCCCATTCTGTTAGCTCTTTTAACTATGAAAGTTCTTTGGAGAGACCACTGACAAAATTAAGACCAATTCTAAGAGTCAACATTCATATAGGAAAGTAAGAATTTTCTCTGAATACCACCTGGAGTCTGTTACAATGGTTATGAACTGGTTTATCTGGCTCTAGGATACAAGCTCAAATTTTATTCCAGTCAATGGCTTTAGGAAATGCTTTGAGGATAACAATTTCCAAAGAATTGTAAATTCTTGGCAAGCTGAGACTTTTCCCAATATTGTAGGCCAGGATCTAAGGAAGTTGACAGGTCTCACATGTCTCACAGGGGATGGGTGCAACTGGCCATCGAGTGTTAGGCTGGTCTTATCCCACAAGCACATGAAGACTGAAGAATGGCTGGGTACAGTAACTCATGCTTATAATCCCAACATTCTGGGAGGCTGAGGCAGAAGGATCACTTGAGACCAAGAGTTTGAGCCTAGCCTAGGCAACATAGAAAGATCCCGTCTACACACACGCATGCGCGCGCGCACACACACACACACACACACACACAGAGAGAGAGAGAGAGAGAGAGAGACAGAGAGAGAGAGAGAGAGAGAGAGAGGTCCCCTAGCCTGGGCAACACAGTGAGACCCTGTCTACACACACACACACACACACACACACACACACACACACACAATTATCTGGGTGTGGTGGCACATGTCTGTGGTCCCAACTGCTCAGGAAGCTGAGGTGGGAGATCAGTTCAGCCCAGGAGGTTGAGGCTACAGTGTGCTATGATCATGCCTCTGCACTCCTGCCTGGACTGCAGAGTAAGATGCTCCCACCTCTTACAAAAAGATTGGAGAAGCCAGTCTGGTAAACTTGAAATGTAATGTTAAATTCATTTCAGCAAAATGACAAGAAACCTCAATAACCCACAAAATTCCTTGTTTACGGCATAGAATTCAGCTTTAGCCCAAGGGACACAGGAAATCTGGGGAAACAAACCTAACAATTGTTAAAGGGCCTAATATTAAAGGGACAAGTTTTTGTAGGTAGAGGCTGGAAAGCAGACGGAGGAGGAAGAGTAGGGGAAGAAATATCATGGAAGAAAAGTTTGGAAAAGTAAGGAAATATCACAAATGAAGGGAAGTTTGAAGTGGTGGCACCTGAGAAACAGAAAAGGGTTGAGCTAAGTCATTTTTCTATTTGTCTCAGATCACCCAGAGACAGTATTTTGGAGCAAGGCAAATTCTGACTCTTTTTTTTTTTTTTTTTTTTTTTTGAGACGGAGTTTCACTCATGTTACCCAGGCTGGAGTGCAATGGCGCGATCTCGGCTCACCGCAACCTCCGCCTCCTGGGTTCAGGCAATTCTCCTGCCTCAGCCTCCTAAGTAGCTGGGATTACAGGCACGCGCCACCATGCCCAGCTAACTTTTTGTATTTTTAGTAGAGACGGGGTTTCACCATGTTGACCAGGATGGTCTCGATCTCTTGACCTCATGATCCACCCGCCTCGGCCTCCCAAAGTGCTGGGATTACAGGCTTGAGCCACCGCGCCCGGCCAAATTCTGACTCTTAAATGCATTTGGATGCCTGAAGATACCAAGGTGTATATCCTATTTGAAGATACCAAGTAAGATGTATGTCCAATTTAGACTGTTTTCTGGCCTTGGCCTTCTAATTTATCTCTGAGGAAAACAAACTTAGGAAGGTCAAAAGAACCCAATGAAGGCCACTGTAATCTCAAATTATCTTTAGGATAATCAGTCCATCAAGGTAAGAAGGAATATGATAAGAGACTACATAATATTTCAGCCTGGTCAACATAGTAAAACTCTGTCTCTTCTAAAAATACAAAAAATAACTAGCGTGTAGTCCCTGCTACTCAAGACGCTGAGGCAGGAGAATCACTTGAACCTGGGAGGAGGCGGCTGCAGTGAGCGAAGACTACACCACTGCACTCCAGCCTGGACGACAGAGTAGAGACTCTGTCTCCAAAAAAAAAAAAAGAGAGAGAGAGAATGTAATGTTTAAGCATATAACCAGCTGGAATCTTCAATGGGGGGTTATTTGGGCATGGCTTTGAACCCTAACAGCCCATTTTGTAAATAAATCTAGGTAACTTGGTTTAACATCAAACATACAAAAGTCGATATAAAAACCAAGTGCACAAAGAGAAAAGCACTCACTAGAAAAAAAAATAAAACCTTCTTTAACAGGAGGGGAAAATCCCTCATAAACAAGAGGAACAAGATCCCTCAAAAATTAAATCCAAAATAAACCTGGAAAGTTCGAATCACAAGAAATGGGAATTCAATCCAAGAGAGACCTACCAAGTAGGGAGAAAAAAAAAGGCAACACACAGAAGCAGGGGGATTAAAGAGTAGATAGTTCTGGGACCACTAAACCTCTCAAAGTGAACTCACTTTGGATCTCATTTCTGATGTCAAAAGCAAGTAAAGCACAGAAACACATCCCTAAGCAAGACATTATATTTGGGACAATATAAAAACAGAATTGCAATTCAGGACATACACACAAAACAGGAAAAGTCTTTGGTATGTCCAAAGAGCAAACAAAAGATTGGGGTTTTATTTGGAAAGAGAAATGTTGCATTAATTGCTTTGATAAAAAGCTTACTGACGTTAGCAAAGTTTCTCTGAGGATGCCAAGCTCTAACTAGTGAGTAACAGCAGTAGGTTAAAACAGCCTTAGAGTCAAGGCAGGTGGTTTTAGCAGCTCCTAAGTAAAACTGGGCTTAAGTTTATACAAGGTCATTCTGGTGGCTGGGCTTGTGAGATAATCCCCAGAGCAGGTGCTTTGTACCATGAATGCTTTTTCCTCCTTGGCCCCTTGACTCCAGTTTAGCTGGGTATGACAATTAACCGCAACTTGTATAATCAATTTTCGTGAGAACATGAAGGGTTTTTAAGGCAGTGAAACAATGCTGTATGATTCTATAATGATGGATGCAGGCTATATTTGTCAAAACCCATAGAATGTACACCACCAAGAGTAAATCCTAATGTAAACTATGAATTTTGAGTGATAACAATATGTCAGTGTAGGTTCATCAACTATAACAAATGTGTACCACTCTGTTGATAGTGGGGGAGGTTGTGCATGTTGGGGGAGAAAAGAGGGGGTTTTTGTGAACTCTATACTTACTGCTCAATTTTGCTGTAAATCTTAAACTTTTTTTTTAAAAAAAAGGAAGTATTAGTAAACAAACAACATGTAAGAATCTCATGCATTATGCTTAACAAAAGAAGCCAGACTAAAAAGGTTACATATCAAATAATTCAGTTTATATGACATTCTGGGAAAAGCAGAACCACAAGTAAGAGAACAGATCACTGTTGCTAAGACCTGAGATTAATGAAAGGAATGATCAAAAAGGGCATCAGAGAATTGTTAAAACTTCTATATTTTGATTATTGATGGTTGTACAAAGGAAGCACTTGTCAAAACTCATGAAACTGAACACTAAAAAAAAGTTTTGAATTTTACTGTATGTAAATTATACTCAGGGTAAAGGAATTGTTGCCTTTAACTTTCTGATGATTTTATATATATATATATATATATATTTTATTGCATTTCAGGTTTTGGGGTACATGTGAAGAACATGCAAGATTGTTGCATAGGTACATACATGGCAATGTGGTTTGCTGCATTTCTCCCCATGTTATCCCTCCCCAACTCCCCATCCCATGCTGTCCCTCCCCTAGCTCCCTGCCAACAGGCCCCAGTGTATGATGCTCCCCTCCCTGTGTCCATGGGTTCTCATTGTTCAACACCCACCTATGAGTGAGAACAAGCGGTGTTTGATTTTCTGTTCTTGCGTCAGTTTGCTGAGAATGACGGTTTCCAGGTTCATCCCCGTACCTACAAAGGACAGGAACTCATCGTTTTTTATGGCTGTGTAGTATTCTATGGTGTATATGTGCCACATTTTCTGATGATATTCTTTTTGGTAAGTTAGTATTTATGATGCTTGTGGCTGTTCATTGTAAGTGAAATTTTAAAGTTCATTTCTGACTTATAATAAAGCCTTTTCATTTTATAAAATTCCCCACTCAACACTTTTTACCTTGAAATCTATTATACTTCATATGGTGCTTAGGAACTTAGTTTCCTCACTTAATATTGCATATCTTCCAAATTAAGCAGGTGGTTTCCCAATCCCAGAGAACAGTCCTCAAAGTGTGAGACTAAAAGCATCTGCATCAACTGGGAAGTTGTTATAAATGCTAAATCTCACGCCCCACCCCTGACCAACTGAATCACACTTAGTTTGAGATCTTCCAGGTGATTCTAAAACAGTTTAAGAATCACTATATTTATCTTCTAACCAATTAAATCAGGTTCTCTGGGGATGAGATCCAGCCACTAACATCATTTTAACTCCCTGTAGATGAGATCCAGCCACCAGCATTATTTTAGCTCCCGAGATGATGCTGATGTGCAGCCACAGCTGATTTTGATTCAGTAAATCTTGGGTGGGCATCAGACATCAGGTTTTTAACAACTCCAATTATTTCTCATGTCAACAGCCTAAAGTAAAAATTAAACAACATATTCCGTCACAAATACTATCATCTTCTACTATAATGCAATGTACTTTTCTCACTGGTAAACTTCATTTACTTCAACTCCCTGGAATTAGACACAATTCAGGCATTTTGAAATCTGGAATTATTCAACTAAGAAGAAACAGAATATAAAGACACTAAAACATCCTCAGTCTGATTACATTCCCAGGAAGTGTATCTTGTTTTAACAGAGAAATTAGAAGATATATTTATAGAAATGGTACTGCACTACAAATATTTCAATAAATAAACATCAGGTACATTTAGCAGAAGTCAGATATCCACAGTCATATTTTACTGTTTTCTTATGAAAATTATGCAAAACACCATGATTAGCAAATGTTTAGCACCTATAACACAGGTATTTTAACATGTGTTGAAGGAAAAAAAAAAATAGTTAAGCCAGCTGTCAATACTTTCTATAAAAAACTCATCCCTCTTGAATTAATTGCTTTAAAGAAAAAAATAAAAAATAAAAAACTCATCCCGGCATTAATACTCTTTGTAAAACCTTAAAATTAACATCGAATTTTATTTGAAATTTCAAAATTTGACAGATGCCACTTTTAAAAATCAGAATTTTCAAGGCTCCACTTTTAAACAGCTCTTTTCCCTGTTTCTCCTTTATTCTCGATTTACAACATTAAAAACAAAATATGTACAACAAAATATATTTATATTTGTATCATCTGACAGTTTTAAAAATCACTTTCGACAGGGTGTGGTGGCTCACATCTGTAATCCCAATACTGTGGGAGGTGAAGCAGGGCAGACCACTTGAGGCCAGGAGTTCAAGACCAGCCTGGCCAACATGGTGAAACTCCATCTCTATTTAAAATACAAAAATTAGCCAAGTGTAGTGGCACACACCTGTAGTCCCTGCTACCAGGAGGCTGAGGCAGGAGAATCACTTGAACCTGGGAGGCAGAGGTTGCAGTGAGTCGAGATCATGCCACTGCACTCTAGGCTTGAGCAAAAAAGCAAAATCTCAACAACAACAAACACACATTCAATTCTCTCAGCCCCATTAATAGGTGTCATCATCAAGGTACAGAAAAGGACGATGTGGCTAAAGGAATTATACAATTTGCCCCAAAACTGACTAAAAAATGACAAAGCCAAGACTTAAACCTATAATTCTCCTGCCTCTTGATGCTAACCTTTTTTTTTGTTTGTTTGTTTGTTTGTTTGTTTGTTTTTTGAGACGGAGTCTCACTCTGTCACCCAGGTTGGAGTGTAGTGGTGCAATTTCAGCTCACTGCACCCTCTGCCACACAGGTTCAAGCAATTCTCCTGCCTCAGTCTACTGAGTAGTTGGGACTACAAGTGTGCGCCAACACACTCAGCTAATTTTCGTACTTTTAGTAGAGACGGGGTTTAGCCATTTTGCCCAGACTGCTCTCCAACTACTGGCCTCATGTAATCCACCTGCCTCAACCTCCCAAAGTGCTAGGATTACTGGCATGAGCCACTGGCCCAGCCCTGAAGCTAACTTTTGAGATCAAAACCTAAAGACTAGTGACTGACCTCCCATCTTAAGACCTATGAGTTCCTGGAACAATAGGTGTTAAATAATTCTTAGTGAAATCCTTACTGCCCTTTCCAAAGGTACAATTTTCTCTTCTTAGTTTCTGTTTCCCATCATAAAATAAATGAGATTGTAAAAAAAAACACACCTTCCTGTTTTCCTGTTATTTTAACCTATATAAAGTACTGTATAGGAAATCACTGCTTCAAGGCTGTAGAGTTTCCTATAAAACTGGGGTTCCTCTTTTTGAAAATCTGTTTTGCAGGATCATTTGAGAAGCCGTGAGAATAACAAATACTAGCGGACATAGAGAATCTTAGGCAAAAATTTTTATTGTTGAGCTTCTGTATCTAACAATACAACTACACTTGCTTTATAATGAAGAATCAAGAAATTGTTCCCTAATTTGCTCACATTAAACATATGAAAGGACTGAATTACAAGAGTCTTCACAGTCTTAAATTTGTTAACCAGTGGTTTTAATGGAGAGATCAATGCATCTTCTGGTCCTATTAAGAATGGCCAAGTACAGTGGCTCACATCTGTAATCCCAGCACTTTGCAGGCCAAGGTGGACAGATCACTTGGGGCCAGGATTCAAGACCAGCCTGGCCAACATGGTGAAAACCTGTCTCTACTTTAAAAATACCAAAAATTAGCCAGCCATAGTGGCACATGCCTGTAGTCCCATCTATTCAGGATGCTCAGAGACAAGAATCACTTGAACCTAGGAAGTAGAGGTTGTAGTGAGCCGAGATCACACCACCACACTCCAGCCTTGGTGACAAAGTGAGAGTGTCTCCCAAAAAAAAAAAAAAAAAAAAAAAAAAAAAAGCACGGTATTGGTATGAAAATATGCACACAGACCAATGGAACAAAACAGAGAGCCCAGAAATAAAGTCAAATATTTACAGCCAACTAATCTTCAACACAGCTTACAAAAACATAAATTAGGGAAAGGACACCTTACTCTATAAATGATGCTGGGAAAACTGGCAAGCCACAGGTAGAAGAATGAAACTGGATCCCCATCTCTCGCCTTATACAAAAATTACCTAAAGATGCATCAAAGAATTAGAAATCTAACATCTGAAACCATAAAAATTCTAGAATATCAGGAAAACTCTTCTAGACATTGGCTTAGGCAAAGAACACATGGCTAAACGCTCAAAAGCAAATGCAACAACAACAACAAAAAATAGATGGGACCTAATTAAACTAAAAAGCTTCTGCACAGCCAAAGAAATAACCAGCAGACAGGCAGCCCATAGAATGGGAGAATATATTGAATTCACAAACTCTCCATCTGACAAAGGGCTAGTATATAGAATCTACAAGGAACTCAAATCAGCAAGAAAAAATCCCATCAAAAAGTGTGCAAAAGACATGAACAGACATTTCTCAAAAGAACATACACAGCTAACAAGGACGGAAAGATGCTCAACATCATTAATCATCGTGGAAATGCAAATTAAAACCACAATGAGATACCACCTTACTCCTGCAAGAATAGTCATAATTAAAAAAAAAAAAAAAAAAAAAAAAAAAAAAAAAAATAGAGGGGCATGGATGTGGTAAAAGGGAATACTTTTACACTGCTAGTGGGAATGTAACCTAGTACAACCACTACGGAAAATGGTATGGAGATTACTTAAAGAACTAAAAGTACAACTACCATTTGATCCAGCAATCCCACTACTGGGTATCTAAGCAAAGGAAAAGTCATTATATGAAAAAGACACATGCAATAGCAGCACAATTTACAACTGCAAAGATATGCAACCAACCTAAGTGCCCATCAACCAGTGAGCAGATAATGAAATAAAAATGTAGTATACATACACCACAAAATATTATTCAGCCACAAAAAGGAATGAAATAATGTCTTTCACAGCAACTTGGATGGAGGTAGAGGCCATTATTCTAAGTGAAGTAACTCAGGAATGGAAAATCAAATATTGTTATGCTCTCACAAGTGGGAGCTAAGCTATGAAGACACAAAGGCATAACAACGATATAATGAACTTTGGGGACTTGGGCAGTGGGCGTAGGTTTGGAGGGATGTGAGGGTTAAAAGACTACATAATGGGTACAGTGTACACTGCTTGGGTGACAGGTACACTAAAATCTCAGAAATCACCATAATCCATGTAACCAAAAATCACCTGTGCCCTCAAAACTATTGAAGTTTAAAAAAAAAAAAAAAAAAAAAAAAGAATGATTTCCTTTAATATCTCAATAGCCTACTTAATTTTACAGGAAGAAAATGTCTTTGCTGAAACTGTTGCTTTATTCAATTACTTAAGAAGTTCTGGTCTGTTTATCCACACCATCAAATATTATTCCTATTGCTAGAATCTTTCTTTTCTTTATTTTTTCTTTTTTTTTTTTAAGAAAGGGCCTTGTTCTATTACCCACCCTGGAATGCAATGGAACAATCACAGCTCACTGCAACCTCTGTCTCCTGAGCTCAGGTGACTCTCCCACCTCAGACCTGCACATAGTTGAGACTACAGGCAAGCACCACCACATCTGGCTAATTTTTCTCATATATATATATTATAAATATATAAACTAAATTTACAGGCAAGAGGAAGAACAGAGGGCTGTGAATGGTAATAGGCATAGCATTTTAAGCATATGCACATATGATACTGCTACTTGGGAGGGTCCTTTGTTTAGTTTAAAATATCCAAAATTGCCCTATTGTTGGAAGAGAAACCATTTAATCTTCCCTTTCTTGGGAGGGTCCTTAGTTTAGTTTAAAATACCCAAAATTGCCTATTGTTGAAGAGAAACCATTTATTCTTCCCTTTCTCCGCTGCGTTGTTCTACATGCCTACAACGTGACAGTCCTTCCAGTTCCTAATTTTCATATACCTTCAAAATTGTTTCTTCTTCTCATCTAAGACGTTTTGCCTAGAATTTGGTGTTTATAAAAAAATTATTTCTGGATGCTCATACCATCCTCTATTCCTAATTTTGAGCAATAAAGAACTAAGAAAGACTTGAAGATAAGGATCACTAAACTGAGTTTTGAATCTTGGTCTGCTGAATAATGAAAAGTATTTAACCTTTCAAACTCATTCAATTTTCTCATCTGTTAAATATATACTATTTATTTACTTCCGAGATGGGGTTTCACTCTTTGTTACCCAGGCTGGAATACAATGGCATGATCTCTGCTCACTGCAACGTCCATCTCCCAGGTTCAAGCAATTCTCCTGCCTCAGTCTACCATGTAGCTGGGATTACAGGTGCCTGTCACCACGCCCAGCTAATTTTTTGTATTTTTAGTAGAGACGGGGATTCGCCATGTTGGCCAGGCTGGTCTTAAACTCCTGACCTCACGTGATCCACCTATCTTGACCTCCCAAAGTGCTAGGACTACACTGCGCTCGGCCTCAGAACTAAATTATTTCAAAAGTCCCTTCCAGTTACAGAAAATATGAATGAATCAATGATCCTGTTCATTTATAATGGGAAATGGGATTACCAGCAGAAATTAACACATGGTCTCTCAAGAACAGCTTTAAAAAAACATAAAGGCGTGCTCTCTATTTTTTTTTTTTTTTTTTTACACAGAGTCTCAGTCTGTCACTCAAGCCCGAGTACAGAGGCATGATCTTAGCTCACTGTAACCTCCACCTCCTTGGTTCAAGTGATTCTCCTGCCTCAGCCTTCAGAGTAGCTGGAACTACAGGCACATGCCACCACACTTGGCTAATGTTTGTATTTTTAATAGAAACAGAATTTTCATCATGTTGGCCAGGCTGGTCTCAAGCTCCTGACCTCAGGTGATCCACCTGCCTTGGCTTCTCAAAGTGCTGATATTACAGGCGTGAGCCACTGCACCCGGCCTACTCTCAAATATTTTAAGTCGGCATGACAATCTCTACCTTGAGTTAATGCATATTCAGAAAACTTTAAATATTGTCCTTATTTTTTAATATCTATCAGGAAAAAACATTATATTAAAATATTCTATTTTTATAAAAACTAAATTTTATATTTGAAATTTTTGCTTCCTAATTAAAACTTAACCTCTAACTGAAACAAAACCACCACCATGCCCATCCGAGAGAGAGAGACAGAGAGAGAG
>NW_022436944.1:29811368-29839368 GCF_009761245.1 Sapajus apella | reverse complement strand
TCCGAGAGAGAGAGACAGAGAGAGAGAGAGAGAGAGAGAGAGAGAGAGAGAGAGAGAGAGAGAGAGAGAGAGAGTGTGTGTGTGTGTGTGTATAAAATCATAACAGGAAAATAGTTTCTACAGAATAAAATACTGTTACCTTACCTTTTCAGATAAATCCTAGAAGTCACTGTATCCTATAATAAAAAAGCAGCTGAGTAACATAAAAAGAGAGAAAGATCTAAACTTGCTTCCTACCTCTGTCACTTAACAGCTGGTATGCCCCCTGGATGTAAATATATTGAATCTTTCTAAGCATCTATTTTCTGAACTGAAAAAATACAGACAAGACCTATCTTATAAGATTTCTCTGAGGATTAAAATATATCCTCTAACAAATCTTTCGGTAACCCTGGAATACAGCAGTCACTCAATAAAAGGCAGTTAATGCTTTTGAGACAATCATTTTACAAACTGCTTCATTATAGTCACTGAAACTTCAAATGAAAACCATTAATCATCATAAAATTATCAAGAGCTTCAACAGAACAGACTAGAAAAAAAATTATCAAGAGCTACTTTTACTTCTTAGCCACCATAGTTTTACTTATAAGATAAATTAGATTTTAACTACTAAGTCAAACTTAATCTTAGTTATTCTTTTACTTTTTTTTTTTGGGGGGGGAAGTAAGCTCACAGCAGCCTCCAACTTCTAGGCTCAAAAGATCCTCCAGCCACAGCCTCCAAGTAGCCAGGACTGCAGGTAAGCACCAGCATGCCAAGAGAGAGACAGAGAGAGAATGAATGAATATGAGAATAAATGAATGAGAGAGTGTGAGTGTGTATGTGTGTGTGTGTGAGAGAGAGAGAGAGAGAGAGGAGAGTGTGTGTGTGTGTGTGTGTGTGTGTGTGTGTGTGTGCGCAAAGACACTGTTTCACTATGTTGCCCAGGCTGGTGTTGAACTCCTCTTGCCTCACCCTCTCAAAGTGCTTTTACTTTTTTAATTTTTTTTACTTTTTTTATTTTTTGAGATGGAGTCTCACTCTGTCACCCAGGCTGGAGTGTGCAGTGGCATGATCTCAGCTCACTGCGACCTCCACCTCCTGGATTCAAGCAATTCTCCTGCCTCGGCCTCCGGACTAGCTGGGATTACAGGCACCCACCACCACACCTGGCTAAGTTTTGGTATTTTTAGTAGAGACGGGGTTTCACCATGTTAGCCAGAATGGTATCGAACTCCTAACCTCGTGATCCACCTGCCTCAGACTCCCAAAGTGCGGGGATTACAGGCATGAGCCACTGCACCCAGCCTCCATCTATTTTTTTAAGTAAAAATGATTACTTATAAAATTATTTCCAGTAAATATTGGTCAATATTAACAAATTACTAAGTTAAGTCCACAAATAAAACTTACAAGTTCAGTTATAAATTCATTTACAAAGTTTCTTTTTTTTGAGATGGAGTCTCGCTCTGTCACCCAGGCTAGAGTGCAGTGGCACAATCTTGGCTCACTGCAACCTCTACCTCCTGGGTTCAAGCAATTCTCCTGCCTCAGCCTCCAGAGTAGCTGGGATTATAGATGTCTGCCACCACATCCAGCTCGGCCTCCCAACATGCTGGGATTATAGGAGTGAGCCACAGTACCCTGCCTCACTTAGAAATGAACTTAAAAATTAACTTCAATTATCCAGGTTCATTCAGATTTTAAACTAAGAAACTGAATACAATGTCAATATATAAAAGTAAAGGCTGAGGTGACATCATGGAAGATGGCCAAGTAAGAAGCTACAAGAAAAAGTCCTTCCAATGAAATAATTATAAAGCGGGCAACAACTATTAGAAATCAACTATTCCAGAACTCTAGTCTAATCAAACACTTATAGTGTCCATGAGTGGGATGGATGAAGAAAGTCACTGGTTAACATTGGTGAATTTCTGTATTTCATGTAGTAGCTACCATCCCCCATTCACCAGCTAGGAGGCAAGCACTTGTGAAGACAGCAGCCCATCTTTCTGATTCAGCTTGCTGGTGTCAGGGTGGACAATAAGTACCTTGTCCAAAAATTGGGGCTGTGTGCTTTTATCTGCCTAGTGGATCACTAAGGGAACTGCATGGAGGCTAACCACTGTTTCAACCCCATTGAGCTAAAGTGATTTCTTGAGTAACACTACTCAATAAATACAAAACACAGAAAAAAATATTTTTTTTTTCTTTACTGGATTCTGACACTCAAGGAGCTGACAGCTCACTACCTGACCACTAAGATAACAGAACACAGGCTTCGGTGACCACTCACAAATAGCAAAGTGGCAACTCTCTTCCTTATCTGCAATCACTTTAAATGTAAACAGCTTAAAGTCGACAGCTAAAAAACATAGATTGGGACTAGGATCAGTGGTTCATGCCTGTAATCCCAGTACTTTGGGACTCCAAAGCAGATGGATCATCTGAGGGCAGAGGTTCAAGACCAGCATGGCCAACATGGTGAAACCCCTTCTCTACTAAAATTACAAAATAATTAGCTGGGCATGGAGGTGTACACCTATAGTCCCAACTACTGAGGAAGCTAAGGCAGGAGAATCGCTTGAACCCAAGAGGTGGATGTTGCAGTGAGCCAAGATTGTGTCACTGCACTCCAGGCTAGGTGATAGAACAAGATGCGATCTCAAAAACAAACAAATAAACAAAAAACTCAGATTGGCATAAATGAATTTTTTTTTTTTTTTTTTTTTTTTTTTTTAAGAAGGAGTCTCACTCTGTGGCCCAGGCTGGAGTGCACTGGCATGATCTCAGCTCACTGCAACCTCTGCCTCCTGTATTGAAGCAATTCTTCTGCCTTAGCCTCCAAGTCTCTGGGATTACGGGGGTGCACCACCATACCTGGCTTATTTTTGTATTTTTAGCAGACACAGGGTTTCATCAGGTTGGCCAGCCTGGTCTCGAATTCCTGACCTCAGGTGATACACCTGACTCGGCCTCCCAAAGTACTGGGATTACAGGCGTGAGCCACCACGCCCAGCCATAATTTTTTAAAGATGCAAACTATAGGTCAGGAATGGTGGCTCATGACTGTAATCTCAGCACTTTGGGAGGCCAAGGCAGGCAGATCACAAAATCAGGAATTCAAGACAAGGTTGGCCAACATGGAGAAACCCCGTCTATACTGAAAGTACAAAAAACATAGCCAGACATAGTGGCACACTCCTGTAATTCCAGCTACTCAGGAGGCAGAGGCAGGAGAATAGCTTGAGCCCAAGAGGCGGAGGTTGCAGTGAGCCAAGATCATGCCATTGCACTGCAGCCTGGGCAACCGAGCGAGATTCCACCTCAAAAAAAAAAAAAAGAAAGGAAAAAAAGATGCAACCAAATATGCTAGTTTAAAAGAGGTTCACTTTAGCCTCAAAGACACAAATAACTTAAAAGTAAAAGGATGGAATAATTTATATCATGTAAATAGTAACTAAAAGAGAGGAAGAGTAGCAAAGCTGATGGTAAAAAAAGAGATTTTAAGTCAAAAGTTGTTATACAAAACAAAGAATGGTTGGGAATAGTGGTTCATGCCTGTAATCCCAGCACTTTGGGAGGCCCAGGCAGGCAGATCACTTGAGCTCAGGTGTTCCAGACCAACCTGGGCAACATGGCAAAACCCCATCTCTACCAAAAATACAGAAAATTAGCCAAGTGTGGTGGTATGCACCTGTAGTCACAGCTACTCAGAATGCTAAGGTGGGAGAATCGCTTGAGCCTGGGAGGTTGCAGTGAGCTGAGATCGTGCCACTGCACTCCTGTCTCCAAAAAAAAAAAAAAAAAAAAAAAAAAGACAAGAATGCCTATCGATTAAAGGGTTAATTCATCAAGAAGATGTAACAACTACACACAAAACAACAGAGCCCTGAAATTGTGTGCAAACACTGAGAGAACTAAAAGGAGAAACAGTTCAACAATACTACCTGGACACCTCAAAACTTCACTTTCAATAATGGCTAAAACATCTAGACAGATGATCATTAAGAAAATAAAAAATCTGAGCAACACTATAAACCACCTAGATGTAACATATCCACAACACTCCATACAACAGCAGCTGGACATACAATCCTTAAGTACACATGATACATTCTCCCAAACAGACCATATGTTAGCCAACAAAACAATTCCTGACAAATTTAAACAGACTAGAATCCGCAACATATACTCTCCAACCACAAACAAGTTAAGCTAGAATTCAATCACAGAAGGAAACCTGGTAAATTCACAATACAATCCGCCCTTAAACAAGCAATGGGTCAAAGAATAAATCACAAGAGACATAGAAAATAATGTGAGACTAATGAAAATGAAAATATAATCTTCCAAACCCATGGGATTCAGCAAAAGCAGTGTTCAAAGGTAAATACATAGATGTAAACACCTAAATTAAAAAAAAAAAAGAGGTCTCAAATTAAAAACCTAACTTTACACTTAAGATATTAGGGAAAAAATGGAAAAAAAAGATATTAGGGAAAAAAACAGCAAATTAAACCTAAAGCCATTTTTTAAAAGAGCAAACATAGAGCAGAGATAAAATGGAATAATTAAACCAAAATTTGGTTCTTTAAAACATCGACAAAATTAACAAACCTTCAGATAAACTAAGAAAAAAAAATGGAGAAGATGCAAATAACTAAGATCAGAAATGAAAGTGGGACAAGGCATGGTTGCTCATACCTGTAATCCAGCTCTTTGGGAGGCCAAGTTGAGAGAATCGCTTTGAGGCCAGGAGTGAGAGACCATCCTGGGTAACACAATGAGACACCATCTCTACCAAAGAAAAATTAGCCCAAGAGTTCAAGGTTGCAGTGGGCTATGATTGCATGACTGCACTGCAGCCTGTGCAGCAGAATGAGGCCTTATGAACTGGGTCAAAGTTCTCTAAAAAATAACAAAGAAACGAAAGTGGGGACAGTACTACCAATCTTACAGAAAATTAAAGGATTATAAGAGAATACTATGAACTCATATACCATCAAATTAGATCATCTCTAGAAAATCATATGCTGGCCAGGCGTAGTGACTCACACCTATAATCTCATCACTCTGGGAGGCTGAGACAGGTGAATCACCTAGAGTCAAGAGCTCAAGACCAGCCTGGCCAACATGCGGAAACCCTTATCTCTACTAAAAATACAAAATTAGCCAGGTGGGGTGGCACACACCTCTAATCCCAGCTACTTGGCAGGCTAAGGCAGGAGAACTGCTTGAACCTGGGAGGTAGAGGTTGCAGTGAGCTGAGACCACACCACTGCACTCCAGCCTGAGCAACAGAGCAAGACTCCGTCTCAAAAAACAAAAAAGGGGAAAATCACATACCAACAAATTAGATCATCTAAAGGAAAATTTCTCTTAACAAAGGAAAGTCAACAATCAGATGGCTTCACTGGTAAATTCTATCAAACATTAAAAAATAATTAATACCAATTCTACTCAAATTCTTCCAAAAATTAAGCAGTAGTATCTTCTAACACTTTCTACAACGGCAGCATTAAGCTGACATAAAAGTCAGACAAAGAAACCACAAGAAAACTATACATGGATATCCCTTATGAATACAAAAGCAAAAACCCTCAATAAAATATACGAAACTATGGCCAGGCACAGTGGCTCACACTTGGAATCACAGCACTTTGGGAGGTCGAGGTGGGTGGATCGCTTATGCTCAGGAGTTTGAAAGCAGCTGGGGCAACATGACAAAACCTTATCACTAACCCCCCGCCAAAAAAAAAAAAGAAACAGAAAAATTAGCTGGGCACAGTGGTGCGTGCCTGTGGTCCTAGATACTTGGGAAGAGGCGGAGGTGGGAGGATGGTTTGAGCCTGGGAGGTGAGCATCACAGTCAGCTGAGGCTGTGCCACTGGACTCAAGCATGGGTGACAGAGTGAGACCCTATCTAAAATATATATATACACATATATATATTTATATATACATGTACATATAAGCAAACCAAATACACCAACACATTAAAAAGATTATACGGCCGGGCGCGGTGGCTCAAGCCTGTAAACCCAGCACTTTGGGAGGCCGAGGCGGGTGGATCACGAGGTCAAGAGATCGAGACCATCCCTGGTCAACATGGTGAAACCCCGTCTCTACTAAAAATACAAAAAATTAGCTGGGCATGGTGGCGAGTGCCTGTAATCCCAGCTACTCAGGAGGCTGAGGCAGGAGAATTGCCTGAACCCAGGAGGCGGAGGTTACGGTGAGCCGAGATCGCGCCATTGCACTCTAGCCTGGGTAACATGAGTGAAGCTCCGTCTCAAAAAAAAAAAAAAAAAAAAAAAAAGATTATACACCACGAACAAGTGAGATTTAGCCCAAGAATAAAGGATGGTTTATCATAAGAAAATCAATGTAATACATGATATTAACAGAACAAAGGAAAAATACCACATGATCATCACACACACACACACACACACACACACACACACACACACACACACACCATTTAACAAAGTTCAATGTATGATACGGTTTGGCTGTGTCCCCACCCAGATTTCATCTTTAATTGTAGCTCCGATAATTCCCACGTATTGTGGGAGGGAGAGGTGGGAGGCAACTGAATCATAGGGGCAGGTCTTTCCCATGCTGTTCTCCTGATAATGAATATAAGTCTCATGAGATCTGACGGTTTTATAAAGAAGAGCACCCTTGTACACGTTCTCTTTGCCTGCTGCCATGTGCCATGTAAGATGTGACTTTACTCCTCCTTCACCTTCTGTCATGATTGTGAAGCCTCCCCAGCCATATGGAATTGTGAGTTAATTAAACTTCTTTCCTTTACAAATTACCCAGTCTCAGGTATGTCTTTATTAGCAGTGTGAGAATGAACTAATAGAACATATTATCATGCTAAAAAACAAACAAATCGCCAGGCACAATGGCTCATGCCTGTAATCTCAGCACATGGGGGAGGCCAAGGTGGGAGGATCACTTGAGCCCAGGAGTTCAAGAAAGGCCTGGGCAAGGTAGCGAGACCATGTCTCCACAAAAAAAAAAAAAAAGTTTTTTTTAATTAGCCAGGGATGGTTGTGCATGCTTGTGGTCCCAGTTACTCCAGAGGCTGAGGAGGGAGGATCACTTGGGCATACATAAAAGGTCAAGGCTACAATGAGCCATGCTACTGCTCTCCAGCCTGGACAACAGAGTGAGACCCAGTCTCAGAAATAAACAAACAAAAAAACTTAGAAAATTAGAAATGGAAGACAGCTTCTTTAACATGATAAGATGCATTTATAAAAAGCCTACAGTTAACATCATACTCAATGGTGAATAACTAAAAGACATCCCTCTAACATCAGAAATAAGACAAGGATGCCCACTTTCAACGCTCTTGCCAGGCAAGAAAAAAATTTAAAGGCATCTGTATATACCTATCTCTAGTTGCACAAGACATGATCCTATATACAAAATATTCAAAAGAATCAACAACAAAAAAAAAAAATCCAGTAAACTGATAAACAAATTGAGCAAAGTTGCAGGGTATAAGATCAGTATACAAAAATCAGTTGTGCTCCTACATACAATGAACAATCCAAAAAGGAAAGAAAACAAATTTACAGTAGCATCCAAAAATTAAAGTACCTAAAAATAAATTTAACCAAGAAGGTGAAAGATTTGTAAAGTGAGAACTATAAAACACTGCTAAAAGAAATTACAAATTAATTAAATGGAAAGACATCTAACATTCCCAGATTAGAAGATCATTTAATATTGCTAAAATGGCAATACTCTACAAAACAATGTACAGATTCAGTGCAATCCCTATCAAAATTCCAATGGCCTTTTTTGCAAAAATGGACAAGCCAACCCTAAAAAATCATACAGAATTCCAAAGGGTCCCAAACAATCAAAAATATTCAAATATTCAAATATTGAAATGGCACCACAATTTGAGACTAAAACTTTCCAATTTCAAACTTACTACAAAGCTAAGGCGGTCAAAACAGTGTGGTACTGGCATAAGGACAGAAAGACAGACCAATGGAACAGAATTAGAATCCAGAAACACACTCACGCATCTGTGGTCAACTGATTTTTTACAACAGTACAATACAATTCAATGGAGAAGAAATAGTCTCTTCAACAAATGATATTGGGATAATTTAATATCCACATGCAAAAGAATGAAGTTGGACCCTTGCCTCACACCACACTAAAAATTAACTCAAAATGGATCAATGGCATAAATATAAAGACTAAAAGTTTAAGCTCTTAAAAGAAAACACAGAAGTAACCTATTTGGATTTGGAAATGGTTTCTTACATATAACACCAAAAACTCATGTACCTAAGGAAAAATTATATAAAATGGACCTCGTCAAATTTAAAAGCTTTGTGCATCAAAGGACATTATCAAGAAAGTTAAAAGACAACTCACAAAACAAGAGAAAATACTTAAGGTACCAGTATTCAGACTACATAAATAACTCTTACAACTCAACAACAAAAGACAAACAAGCCAATTTATAAATGGGCAATGGACTTAAAATATATTTTTCCAAAGAAGATATACACATGGCCAACAAGCACATGAAAAAATGTCAAATTGTCTCTATTTGCAGACGACATGATTGTATATCTAGAAGACCCCATCGTCTCAGCCCCAAACCTCCTGAAACTGATAAGCAAGTTCAGCAAAGTCTCAGGATACAAAATCAATGTGCAAAAATCACATGCATTCCTATACACCAGTAACAGACTTAAAGAGAGCCAAATCAAGAACAAACTTCCATTCACAATTGCCACAAAGAGAATAAAATACCTAGGAATACAACTAACAAGGAATGTAAAGGACCTCTTCAAGGAGAACTACAAGCCACTGCTCAACGAAATAAGAGAGGACACAAACAGATGGAGAAACATCCCATGTTCATGGTTAGGAAGAATCAATATCGTGAAAATGGCCATACTGCCCAAAGTAATTTACAGATTCAATGCTATCCCCATCAAGCTACCAATGACCTTCTTTGCAGAACTGGAAAAAACCACCTTAAACTTCATATGGAACCAAAAGAGAGCCCGCATAGCCAAGTCAATTCTAAGCAAAAAGAACAAAGCGGGGGGCATCACACTACCAGACTTCAAACTATACTACAAGGCTACAGTAATCAAAACAGCATGGTACTGGTACCAAAACAGAGATATAGACCAATGGAACAGAACAGAGGTCTCGGAGGCAACACAACATATCTACAACCATCTGATCTTTGACAAACCAGACAAAAACAAGCAATGGGGAAAGGATTCCCTGTTCAATAAATGGTGTTGGGAAAGCTGGCTAGCCATGTGCAGAAAGCAGAAACTGGACCCCTTCCTGACACCTTACACTAAAATTAACTCCAGATGGATTAAAGACTTAAACCTAAGTCCTAACACCATAAAAACCCTAGAAGAAAATCTAGGCAAAACCATTCAGGACGTAGGTGTAGGCAAGGACTTCATGACCAAAACGCCAAAAGCATTGACAACAAAAGCCAAAATAGACAAATGGGACCTAATCAAACTCCACAGCTTCTGCACAGCAAAAGAAACAATCATTAGAGTGAATCGGCAACCAACAGATTGGGAAAAAATTTTTGCAGTTTACCCATCTGACAAAGGGCTGATATCCGTAATTTACAAAGAACTAAAGCAGATTTACAAGAAAAAAACTAACAAGCCCATTCAAAAGTGGGCAAAGGATATGAACAGACACTTCTCAAAAGAAGACATACGTGAGGCCAACAAACATATGAAAAAATGCTCATCATCACTGGTCATCAGAGAAATGCAAATCAAAACTACACTGAGATACCATCTCACGCCGGTTAGAATGGCGATCATTAAAAAATCTGGAGACAACAGATGCTGGAGAGGATGTGGAGAAATAGGAACACTTTTGCACTGTTGGTGGGAGTGTAAATTAGTGCAACCATTGTGGAAGACAGTGTGGCGATTCCTCAAGGACATAGAAATAGAAATTCCATTTGACCCAGCAATCCCATTACTGGGTATATATCCAAAGGATTACAAATCGTTCTACTATAAGGACACGTGTACACGAATGTTCATTGCAGCACTGTTTACAGTAGCAAAGACCTGGAACCAACCCAAATGCCCATCGACGATAGACTGGATAGGGAAAATGTGGCACATATACACCATGGAATATTATGCAGCCATCAGAAACGATGAGTTTGGGTCCTTTGTAGGGACATGGATGAACCTGGAAACCATCATTCTCAGCAAACTGACAGAAGAGCAGAAGATCAAACACCGCATGTTCTCACTCATAGGCGGGTGTTGAACAATGAGAACACATGGACACAGGGAGGGGAGCACTACACACTGGGGTCAGTTGGGGGGAAATAGGGGAGGGAGGGTGGGGGGTGGGAAGCTGGGGAGAGATAGCAAGGGGAGAAATGCCAGATGTAGGTGATGGGGAGGAAGGCAGCAAATCACACTGCCACGTGTGTTCCTATGCAACAATTTTGCATGTTCTTCACATGTACCCCAAAATGTAAAATGCAATAAAATAAATAAATGGGGAAAAAAAAAAAAAAAAAAACAAAAGACGAAAAAAAAAAAAAAAAATGTTCAACTTCATCAGTCATTAAAAGAATACAAGACAAAACCAAAAAGAAACACAATTTAACAATCTTTAGAATGGTGTGTTAGTCCATTTTGTGTTGCTTGTAACACAATACCTGACTGCTAATTTATATTAAAAAGAGGTTTATTTAGTTCATGGTTCTGCAGGCTGAGAAGTTCAAGGGCACGGCCCTAGCTTCTGGTGATGGCTTTTGTGCTATTTTACAACATGGCAGAGAAGGTCAAAGGGGGAGTGGACATATGCAAAGAGAGGAAACCATGAGGGATGTCCTGGCTTTACAACAACACGCTCTTGCAGGAACTAATCCATTCCCTCAAGAATTAATACAGTCTCTGGAAAGCAAGAATTCACTCACTACAGTGAGAACAACAACTGGGGATTAAATTTCAACGAGTTTTGGTGGACACAAACAAATCATATTTAAACAATAGCAGGCAGCTATGTTTTTTTAAAAAAAAAAGGAAAACAGCAAGTGTTGACAAGGATGTGAAGCCATAGGAGCTCTCATACATTGCTAGTAGAAATGTAAAATGATGCCAGCCACAAATGCCAGAGCGATGTGGCAATTTCTCAAAAAGATAAACAGAATTGACCAGAAGCAGTGGCTCACACCTGTAATCCCAGCTCTTTGGGAGGCCAAGGTGGATGGATCATGAGGTCAGAAGTTCAAGACCAGCCAGTCCAACATGGTAAAACCCCATCTCTACTAAAAATACAAAAATACCAAAAAAAAAAAAAAATTAGCCAGGTGTGGTAGTGGGAGCCTGCAATCCCAGCTACTTGGAAGGCTGAAGCAGGAGAATCACTTAAACCTGGGAGGTGGAGGTTGCAGTAAGCTGAGATCAAGCCACTGCACTCTAGCCTGGGTGACAGAGCAAGACTCTGTCCCAAGGGGGGAAAAAAAAAAAAAAGAGGTAAACAACTACTACACATGATCCAGTAATTCCACTCCTAGGTATATACCCAAGAAAAATTAAAATATATATCCCCACAACAACTTCTACATAAATGTTAACAGCATTATTCAAAATAGCCAAAAGGTATGTCAACAGATGAGCTAAGAAATAAATGTAGTATATACATACAATTGAATGTTATTCAGCCATAAAAATTACGTACTAACATATGCTATAACTTCGATAAACACTGAAAACATTATGCTAAGTAAAAGAGGCCACATATTATATAATATTAGTTATAAGAAAGATCATAAATAAGCGAATCCATAGAGACAGAAAGCATATGAGTGACTGCAAAGAGATTTGGGGGAGGGTGCCAAGGAAATGGGAAGTAATTACTTAATGGATATGAGATGCTCTTTTGGTATAATGAAACATTTCGAAACTAGAGTAATGATTGTACAACCAAACAAACGCACTAAATGCCACTAAACTGTATACTTCAAAATGGTTAAATGTATGTTATGTGAATTTCACCTCAATAAAAAAAAATAAAGGCTCAATACTGGGAAGCCAATATAAAGTATAAAACACTAATATGAAGTAAACAGTTTTATGGCTTGCTATATTGGTATTACTTATTATACACCTACTTACAATTTGTTAGGTGCTTAGTGTCACCCCTCCCATCCCATCAGCCAACAAGTTATTTGTAGCTAAAAGTCATAGAAGTGGCTGGACATGGTGACTCACCTATATCCCAGCACTCTGGGAGGCCGAGGCGGGTTGAACACAAGGTCAGGAGATCAAGACCAGCCTTCCCAACATGGTGAAACCCTGTCCCTACTAAAAGCACAAAAATTAGCGGGCATGGTGGCATATGCCTGTAATCCCAGCTACTCGGGAGGTTGAGGCACGAGAATCACTTGAACCCAGGAGACAGAAGTTGCAATGAGCCGAGATCACACCACTGCACTCCAGCCTGGGTAACATAGTGAGACTCTGCCTCAAAAAAAAAAAGGTCATAGAAGCTTTGTAACATGTAGTAAATCCTGACAATTATTTAAGTTGGGGTACAGTGGCATAACCACACACACTGTAGCCTCAACCTTCAAGGCTGAATCAATCCTCCCACCTCAGTCTCCCAAATAGTTGGACCACAGGCATGTACCACTGCACCTGGCTTTTTTTTTTTTCTTTATCTTTTTCTTTTTCTTTTTTAGACAGGCATGGTGGTTCACACCTGTAATCCCAATACTTTGGGGAGGCTAAAATGGGAGGATGATATGAGGTCAGGGATTCAAGACAAGCCTGATCAACATGGGGAAAAGCTGTCTCTACTAAAAATACAAAAATTATCTGAGTGTAGTGGCACTTGCCTGTCATCCCAGCTACTTGGGAGGCTGAGGCAGGAGATTCGCTTGAACCTGAGAGGTGGAGGCTGCAGTGAGCTAAGACTACACCACTACACTCCAGCCTGGGTGACAGAGCAAGACGCTGTCTCCAAAAAGAAAAGGGTCTCACTATGTTGCCCAGGCTAATTTATAACTAACTTAAATAAAGGCAAATTTATTATACAGGAAAGTCAAGTTATCATATCATTTACATAAAAGAACTCCAGTTATTTCTGAGTTTCAGTAAATTTTTCTCTCATCAATTAAGGAGCCCGGCTCACTCCTATAATCCCAGCACTTTGGGAGGTCAAGGCAGGAGGACTACTTGAGGTCAGGAGTTCAAGACCAGCCTGGGCAACATCGTGAGAACCTTCTCTAAAAAATTAAAATAGGCCGGGCGCAGTGGCTCAAGCCTGTAATCCCAGCACTTTGGGAGGCCGAGGCAGGTGGATCACGAGGTCAACAGATCGAGGCCATTCTGGTCAACATGGTGAAACCCCGTCTCTACTAAAACTACAAAATTTAGCTGGGCATGGTGGCGCGTGCCCGTAATCCCAGCTACTCAGGAGGCTGAGGCAGGAGAATTGCCTGAACCCAGGAGGCGGAGGTTGCGGTGAGCCGAGATCGCGCCATTGCACTCCAGCCTGGGTAACGAGAGCGAAACTCTGTCTCGAAAAAAAAATAAATAAAATGAAATAAAATAAAATTATCTAGGCATGATGGTATGCATCAGCAGTCCAGCTAGTAGGAAGGCTGAGATAGGAAGATTGCTTGATCCCAGGAGTTCAAGGCTGTAATAAGTTACAATCATGCCACCTCATTCCAGCCTGGGCAACAGAGCAGACCCTCTCTCTTAAGAAAAAAGGTGGGGGGCCAGGCACAGTGGCTCACCTCTGTAATCCCAGCACTTTGGGAGGCCAAGGCGCATGGATCACCTGAGGTCAAGAGTTGGAGACTAACCTGGCCAACATGGTGAAATCTTGTCTCTACTAAAAACACAAAAATCAGCCAGGCATGGTGGCACACACCTGTAATCCCAGCTACTGGGGAGGCTGAAGCACAAGAATCGCTTAAACCCAGGAGGCAGAGGTTTCAGTGGACCAAAACTGCAACACTGTACTTCAGCCTGGGCGAAAGAGCGAGACCCCATCTCAAAAAATAAAATAAATTTTAAAAACGTTGGGAGGAGGGATTGGGAACTCCAGATAAGTATCAGACTTTATTCATAAAACAATACAACAGCATTTCTTTGGCCTCCATATATCCCTGGAAACATGCTGGGGTTTTGTACTTTTTCCTTCCTTTCCGGATAATCTGTCCTTAAGACCCAAAAAGGTTCACTCGAACACAATTACATTACGTTTTTATAAAAACGCTTATCAACTTTCACACCATAATACAGCCTGATTTTGTAATGGTTTTCCAGGAACTAAGATGTTAAAATTTTGTTTTATCCTTCTCTTCTCCAGGCTATTTCATTTTCCCTGTATTCTGATCCTTTTCTTCCTCTCTATTCCAGTGCTATAATTCCAGATCTCCGGTTCTAGAATTCAGAAATAAGCATTTTTCTGTCTCACACACACTATGCAGTATTAAGCCTATCAGGTACTTTGCTTCTTTTCCACAGTATCGGAATTCCCAGTTTTTATACTTCACTTCACTGAAACAAGACTGCAATGTGCATAATGCATTTCACTTCAACGTTGGTTTATATTATAGCTCCTCCCCCATCCCAGCCATGCAGCAAAAGAAACTACTTAACCCCAAGTAAAGTTTGCCAAGAAGAAAAACTAAAACTCAAAAATAGTAAATAAACCATTTATTTACTGCTTTCATGAATAGATTAAAATCATAAATGAAACTAAATGCCAAAGTCCCTCCACGGGAAAAAAAAAAAAAAACTAAGATAAGTGAAATGGTCATGTTATGTTTTTATTTCAATATACAACACTTTACCCACTCTTGTTTGAAAACAAAAAGGAAAATGATATCATCACAAACAATTATTTGTGTACCATCCTGGCCTTCCTCTGGCTTTATAAATACCGGAGATGCTTTAGACAATGACTTAAAGTTATCATAGAATGTAATTTTTCACAAAAAAACTTCACTATAAAACTCCTGGTTGGCAGGGAGTGGTGGCTCACGCCTGTAATCTCATCATTTTGGGAGACAAAGGCGGGTAGATCACCTGAGGTTAGGAGTTCATGACCAGCTTGGCCAACATGGTGAAACCCTGTCTTTAAAAAACAAACAAAAAAAACTCCTTGTTAAAGTATGCCAATTTCTGAAATCCCACTTACAAAAAGAAAAAATAAATAAATATATACTTACTATGGCATAAAAAATCAAATTATCTAAGAATAAATCTAACAAAAGATATGCAAGACTTCTAACTAGAAAGCTATAAAGGATGTTAATTTCACCCATCCCAAAACTGATCTAAAGCAACAGTACAATCCCAACCAAAATCCCAAAAGATTCTGTGGTTTGGTTGGAGGTTAAATTGGTTTTTCTGTCTACTTAGGGGGAGAAATTAATACAGTGATTCTAAAATGTACATGGAAATGCAAAAGAACAGACTAGCAAATCTTTAAAAAGAACAAGGTGGGCAGCCTGAGTAATACAGGGAGATCCCGCCTCTACAAATAATTTAAAAAATTAGCCAGGCATGGTGACACACACCTATAGTCCCAGTGACACTGGAGGCTGACATAGGAGGATTGTATGAGCCCAGGAGGTCAAGGCTACAGTACACTGTTATCAGGCTACTTGCACTCTACCCTGGACAACAGAGTGAGACCATGTTTCAAGATTTTTTTTTTTAAAAGGAGACTTATTCTACAGGATATTTAGATTTATCATTTAGCTCAATAAATAAGGCAATAATATTGGTACAAGGCTAGACAGACTAATGTAACAAGATAAAGGCCCAGACACATAGCATGCTTCTATGGACATGAATCATGAAAACACGACACTGTGAAGTGATGGCAAAAGTTTTTGTTTGTTTATTCATAAATGGTGCTGGAACAATTGGATATCCATTGGAAAAAATAAAACTTGACCTAACAACTACACACACACACACACAAAAATCTATTCTAGGTGAAGTATCTATTACATATCTAAATGAGAAAAGTAAATACAAGTTTATTGGTGATGATGTGAATAACTCCATGATCTTCAAGGAAGAAAGAATTGTTGTAAACAGAACACAAAAAAGTTTAAACGGGGGGAAAAACCCTGACATATGTAACTATACAGAAATCTTTTTTTTTTTTTTTTGAGACAGAGTCTTGCTCTGTCGCCAGGCTAGAATGCAGTGGTGCGATCTCGGCTCATTGCAACCTCCGCCTCCCAGGTTCAAGTGATTCCCCTGCCTCGGTCTCCTGAGTAGTTGGGACTACAGGCGAGCGCCACCACACCCAGCTAATTTTTTGTATTTTAGTAGAGACAGTGTTTCACTATCTTGGCCAAGATGATCTCCATCTCCTGACATTGTGATCCGCCCGCCTTAGCCTCCCAAAGTCTTGGGATTATAGGTGTGAGCCCCTATGCCCAGCCTACAGAGAACTTTTTTGTACCAAAAGATACCATTTAAAAAGGCACCACAGACAAACTACACAATAAGAAAAAATATAAGCAACTTAAACTAACATATGCCTTACATTCAGAATATATAAAAAGCTCCTATGAGTCAAAATATAGATAATTCAAAATAAAAATAGGTAAGTGATGAGAACAATCACTTTACAGAATAAGACATCAAAATGGTCAGCAAAGAGGTGCTCAAACTCGTTAGTAGCCAGAGAAAGTGCAAATTAAAGCCATCAAAAACAGCTGCAATTTTAAAAGACTGGCAATGATGTGCACTCAGGAGATGCAAAAGGGAATTCTCATATAATGCTAGTGGAAAAGTTTGGTAAAACCACTTTGGAAAACAACTTGGCCTTTTCTACTTAAAACATATCTTATGACCAAGAGATTTCACTTTTATATATATATCCAATAAAAATGGCTTCACATGTGCACTAAAAAACACATTATGATGCCAGGCACGGTGGCTCATGCCTGTAATCCCAACACTTTGGGAGGCTGAGGCAGGAGGATCTCTTCAGGCTAGGAGGTGGAAGCTGCAGTGAGCCATGATGTCGCACCACTACACTCCAGCCTGGACAACTAAAGTGAGACCCTGTCTCTTTAAGAAAACAAACAAAAAACCCTATATTCTAATTGGCTAACCAATCCAAGTATCAAAGTAACCTCTAACATTTCAGTGCCTTAAAAAAGGAGAACAAAAAAAACTGCATTCTCTCCCTGATAAGACAACTGGCCGCAGTAGAAAGCATACCACAGGTGGTAGAAAGAAGCATAAACTTTCCAATTAAAGCTGCACTAACTAGTCCTAAGACTTTCTGCAAACTGCTATATTTTTCCAAGCCTTAGTTTCCTCATATATCAAGTAAGAGTAACAACATATATCTTCTGTATATTACTCAACAGTTACAAGGAGTGGTTTGGAATAATAACATATACCACCAGCATTATCATAGGGATCAAATGTGAATTTATATAAATGGTTTATAATAGCAATGTGTGCATAACAACACTTAATCATTTTTTGTCTGTTCTATTTCTCTTTGCTCTTCTTTGTAAATGCATATGGCATAAAACCACAAAGTACTGTTAATCCAGCCTCAACACCTACTCCCACCACCAAAAGAAATCTACATGCATTTAACTTTCTCATTTTTATCTTTTAGATAATCATAAATGAATAAATAACAGATACCATAATATCCCTATTTTACATGTGGACTGCGGCTGAAGAAAGCTGAGGTGCCTATATAGATCAGTCATAACACAAAATCAAAGCCCAGATTTACTATAAATAGTTACATTTTGGTGTTACAAGCATTTTGGTCCTAATGAGAAATCAATTTTAAACAATGTGGAGGTCAGGCATAGTGGCTCATGCTTGTAATCCCACCACTTTGGGAGGCCAAGGCAGGTGGATCACTTGAGACCAGGAGTTTAAGACCAGCCTGGCAAACATGGCAAAACCTCATCTCTGCTAAAAATACAAAAATTAGCCAGGTGTGGTAACGGGCACATGCAGTCTCAGCTACATGGGAGGCTGAGGAAGGAGAGTCACTTGAACCCAGCGGGTGCAGACTGCAGTGAACAGAGATCGTGCAATTGCACCCCAGCCTGGGTGACACGAGCAAAACTCTGCCTCAATAAATTAATCAATTAATTAATATGAAAAAAATTATAGTTTTCAGAAAACAGACAATGGATCTCAGAACATCCAGTGAGATCCATAATCCAAACCAGGAATCATGTATAGAAAGTAAAATTTAAGACTTCAGTTTTAAAGCAATTGGATTTCTAATGCAAATGATAGAAATAATTCCTCTAAAGCAGTAATAAAACGAAAAAAAAAAAAATCAAATTGGACCTCACCCCATGTTCTAAAGCTACTTATTCTCAAGTATACTGACCAAATAAAAACATCCTCTCAGCCTACACACCCTCAAAACTTTAATATAATTTTTTTCCGACAGGGGGGAAGAAAGAACAGGACCTAAAATCCCTGAAGAGATACATTTCTTTAAAACATACACTCACCCCCCAGCACACACAAAAAAAAAATACCCTCACATAGACTCATGTATTTACTGTAAAAAACCACTCCAATCCCTAGTGTCGAAGATCTATTTTTAAATGTTTTCATTTTTAAATGAAGGTAAAAAAAAAATTGAAATTTTTATTTCTGTATCTCACTCACCAAAAGCTTTAGATGTGATAATGGCAATATATTTATCTTTACAATATGGGGGAGAAGAGTCTGGATATGAGTACAGATGAAACAAAACTGGAATGAGTGAATTTTGAAGCTGGGTGAAAAGTATGTGAGGAAGCACTATTTTGTCTTCATCTGTATTGCATGAAATTTTCCATAATTAAAAGGTTTTTTAAATAAGGTATTAATAATACATTTTTAAACTGTTCAATGAAATGGCTTTAAGTGGAAATTCCAAGCAATCAATTCACCTGGTAGAAATCTAATTTTAATCATTAAACATTATATTTTTGCAAGTGACATACTTGGAATTTTATTATTTTTCACTAGCTGGAGTAGCAGAATACTGTGATGCTGTGATTCTTCTTTCACGGTAAACAGTTAATGTCATGCGATACTGAATTCTAATCAAATAGTCATCTTAACTATTCAGATAAAAACAGGCAGTCAGGCATGTTCTCATGCCTATAATCCCAGCGCTTTGGGAGGCCAAGGTGGGTGAATCACATAGGTCAGAAGTTAGAGACCAGCCAGGCCAACATGGTAAAACCCTGTCTCTACTAAAAATACAAAAAAATTAGCCGGGTGTGGTGGTGGGCACCTGTAATCCCAGCTACTTGGGAGACTGATGCCAGAGAATGGCTTGAACCCGGGGAGAGAGGGGAATGAACGGCGGTTGCATCCAACTGAGGTGACGCCACTGCACTCCATCCTGGGAGACAAAAGCAAAACTCTGTCTTAAAAAAAAAAAAAAGACGCAAAACAGTACAACCGTTTTGGAAAACAATTTAGCGGTTTCTTAAAATATTAAACAGAAATTTACTACATGACCCAGCAATTCCAATCCTAGATATCTACCAAAGAGAAATGAAAACACATTATCTACAAGATTTGTATATGAATATTCATAGCATTATTCACAACAGCCAAATGTTGGAAATTCAAATGTCCAACAAGTGAACAAATTAGTAAAATGAAATACTCTTCAAAATAAAAGTATTGAAACATGCCTTAATATGGATCATCCTCAAAAACATTGTTAAATAAAAGCCAAACATAAAACAGCACATAAATTATTCCAATTTTATGAAATGTCCCAAGAAAGCATGTTTACAGAAAACAGATTAGTAGTACCCTAAGATTAGAAAATGAGAAATGACTACAAATGGACACCGATTTTCTTTTTTGGGGCTGATAAATGTATTTTGAAATTATAGGCCGGGCGTGGTGTCTCAGGCCTATAATCCCAGCACTTTGGGAGGCTGAGGCAGGTAGATCACAAGGTCAGAAGTTCAAGACCAGCCTGACCAACAAGGAAAAATCCCGTCTCTACTAAAAATACAAAATTAGCCAGGCATGGTGGCAAGCATCCCAGCTACTCGGGAGGTTGAGGCAGGAGAATCGCTTGAACCCAGGAGGCAGAGGTTGTAGTGAGCCGAGATCACGCCACTGCACTCCAGCCGGGGCGACAGTGCAAGACTCCAACTCAAAAAAAAAAAAAAAAGAAGAAGAAGAAAAAAGGCTGGGCAAGGTGGCTCACACCTGTAATCCCAGCACTTTGGGGAGCTGAGGCAGGCAAACCACCTGAGGTCAGGAGTTCGAGACCAGCCTGGCCAACATGGTGAAACCCTGTCTCTACCAAAAATACAAAAAACCAAGTGTGCTGACTGGCACCTGTAATTCCACTACTCGGGAGGGTGAGACGGGAGAATCACTTGAATCTGCCAGGTGAAGGTTGCTGAACTGTGATTGAGTCATTACACTCCAGCCTGGGCAACAAAGAGTGAAACTCTGTCTTAAAAAGAAAAGAAAAAAGAAATTAGATTGTGATGGCTACACAGTTTTCCAAATTAACTAAAGATCACTGAATTGTACATTTAAAATGGGAGAATTTTGTTATATAAATTATATCTCAACATATCTATCAAGGAAAAACAGAAAGGCAAGGAGCAGCAGCAGCACTACAATACCTCTGAAATGATGGATAAATGGATGAATGGATGGATCTCAAAGAAGTAACTTGCTCCAAAGTTTCAGCGAAATACACGACAGAGCAATCTAGGATTGACTGCAGAATCCATACTCTTCCTAGATGCAAAAGCAAGAATGCACTAGAAGCAATATATATCCTACTTAACTTTGTAAGGATAAATCTAGTCGACAAGTGAAAAATATATGGAACACCAGGAAAGGTTCTTTTAAAATTGAAGTGAGGCTGGGCAAAATGGTTCATGCCTGCAGTCTCAGGACTTTGGGAGGCTGAGGCGGGCAGATCACCTGAGATCGGGAGTTCAAGACCAGCCTGACCAACATGGAGAAACCCCGTCTCTATTAAAAATACAAAATTAGCTGGAAGTGGTAGCACATGCCTGTAATCCCAGCTACTCAGGAGACTGAGGCAGGAGAATCGCTTGAACCTGGGAGGCGGAGGTTGCAGTGAGCTGAGATCTCGCCAGTGCACTCCAGCCTGGACACAAGAATAAGACTTCATCTAAAAAAAAAAAAAAAAAAAAAGAACACTGAACATAAATTAAGAAGAATGAAACAAGATAAACGTCTGTGTGGAATGAACAAAGTAAATACATAAAATCCAAAATAAGTGACATGGGAAGCAGAACCCAGATCTTGTAAATGACTACATGAAGCTGAAACCAAATTAACTGAATGGTGAGGGGTATTCAAACGAATTAAATTTGGCAGTTTGTCTCCAACGCAGTCCCTGGACAATCTGTCCTGACCTAGATCTGCTATAGTGAACACAGATTTATCAAGCTATCAGAGCTCAATAATAGTAACAACAAAAATGACCTAACTTAAGCCAGACACGGTGGCTCACACCTGTAATCCCAGCACTTTGGGAGGCCGAGGCAGGCAGGCGGGCCACCTGAGGTCAGGAGTTCAAGTCCAGCATGGCCAACATGGCAAAACTGTGTCTCTACTAAAAACACAAAAATTAGCTTTACTTGGTATACTCTCCAGAGAAAATTAAAAAAAAAAAAAAATTAGCTGAGTATTGTAGTGAGTGCCTGTAATCCCAGCTCCTCAAAAGGCTGAGGCAGGAGAATTGCTTGAAGTCAGGAAGCGGAGGCTGCAGTGAGCTGAAATGGTAAAAAAAAAAAAAAAAAAAAAAAAAATATATATATATATATGTATGTATGTATGTATATGTGTGTGTATATATATGTATGTGTATATATATGTGTATGTATGTATATATATGTGTGTATGTATGTATGTATACATAAAATGAAAATATACAAATAAAATAAAATGACCCAACTTCTTTTGAGTTCATTTCAGGTTTACCAGTCAATCTTCAGATTATAATCTGTGTCTGATACTTGTATTCCTACAGAAAACAATGCACTGACTGGTTACTCACAGGCAGACCATTTCATATGTAAGTTAATTTCTCAAAGTATACCAATAATCTTACACTCTGACTTGAAACCACGTGAAACCTCAATAATTTCTGGATGTAAAGATAAATTTAATTTCTAAGCATATTAATTATGAGAACCAGAGCATTCTATACAGATCTCTGGCTTCTGCCACACTCATCAGCCAGTCAGCATTCCCCAGAGACAATCTTCTGCCCTGCTGAATGCTTCTCCAAACTGCAACTTGTATTTTACTTGTTTTACAAACTGGATGAATGGTGCTTAAAAATCTGTCGATAAAGCCAGGCGTGGTGGCTTACACATGTAATCCCAGCACTTTGAGAGGCAAAGGTAGATGGATCATGAGGTCAGGAGATCAAGACCATCCTGGCCAACATGCTGAAACCCCGTACTAAGAATGCAAAAACTAGCTGGGCATGCTGGCACATGCCCACGGTCCCAGCTACTCAGAAGGCTGAGGCAGGAGAATTGCTGGAACCAGAGAGGTGGAGGTTGCAGTGAACCAGGATCACACCACTGCATTCCAGCCTAGCAACAGAGCAAGACTTCATCTTAAAAATAGGGCGGAAAAAAAGGGCCAGGCGCAGTGCCTCACGCCTGTAGTAAACCCAGAACTTTGGGAGGCTGAGGCAGGCAGACCACGAGATCAGAAGTTTGAGACCAACCTGACCAATACGATGAAACCCCGTCTCTACTAAAAATACGAAAAATTAGCTGGGCGTGGTAGCAGACACCTGTAATCCCAGCTACTCAGGAGGCTATGGCAGGAGAATCTCTTGAACCCAGGAGGTGGAGGTTGCAGTGAGCCAAAATCACAACACTGCACTCCAGCCTAGGTGTCGTCAGTTGGATACTCCGTCTCCAAAAAAAAAAAAGGCATGTCCCAAAAGAACTACCACTTATACTTGTATTTCATAGTTTACAGTGGACTGTTATATTAGCTCATTTGCTAGCCAACATGCTCTGAGGTGACAAGGGCATACATATTTATTAACAATACAAATGACACAGTGAGGTAAAAGTAATTCACAGAAGCACATGTTGCTAATAAATTGACTAATCTGGATTAGAATCCAAGTCATTGGTTTCTGAATTCAGCAGTTCCTTAGACACTGGAAGTGTCGAAAAGGTCAACCAAATAAAACCAAGAAAGCCTGAGCTGCCTGGAAAATCAATGATTATTTTCCGCACTCTTATAAGCATTCAGATAAAGTCCTCAAAAAAGGTAATAACCTTACAGACAAGGGATCAAGATAGGCCACAACAAAGAGAAACACTCAGAATTTGGATAAAGGAGGGAAATAGAAGATTTACAAATAATACTCAAGGCAGTATAACAATCAAATAGTTCAATTTGGAACTAAGTAAATCATTTTAACTTTATATGTAAACAAAAATAATGAAGTATCTTCTCTTAGAATCTTGTTGAATATCTAATACTCTTTTTACTTTTTTTTTTTAATATAGGGGCCATGCTAATCTCTATATGGTTCCCGTTTTAGTATATGTGCTCCCAAAGTGAGCACTCTTTTTACATTTTTTATCAAAAGGAATGAAATTGCTTACAGATAAGGAGTGAAGTTAAATAATTTGGTTCCATTATAAAAATGATATTAAGAACTACACTACAAGGCTGGGTGCAGTGACTCACCCCTATAATCCCAGCACTTTAGGAGGCCAAGGAGGGCAGACCACCTGAGCTTAGAAGTTTGAGACCACCCAAAACAACATGGCGAGACCCCATCTCTACTAAAAATACAAAAAAATAGCAAGGTATGGTGGTGCACACCTGTGTTAACAGCTATTTGGAAGGCTGAGGTGACAGGATCACCTGAGCCCAGGAGGTTGAGGTTGCAGTAAGCCATAACTGCATTCCAGCCTGGGCAACAGAGCAAGATCCTGTCTCAAAAAAAAAAAAAAAAAAAAAAAAAAAGTAATGATGTACTAAAATTAGCTCACAGTAGACTCACTAAAATTACCACAAAGATCTATCTTTCCGTTTTTGTCCTAAAATTTATACTTTAGTTTCCTGTATGCCTCCAAGCAGCAGGCATCACAAATGTTAAGGTGATCTCTATGTGGTCTTATTTCAAACTTCTCCCAGAAATAAAATAATAATTAAACTCAAGTGTCACAGTGAATAGATGAAGTCATCTACTGAAAAAGAGAAGGGAAGTGGTAAAGTGAGGGGGCTATGGGAGGTTACAAGTTTTTAAGTAACTGCATGAGGAATGAAAAAAAATTAGGAACAAAGGAGGATTACTGGGTAATGCTGAGGATCCAATTAAGATTGGAGAGCATGAATACTTAGTGGCTCCAGTCTGCAAGGTTATTTTCTCCAGCTGTGCTCAGTAGCTCAGAGCCAGGTACACAGAAGTCAGAAAGATGAAGTGATGTGGTTGGGTTTTAGTTAGATAAATGCAATGAAAAGCAGATGAACATATTTCAAGATGTAAATAAGGTTCTCAGCTAGCTAAGAAAATAAAAGCAGGAGAGGATGATACACTGGGACAAAAGACTAATACTAGAGAGCCCTGTAAGGCTGAAAAGAGACTGTCGATGTTCAAAAAAAAAATTAAACATACGTACAAAAATAATGAATAGATCTTCTATAGCAAAGTACCATTTCCTATTTTAGGAAATGAAATGCTCCTGCCTGACAATTCAAATTGTCTTTTTAAAGTGAACTAGAAAGGTTTCAAATGGAAACAGTCAAAAGCTTAAAGTATTATAATTGTAAATCTAGATATTCCTGAACATTTCTGTGTAAATCCAATGATATTTTTTTCCAGTATTTTAAATCAACTAAGGAAGCTTCCAAATTTCTTAATGAACCTTCACCAAAAATCTTAACCTAAGCAAATGAGTCACTCTACATATCAATATTACCACTCTTCAGTAGGCAAGAACTAGAAAACAAAATTATTTGTGTGTATATGTTTAAAATAAAGTTTTATGACAAAAGAATTATTTCCTATTTCTAAAATCTCACTAGTTTGACCAATTATCATCAATTGAGCTACTTACATTGCTGATTCCATGCATGTTGAGTTTAACTGCTTTCAAAATACTATTCTACAATTTGGCACTGAAAAGTTACTATGTATGCAGACAAGTACAAAAAAATCTATTTTAGCAAGTTAAATATTCATTATTACTAGTAATAACCTCGAATCTATGTTTTCTTGCAAAGCAACAGTAAAAGTGATGACTTCTGGGATATGAGAACAGCCACAAGTAGATGAAGCCATATTATATTTTGTTACTAAGATACATGCAAAAGGACAGCCTATCATGGGCCAAGCAATACAAATGAAGGTAGAAGAAACTGCCAAATCCCTGAGGATAGGTAAGATTTTAAAGCAATGAGTGGCTGGTGTGACCAAGTATAGACAGCATGAGGTTACTGTTTCCTTCTTATTATCCCCTAAAATAGTGTTGTGTCTTCTATTAATAGCAACACAGATTCAATGAAATAAAATTTTAAAAATCTGAACCCTTCATTTCCAGTCTTCCCCACTTTAGGATGGTGTCACAATTCACTCAATTATTAGTTAGAAACCTGGAGATCATCCTTGACTTATCCCTTTCCTCACTTATCTGCTCTATCTCCAACACACATACAGAATAAGAACAATTCTCAGTATTGTCTCTATTACAACCATCATCCAAGGCAGTATATCTGTCACCTGTACACTGTAACAAGCTAACCCTCCCTCTTGCATTCCCCACACACCATCCACCACTCCAATATTCATACAATAGCAAAAGCAGGGTCTCAGCTTTGCCACTCTTGACATCTTGGGCCAACAGTTGTTTGCTGTTCTGCGCATTATAGAGTGTTTAGCAACATCCCTCATCTCTATTCACTGATGCCAGTAGCATACACCATCATCCCCAGGTCTCTATCCACTGATGACAGTAGCATACACCATAATCTCTAGGTTTCTATGCACTGATGCCAGCAGCATAAACCATTATTCCTAGTTGTGACAATAAAAAATGTCTAGACATTGCCAAATGTCCTCTAGGAAGCAAAATCGTCCTCAGTTGAGAACCACTAATCTAGAAGAATGTATTTTGTTTTGTTTTGAGACAAGAGTCTTGCTATGTTGCCCAGGATGGAGTGTAGTGGCACAATCTCAGCTCACTGCAACCTCTGCCTCCCAAGTTCAAGCAATTCTCCTGCCTCAGCCTCCCAAGTAGCTGGGATTACAGGCACGTACCACCTCACCTGGCTAATTTTTGTGTCTTTAGTAGAGACAGGGTTTTGCCACATTGGCCACGCTCATCTCAAACTCCTGGCCTCAAGTAATCAGTCTGTCTCTCAGCTTCCAAAAGTGAGCCTTATTTAATGTAAGTACCTCATTATTACCCATCATAATATCTCATTTATTCCCTTCATAGATAGCATTTATCATAATACATTATTATTTTGTTTACATGATTATTGATTACCTCTCACAGAATAATACCTTGTCTGCTTTCTTTTCCACTATATAAATGAAAAGAATAAATGTATAACTTGGACAGCCTTAAATAACAGGTGAGTTGGTAGCAGTGATAATCTCAGCACCACCCCAATCTCATTCCCCATCTATATTTATGATTATTTCCCCTTGAAGTGAAGGGGAGGGGAAAGGAGGAGAGAAGAGGGAATAAAAAGAGCCTAACAAAGCCCTCATCTGTAAAAACATCTTTGCCATGTTCTCTGAAGGGTTATGTGTGAAGTAAATGGCATGTAATGAATCTAAAGCACTTGAAGAGCTTAATAAAAAGCTTGTATTCAATAAATGATGGCTATGTATTTAAAGCACCAAGAATAATGCCTATAACAGATACTTGAGAAATGAGAGTTCTCCTGCCCTTTAATCTCATTCTACCACCAACTGGCCTGAATATAGTTAAGAATGGAACTCTGTCTCTGAGAAATACTTTCCCCTTTTGGGTCTCTAGGAACAAAACATGCTAGGCGTAAACAGGTTAGTTATTCAAATATGTTCTCTAGGGAAAGCCAAATATCCATTAACCAAAGCCAACTCATTACAAAATGACCTCAGAATTACATTTTAACTTGTTTCAGTAAGGAAAATAATCATATTATTATTCAATTTAGAACCTAACTTTAAAGTAACCTTTGGGGAAAAAAATCTAGATTAATATCGGTGTTGGTTATTAAAAATACCCAGAATGGCTGGGTGTGGTGGCCCACGCCTGTAATCCCAGCACTTTGGGAGGCCGAGGCAACGGATCATCTGAAGTCAACAGTTCGAGACCAGCTTGGCCAACATGGTGAAGCTTCATTTCTACTAAAAATATAAAAAATTAGCTGGGGGTGGTGGTAGACACCTGTAATCCCAGCTACTTGGGAGGCTGAGACAGGAGAGTCGCTTGAACCCAGTAGGCTGAGATTGCAGTAAGCCAAGACTGAACCATTGCACTCCTGTCTGGGCAACAAGAGTGAAACTTCATATCTCAAAAAAAAACCCCACCAAACCAAATACAAGTTTCCTTACACTAAATAAAAGAGTAAATTGAGTCCATGCTTAGCATCAAATAACAAAGGGAAAATAAACTATAAAGTACTGCAACATTTTTAGTTAATAATTAGAACAAAATTATTTATCTTAAATTCCTTTTAATATCTTGTATCTGGGCCGGGCGCGGTGGCTCAAGCCTGTAATCCCAGCACTTTGGGAGGCCGAGGCGGGTGGATCACGAGGTCAAGAGATCGAGACCATCCTGGTCAACACGGTGAAACCCCGTCTCTACTAAAAATACAAAAAATTAGCCGGGCATGGTGACACGTGCCTGTAATCCCAGCTACTCAGGAGGCTGAGGCAGGAGAATTGCCTGAACCCAGGAGGCGGAGGTTGCGGTGAG
>NW_022436944.1:29771597-29811268 GCF_009761245.1 Sapajus apella | reverse complement strand
TGTATCTGAAAGCAGCATGTAAATGCATTTTTGGCTATGATGTATACTATAAAGGGAGCACAAAGGAAGCCAGACTTCCTGAGTCTAAATCCCAGATCTGCTAATTACTAGCTATACGACCTTTGGAAAGTCAATTAACTTCTCTGTGCCTCAGTTTTTTCATCTGTAAAGAGACTTAACCCTACCCACTACACAGGGTTATTGTTTTATATATATATATAATATATTGACATGAGTGAATATATATAATACGCTAAGAACAGTAGCTGGCATCTAAGACATACTGTTAACTATTATATAATTACTATATTAGTTTCTCCACATCATTGTGTTTAAGAGCTACCATACAGGATAGCACAAATAGAAAAATTTCCATCATCACGGAAAGTTATATTGGACAGTGCTATATCAAACTACAGGATAGTTAAAATGCCTGATGAGATAACGCATATAACCCTCTTTCCTAATTTATTAGGAAGTGCTGAGTAAAAAGCACTCCTAAACCCTAAGTGTTTTTTAATCCAATATTTTGACATTTAACAAAGAACTTATGTTTCACTTCTATTTAATGAAACAAAGGAGGGATAGGGAGGGCAGGAGACTGACTTTTTTTTTTGGTTTTTTTTTTTTTTTGAGGCAGAATTTCACTCCTGTCGCCCAGGTTGAAGTGAAAGGCGCAATCTTGAGTCACACAGCGTCCGCCTGCCTGACTCAAGGGATTCTCCTGCCTCAGCTTCCAGAGTGGCTAGGACTATAGATGCATGCCATCGCACCTGGCTAATTTTTATGGTTTTTTATTTTTTTTTAGAGAGACAGGGTTTCACCATGTTGTCCAGGCTGGTCTTGAACTCCTGAGCTCAAGTGATCTGCCAGCCTCAGCCTCCCAAAGTGCTGAGATTATAGGAATGAGCCACTGCGCTTGGCCCAAACAAATAGAAAATTTCCTGTCTACCCTACATCAAGCTAACCACTAAACTCTCCCCTTCAGTGAATTGTACCATGCTTACAAAAGAATTAATTATATTCAAATACAATTATCAATATATTTTTAAAAGCGATTTAAAATATTGTAATATGCTTTTTTAACACAGTAAATAAGATCTAGAGATTAGTCTAACAATTAGCCTAATTTTGAAGTACTGAAATTGTACTTTAAAATAGCTAAAACATCTGTAGTTTCCTTTTTTTTTGTTTTTTTTTTTTTTTTGAGACAGAGTTGCACTGTCACCCAGGCTGGAGTGCAATGGCATGATCTCAGCTCACTGCAACCTCTGCCTCCCAGGTTCAAGTGATTTTCCTGCCTCAGCCTCCTGAGTAGCTGGGATTACAGGCATATGCCTCCACACCTGGCTAATTTTTTATTAATATTTTTAGTAGAGACAGGATTTTGTTATGTTGGCCAGGCTAGTCTCAAACTCCTGGCCTCAAGTGATCCACCCACCTCGCCCTCCCAAAGTGCTGAGATTACAGGCATGAGCCACCACACCAGACATCTTGTTTTTTTTTTTTTAAGAGACAGAGTCTCGGGGAGCAGTGGCACATGCTTGTAGTCCCAGCTACTCAGGAGGATGAGGTGGGAGGACTGCTTGAGCCCAGGAGTTATGGGCTGTAGCGTGCTATGCCAATAGGGTGTCCGCACTAAGTTCGGCATCAATATGGTGACCTCCCAGAAGCGGGGCCCACCAGGTTGCCTAAGGAGGGGTAAACCGGCCCAGAACAGAAACAGAGCAGGTCAAAACTCCCGCGCTGATCAGTAGTGGGATCGCACCTGTACATGGCCACTGCACTCCAGCCTGGGCAACACAGCGAGACACTGTCTCTTAAAAAAAAAAAAAAAAGCGAGAGAGAGAGAGAGCCGCCCTCTGTCACCCAGGCTAGAATGCAATGGCACAATCATAACTCACTGCAACCTCAAGTTCCTAGGCTCAGGCAATCCTCCCAACACAGCCACTCAGGTAGCTGGGACTACAAGCCCACACCACAACCCCCAACTAACCATCTGTAATTTAACATGAAAATAATTTCTAATTTCTGTTGGTGACAAAATAAGTATTGCTAATACAACTGCGATTTGTTGTCAACATTCAAAATTGAAGGCGCTGCTAAATTTCAGTTACAGGTAAAATAAAGATGTGATTATTTTGTCATCCAACTTCATGAACTCAACGTTCCTGGTTTTATTTGCTTAAGAGATTAGACTTTAGAGTCACAAAAATCTGGACTCAACATCTTTCTAGCTATGTAACATTGAGAAAAGGTACTTAACTTTTCTAACTTACCCATGAAATAGGAATAATACCTACATAAAACTGCTGTGTTGTTTAATTATTATGCATGTAAGCTACTTGACACCGTGTTTGATACATTTTCCGTAAATATGTACACTGTTATAATCACAACCAAGTCCTATCTATACATAGCTTACAATCCTCCTTGACCATCAGAAACTCAGATTTGGGTGGAGCTGGTCTGAGACAAATCCAAGACACTGCTATAGTTTTAAAGCTCTCAGGTAATTATAAGGTATAGCCACTGGCCTAAAGACAAAATTCAAACACTTTCGTTTGGCACACTAGGTACTCTGCTCATTGCTTACAGCTCCGTATTTTAATCACTCCTTCCCTAGGCACCCCATGCTCCAAACACAATCAAGTAACACTCCCTGAAGAGGTGGACTATAGCAGTGATTCTCAAACTTCAGCCTACATCAGAATCACCTGAAGGACCTGTAAAAATCCAGATTGCTCATCTCCAGAATGAGTTGGCAGGCCTATGGTGGGGGCAAGAATCTGCACGTCTAACAAGTTTCTAAGTAATGCTGACACCACTGGTGCTAAGACCACACTTTAGGAACCACTGGGCTATACGTCACAGCTCTGTCCCTTTGCATACATATGCTATTCCTTCAACTGGAATGTCATTCCCATCTCCAACATCTACTCTTGTCTGGCTTTCATTTCTCTTTCAAAACTCACCTAAGAATTCATTTCCTTCAGGAGGCATTTGCTCACTTCAACAAACCACCTCAAGGCATTCATTACCCACTATTAACTACAAAAAGAAAAATACAGAATGTTAATGGTACTAGAGCAAAGGGTGGATATCTGCTGGAATACACAGGTTCTTTTGTTAAGAATTAGAAAAAGCACTCTCCTCTGAACAGATAAACTAGAAAAAGGTGGAAAAAGCAAATAGAATTCGTCAAGCCGAATAAAATCTGATTTCAGCCTTCTCCTGCTACTTTGGCCAGGTATTTTTAGGCAAGGTACTAATCCCACAACCATTCATGGCAGCCCTGGCACTGTGTGCCACTAAAATACAAAGTCAGATAGAACACTTAGACCAACCCTGGACGGGAGAAGGAAAAGAGCAATAAGCCTATCATGTAAAGATTTCTGAAGAAGGTACTACCTAAGTTCCAAGTCTTCACGTGAACCCCTTCTGTACTTCGGGAAAACAAGAGCTGTGCTTCAATGTCTTTATAACCATGGTGTACGGCTCACTGTAATTGTTCAATAAATGCTTGATGAATGACTCAAAGAGTAAAACTGCATGAAAACACTTGATAACCTATCTCTTTTTCATCAAATAAGTGGCAAACACACATCCACCCCTGGCACCAGAAACTATAAGTGCTAACTAAATATCAACATATTATCTGGCCTAAATACTTATCAGCTAGTGGAAACCATGAATTATTCCAATAAACAAATGGGAGGTGTGGAGGCAAAATATCACACCTAGCTCTTCAAAACTAATGACTCTGAAGTCAAAAACTGCATTACCTGTTGGCCTAAATACTTATCAGCTAGTGGAAACCATGAATTATTCCAATAAACAAATGGGAGGTGTGGAGGCAAAATATCACACCTAGCTTTTCAAAACTAATGACTTTGAAATCAAAAACTGCATTACCTGTTGAAGACTTAACTTCATGATTATTTGAACAGGGACTAAAAAAAATTACAGGAAATCTTGGAAACCAGCTACCTGGTCAAAGACACTAATTTTAAAGATGAAGAAACTGAGGCCCAGAGAAGTAATCAATCAAATACACATAGCTAGTTAGTGGTAGAGTTACAATTAAAACACAGATCTCTATGCTGGGTGCAGCGGTCACGCCTATAATCCCAGCACTTTGGGAGGCAGAGGCAGGCAGATCACCTGAGGTTGGGAGTTCAAGACCAGCCTGACCAACAGGGAGAAATCCCGTCTCTACTAAAAATACAAAATTAGTCAGGCTTGGTGGCACATGCCTGCAGTCCCAGCTATTCGGGAGGCTGAGGCAGGGGAATCGCTTGAACCTGTGAGGCAGAGGTTGCAGTGAGCCAAGATCATTCCATTGCACTCCAGCATGGGCAACAGAGTGAGACCCCATCTCAAAAAAAATAAAAAATAAAAACCACAGAGATCTCTGACCCTACAGTAGTTTTGTTCTTCTTTGCCATGCTGCCTTTATATTATAAAATAAAGTCTTAAGTATCCACAACTTTTAAAAAAAAAAAAAAAAAAACCTCCTAGTCAAGATTTTGTTATCTGCATCCCAATGGGAGAAAAAAACAGTCTACCGTTTTATTTTGTCTAGAGGTAAATTTCCAACTTTGCTCTTGGTAAAGATTCATGCCCACCCTTCTGTGTGCAGAATTATAAAGGAAAAGCTAAGATTCATAAATAATCTTGATAAAGCTATCAAAATTCATCAACTACCAAAGCAGCATTACAATTTCTTTCCAAGATACAGCACTTTTCTAAAGAAAGAAAAAGAGCCTAACTTTTGAAATATGTTTACTAATAAGCAGAAAACACTAGTGATAACCTTCACCTCTAAATTAACCAGAGTACCTTATCGTCTGACCATTCTCATTAATAAAGTTTTAATCTACTGCTAGCCCTATATACTGTTGAGAACCAATTAACTAAAATTCTTTGCTTACAGAAAGTAACACCACCATTTCCCTAGATTATTTTATTCATCTTTTAAGATTAATGATCTTTGAATCTATGCAGAACACAAGGTAGTCTAGTGGTTAAAAGCTAACTTTTTTTTTCTTTTGAGGCAGCCTCGTTCTGTCACCAGTCTGAGTGCAGTGGCATGATCTCTGCTCATTGCAACCTCTGCCTCCTGGGCTCAAGCAATCCTCCCACCTCAGCCTCCAGAGGAGCTGGGACTACAGGTGCAAGCCACCATGTCCGGCTAATTTTTGTTTTTGTTTTTCTTTGTTTTTCGTAGAGATGGGGTTTCCCTATGTTGCCCAGGCTGGTCTCAACCTTCTGAGCTCAAATGATCCACCCATCTCAGCCTCCCAAAGTGCTGGGATTACAGGCATGAGCCAACATGCCTGACCAAAGGCTAACTTTTCAACATCTACAGCAGCCCACAACAGTGGAATACTTTTATTATTATTCCCATTTTACAGATGAGAAAACTGAGGCTTAGAAAGGTTAAAGAAGTTGCCCAAGTTTACAGACAGACACATGCAGTTAGAATTTGACACAGTTTAATTCTGACACCAGGAACTCTCTCAGACAGTGGACAACAGCTTTCTTAGCCATTTGTCATGTGACAGTATTTCCTTCATCTGTCAACACATGAGATTTTAAACTGCAAATAGCAGCACATGGCATAAATTAAGGCGCTGTTTCCCAAAAGTTACTTTTTTTTTTTTTTTTTTTTTTTTTTTTTTTGAGACAGAGCTTCGCTCTTGTTGCCCAGGCTGGAGTGCGATGGTGCGATCTCGGCTCACCACAACCTCCGCCTCTTGGGTTCAGGCAATTCTCCTGCCTCAGCCTCCTGAGTAGCTGGGATTACAGGCATGGGCCACCATGCCCAGCTGATTTTTTGTATTTTTAGTAGAGACGGGGTTTCACTATGTTGACCAGGATGGTCTCGATCTCTTGACCTCGTGATCCACCCGCCTCAGCCTCCACAAGTGCTGGGATTACCGGCGTAAGCCACCGTGCCCAGCCTATTTTTTGTATTTTTAGTAGAGACGAGACTTGAACATATTGGCTGGGTTGGTCTTGAACTTCTGACCTTGTGATCTGCCCACCTCAGCCTCCCAAAGTGCTGGGATTACAGTCATGAGCCACCGTGCCCGGCCCCAAAAGTTACTTTTAGGCTGTAAGAATAAAATAGAACACAGCCTAAAATGTTCTTCAACTTTTATACCTTGCATTATAAGAATTTCTGCACACTTCCTAGTTGTACTGTGTTGGAAATAAAAGCTCAGAGTTGCAAAGAAAACGACCACTCAAGCAAAGGATTTCTCAGCAAAGCAAATTTACTTCTGTAGAAGGGTGCTGCTCGCATGAGAGCACACTGAATAAAGGAGGAAAGGGGTTTTTATTTCTAATGCAGTTTGTCCCTGCTACTGTGTCCTACCCCCATTGGCTTGAATTGGACCGCGCAATCTAAGCTGAACCCAGCTGGCTAACTTGAAGAGTGCAGAGTTCTGAGTTATACTGGCAGAAAGGGCAGTTTTGGCAGGAAGAGCTGTTACAGCAGGAGGGGTAATTTACAGAGTTAGTAGCAGATGTGGGCTCTGTAGATCAGGACCTGCAGTAAAGTTATTCACTGAAACAAGGGAAGGGAGGCACAAAGCACAAGGAAGTCTGGACTTGAAAGCAAGGAACAAAGAACAAGGGAACCAAACAAAACAAACCCTTTAAAGAAGTACTTCTTGTATCTGACAATTCCCCTCTTTTAAGTATTATAACTCTTCCTCTTCAAATCTTTTTAATATGTCTTGACTTTGTTGCTCCACTTGGTTTTCTAAAAGAAAAAGCTCATTTGAAAAATGCAAGAGGGTCTGAGGAAGTTTTTGGTGAGGGCTGTTTTGATAAATTTTTGTATTAATCCTTGGGCACAGGGTAGGATGCAACATCCTACGAGAATAAGTACACCTATGAAAACTGTAAGAGAAGTTAATATTGAAGGCATAAGCCCTTTTCATTTACCAAACCACCTTTCCATAAAATGTGAGAAGGGGTCATTTATTCCAGAATTTTTGGCTAGTTCATTCAATAATGAGGTGAGACCTTGTAAAGCTTAAATTATCGTCCCACTGGGGACTGTGTTGTTGGGGATAAATGGACAACATTAAATTCCATTCATAACACAGACTCCATCCTTTTCTGCTAGTATCATATCTAATGCTATTTTATTTTCCCAAGCAATTTGATTGGTGGGTCCTAATGATTCAGCTATTACCTTAATAGCATCCTCAGTATAATTAACAAATTGTTGTTGGTTGTAATAGATGTAATTCATCCAATCTACATTTTTATTTATTAACCAGAACAACCCGGACTCAAACTCTACAGGTATTTGATTTTGAGCTTTAAATTTATCTGGTTCCCCTAGTGGGACCCCAACAGCATCTATATAAATGTGAGGGTCAAACGATCTAGGTGGGGCACTTCTTTTTACTCGATTCTGATTTTGTTGCTGTGTTGGTAGAATGCCAGGGTGAAAGGGATGGCCAACTGGACTAGAGCACAAGTGCTGCTCAAATTACTTGGCAGACAACTCAATAGTAGTCTTCTGCAATACCACCATACATTTACTCAAGAGTGAACAAGGGCAGTTTGACTGGGAGGTTCTTAAAGGCTTCGTTTCACTGCACCCTTTAGATCTCCAAGAGGTAGAGGGAATGAAGGGCAGTTTCGGCAGGAAGAGCTATTACAGCAGGAGGGATGATTTACAGAGTGAGTAGCACTGTTGTGAGAGACACAAGGTAAAAATAACATCTGAGGCCAGAGGCTGGATGGCTCTAGGGGGCTGACCTGCAGAGCCTTTGACTTCAGGAAACAGCAGTAAGAGAGTCTCGCACACCTTACTGCCCACCACGCAGCGCATGCCCGATCGGTTAGAAGGCCATCCAAGTGGAAAAGGGACTATATGAGCCTTTGGCCTGCCTGCAGCACAAGCAATAACAGTTGCTTTTATTTAATACGTGAACAGAATACTTAATCCATTCCAACTAGGCATTTACATATTGGTATCCCAACTGGACTGCTAAAGTTTGTCCTAAATCTCCAATTTCTACACTGCTGACTATGGCTTTGTCATTGGAAAGAATAACAGTTTGGTTGAAAGTAGGTTCAAGAGAAGGAGAAAGGGAAGGGGGTGGAGGATCAATGAAGCGCATTTCAAAAGATCCTATTGGGTCTGTCCCAGAACGAATTTGAGCTCCTAAGCCATAGACGCAACTTAGAGAGTGGGGTTAGTGTTAGTGGAGGTGGAGACAGTGATGGAGATATGCACAGGGTTACACTGTTAAAGCTGGCTTTTGGCTTACTTTCTGCAGTCTTTAGGGGGTAAAGGAGAACAGGCCCCTGCCACCAACACAGGGCATAATCTATTTCCTCCTGGGAGACAGGACTCTTGTCATTAACATGTTTTATTAAAAGCTGACAAATCCCACCCTAATTCGACCCCAAACTTTGGCCAGAAAACTGAGGGTTTGAGGATTGGTTCTTGGGTCCAAATGAAACAATAATATTTTACCATTTGTTTTTCTGTTTGTTTTTTGAATTTTTTTTCTTTGTATTTAGTTCTCTCATTACCCTTCCAATATTTTAACATGAGACCTACTGGACTAATAGGGGGAATATGATTGCTATTAGCCTTATCCTTCCCATTTCTTGCCTTACTTGGGGCATTTTCCATCCTCAGTGCTGGTCAGGCTCAACCTCTCATATTAGAGATTTCTTGCCTTCCCCTTTCCTAAGGGCTCAGACCCCCTTACTGGAGATTTCTTGCCTTTCCTATCTTGGAGGTCTGGTGTGAAACTGAATTCCTCATATTAGAGATTTCTTGCCCTCAATTGTGCATCTCACACACACACACACACACACAGAGTCAACCTCCAAGATATTCTAACTACCGAGGAAATACTTTGTCACCCCCTGCAACGTTTCTTACCTTGGTCTGTGTGCAGAGTTACCTGGTCACTGCAGTATCTAAGGATCCTTCCCGCCCCCATTGCTTTGGGTACCTGATCTCCTGTTTGTGAGGCCACCACAAGGTGGTAGGACATGTATTCTCCCAAGAGGTGATCGCCAGCCCCTCCCGAAGAAGAATGGGAATCCTGGACAAGCCCCCAAATTGTTGGAATAAAAGCTTGGAGGGCAAAGAAAACAAGCACTCAAGCAAAGGATTTCTCAGCAAGGCAAATTTACTTCTGCAGAAGGGTGCTGCTCGCAGGGCTGCAAAAGCATACTATAACAAAGGACGGAAGGGGTTTTTATTCCTAACACAGTTTGTCCCTGCTACTGTGTCCTGCCTCCATTGACTGCAGTTAGGTCACACAATCTAAGCTGAGCCCAAACGGCTAATTTGAAGAGTGCAGAGGTGTGAGTTACAACGGTGGGACAGGCAGTTTCAGCAGAAAGAGCCACTGGGGCAGGAGGAGTAATTTACAAAGTGAGTAGACTATGTGGACTCTGTAGGTTAGGACCAGCAGGAAAGTTGTTTACTGAAACCAAGGCAGGGAAGCACAAAGAACAAGGAAGTCTGGCCTTGAAAGCAGGGAACAATGAACAAAGGAACCAAATAAACCAAACCCTTTGAAGAGGAACTACTTCTTGTATTTGACATACTGTCTCTGCTAAAGAATAGAGGCTGACTACCTCTCAGTGATAAGACAGGAAAAACTGTAACCTGATATAATCATGGCCAACCAAGCTTCATGATAAAATAGGGAAGCAGGAACCCCAAAGGAGAGAACCACATCATCCTCATGCTTGACTACATATAAAACATTTATTTTCCGCCTCTCTAAGACTGAGGAGGTAGATAGGGGTGTCTCAAACTACCATGTGGACCTTTAAACCAATGTAACAATTATGAAGAGAAATCTTGCCAGGGAGCCAAAAGTTAGTACAAGTAATATTTATTCATGTTCTCTTGATTAGAAAATAAAGGGACTCTCTTAAAAAACTCTTCTGACCTATGTTTGTCATTTCCTGACACATAAAAAGGATATATTGTTATTTGGGGCAGGACGGAGCACACTGACAATGAGAAGGGCATCTTCTACTTTTCTATTTTTTATGCTTCCCACCTCCCCCATCCACATTTTATTATCCCTGTTGTGCTGTTTTTTTTTTTTCGCTTTGGGTGTTTTGTTTCTTTTGCTTTTAATTATCTCTCAATAGAACAGAAGCTTTTCAAGAGAAGAATCTATGTATTTATCAATTTTGTATACCCACTACCACACATGGAGTAAGTACTCATAAAACATTTGCTGAAGGGCCGGGCGCGGTGGCTCAAGCCTGTAATCCCAGCACTGTGGGAGGCCGAGGCGGGTGGATCACGAGGTCAAGAGATCGAGACCATCCTGGTCAACATGGTGAAACCCCGTCTCTACTAATACAAAAAATTAGCTGGGCATGGTGGTACATGCCTGTAATCCCAGTGACTCAGGAGGCTGAGGCAGGAGAATTGCCTGAACCCGGGAGGCGGAGGTTGCGGTGAGCCGAGATCGTGCCATTGCACTCCAGCCTGGGTAACAAGAGCGAAACTCCGTCTCAAAAAAAAAAAAACAAACAAAAAAAAACATTTGCTGAATCTTAACCGAAGGATATTCTGCCATTCGTGACAACATGGAAAAATCTGGACATTGTGTTAAGTGAAATAAGCCAGGCAAATACCTTATGATCTCATTTACACAAGATGAAATAGAAAACCTGAATAGCCCTAAGTCTAGTATAGAAACTAAATTTGAATTTGTTATCAAAACCATCCCAAAGAGAAAATTCCAAGTCCAGATACACTGATACATTTTAAAATTCAAGAAAGAATAACAGTATTACACAAACTACTTCAGTAAATAGAGGGAACATTTCCCAACCTTTTTTATGAAGCCATCATAACCCTAACACCAAAACCTGACAAAGACATTACAATAAATCTATAAAGCAATATACCTAATAAAGAACTAGGACAAAATTCCTACCAAAATAATAGTCAATACAAAAAGGATACATAATACACCGTGATCAAGTTGGGTTACCCCAGTAACCAAGATTATTTTAACTTTTGAAAACCATCATTAATTTATTCATTCTACCACTGAAAGACATTCCAGTTTATTTCTGAATCTTGGCTACTGCAAGTAAGGCCACTATGAACATTCTGTTCCAACATCCTGGTACAAAAATACAAGGATTTTGGCCCGGTGCAGTGGCTCACACCTGTAATTCCAACACTTTGGAAGGCTGAGGCCAGCAGATCACCTGAGGTCAGCAGTTTGAGACCAGCCCTGACCAACATAGAGAAACCCCGTCTCTACTAAAAATACAAAATTAGCCAGGCATGGTGAGGCATGCCTGTAATCCCAGCTTCTCGGGAGGCTGAGACAGGAGAATCACTCGAACCTGGGAGGTGGAGGTGCAGTGAGCCAAGATAGTGCCATTGCACTCCAGCCTGGACAACAAGAGTGAAACTCCATCACAAAAAAGAAAAAAAAAAAAAAAAAACAAGGATTTCATTCATCAGGAATATAAAGACAGGAGTAAAACTCCTGGGGTTAAAATACATGAATCCTGAATTTAAAATACTAACATCTTTCCAAAAATGACTGTATCAATTTACACTGCTGCCAAAACTGAGAATATAATTTCTCTACATTCTCACCAATACTTGATATTATCAAACTTTTTAATGTTTGTCAATCTGATGGAAGTAAAATGGTTTCTTCTCATGGCTCTACTTTGCACTTTCCTTTTTACCAATGAAATTACAATTCAGTATTTTTCCAAGTGTGAGCTGCTGTGAATCATGATATTGCTTAGGGGAATTGCAACTTTTTTTTTTTTTTTTTTTTTGAGACGAAGTCTTACTCTGTTGCCCAGACTAGAGTACAATCTCAGCTCACTGCAACCTCCACCTCCCAAGTTCAAGTGATTCTCGTGCCTCGGCCTCCCAAGTAACTAAGACTACAGGTACATGCCACCACGCCTGGCTAATTTTTGTATTTTTGGTAGAGGCGGGGTTTCACCAGGTTGGTCATGCTGTTCTCCAACTCCAGACCTCAAGTGATCCACCCCTTCAGCCTCCCAAAGTGCCGGGATTACAGGCATGAGCCACTGCACCCAGCCACAACCAGCATTCTTAATAAAAAAAGATCAGAAAATATCAGAGTTCACTTAATAAAGATTAAGTACTATTTCATGAAACTTTTATTTTCATTGTGTATATGTGTACTGGACCACAACATAAAATGTTTTTGTTAACTGCTAGAAAACAAGTTAAAAGCCATTGCTATTGTGTTTAACTATAGCAAAACTCCACTGAAATACTTGGACAACTGAATGAATGGTACATCATTTTGGCCCAAAGCACAAAGGAATATATTTAATAAAGAAGGTAGGAAATTCTCATATAACCCATAAATATATACACCTACTATGGATCCACAAAATTAAAAATAAAATAAGCTGGGGGGGGGGGGAGAACAACATCCTTTGCTGCTGACTGGCAAAAAAAGAACAGATATCCGCAACCTTTGTGGTACCAAGGACCAGCTTCGTTTTCCATGGATGGAGTGGGGAATCAGATGGTTTCAGGATAAAACTGTTCCACCTCAGATCATCAGGCATTAGATAGACCGCGCAACCTAGATCCCTTGTATGCGCAGGTCACAAAAGAGTTTGCTCTAACATGAAATATGATAATCTAATGCTGCCACTGATCTGACAGGAGATGGAGCTCAGGTGGTAAACCTCACTCACCTGCCTCTCACCTTCTGCTGTACAGTCCAGTTTCTAACAGGAAATGGACCAGTATAGGACCATGACCCCGGGGTTGGAGATCCTTGATTTAGAACAGCGGTGTCCAATCTTTTGGCTTCCCTGGGCCACAATGGAAGGCCACACATAAAATACACCAATAACAGCTAATAAGCAAAAGAAGAAAACAAACAAAAAAAAACACCACCTCATAATGTTTCTAAGAAGTTTACAAAATTTGTGTTGAGCCTAATTAAAAGCCATTCTGGGCAGCATGATTTACAAGAGGAGAAAACTCTGACAGAAGCAAAAAGGGGTATGTTATGTAAAGAAAAAGATTCTATAAAACCAACTGGACTAATTCTAAGACTAGGCTTCTTTTGGCACTAAAAGGCAGGAACCTGAGATCCTGTTTTCTCAACCACCAAAATAACAGAAAACTTCCCATAGACACAAATCTCTTAATTCCTTCCTCAAGAATCTTATTCTGTGGCTTATGCAAGAACATCCTCTTAGCTTCCTGCTTCCTAGTTTTTCCCTACCACCCTAGCAAGAATCATCAAAATTCTAAAGATTTATATTTTTCTTCAGTCAACAAAGATTTATCAAGCCTCTATTATATTGTTTCTGCGTTAAAATATATCTCCCTCACAATTTTAATTCCCAGTTATAGCCTTTAAAGCAAGGGTGTCAAATTTTTTGGATTTCCTGGGCCACAATGAAGAATTGTCTTGGGTTACCCATAAAATAAACTAACAGTAACTGATGAGCTTTAAAAAAAAGAAAAAAAAAAATCATAAATCTCATAACGTTTTAAGAAAGTTGATAAATCTGTGTTGGGCTCGGGCTGGACAAGCTTGCTTTAAAGCTTGATATCCTTGGCTAACCTGTCTTAATTGCCTTTTAGTGAAAATATTTTGCTTCTTGGACTGCTAAACCACATACCATGACTAAACTTCTACAGCCTTACTCTTACACTTTCAAATTAACTATTCTCTTCTTAAGAATTCTCCCCTTGGCTGGGAATGGTGGCTCACGCTCGTAATCCCAGCACCCTGGGACGCCGATTCAGGCAGATCACAAGGTCAGGAGATTGAGACCATCCTGGCTAAAGTGGTGAAACCGCGTTTCTATTAAAAATACAAAAATTAGCCGAGCATGGTGGTGCATGCCTGTAATCTCAGCTACTCAGAGGGCTGAAGCAGGAGAATCACTTGAACCTGGGAGGTAGAGGTTGCAGTGAGCCGAGATCACACCATTGTACTCCAGCCTGGGTGACAGAAAAAGACTCCATTTCAAAAAAAAAAAAAAAGAAAATGATGTCCTTTGCTAGACCAATCACACCACAGCAACTGTCGAATGGCAATGATTGTGTCAATCTGTCTGCCACTTAGTGTGATGCAAGGCATTTAAATTCCTTAACTTCCACCAGGCACAGTGACTCACACCTGTAATCCTGGCACCTTGGGAGTTTGAGACCAGCCTGTGCAACATGGCAAAACCTCATCTCTACAAAAAATACAAAAATTAGCCGGGCATGGTGACACGAGCCTATAGTCACAGCTACTGTAGTCCCCACCTGAGCCTGAGGAAGTCAAGGCTTCAGTGAAGCATGACTGCACAACTGCACAACTCCAGCATGAGAGACAGAAAGACCCTGCCTCAAAAAATAAAAAAAAGATAAATTATTTAACTTCTCTGAGATTCAGTGTCATCTCAAAAACAGGTAAAACAAAAGGCATCAAGGAATAGCAAGAATTACATAATTTTTTAAAAAATCAAAATAACTGGCCAGGAATGGTGGCTCATGCCTGTAATCCCAGCACTTTGGGAGGCCAAGGTAGACAGATCGTTTCAGGTCAGGAGATCAAGACCAGCCTGACCAACACGGTGAAGCCTTGTCTCTACCGAAAATACAAAAAAAATTAGCCAGGCGTGCTGGAGCATGCCTCTAGTCACAGCTACTCGGGAGGCTGGGGCACAAGAATCACTTGAACCCAGGCAGTGGAGGTTGCAGTGAGCCTAGATCATGCCACTGCACTCTGGTTGGGACAGACTCAAAAAGTAATAATAATTTTTAAAAATTGGCTGGGCGCTGTGGCTCACGCCTGTAATCCCAGCTCTCAGGGAGGCAGAGTCGGGAGGATAGCTTGAACCCAGGAATTCGAGACCTAACTGTGCAATACAGCGAGACCCTGTTCTCCACAAAAAGGGGAAAAAAAAAGACAAAAAAAAAATTTTTTTTTTTAATTTAAAAAAATGTTCTTAATGCCATACTGTAAATGAAAGAAAAAATAATTATATAAACTCCCTTCTCCCACTGCCTCCCTTAATAACTTTTTAAATTTTAGGGTTTTTTTTAACTTCCTCTCAATGCAATAGAATGCTTTTACAGAGGAAGGCACTTAAACTAAGGTACCAGGAAATATGGGGGGAAAAAAAAAGGTGAGGAAAAGGCAATACAAGTAAGAGTAAACTGATCAAGTGGGATTACTGCTCTGCCTATATCCTCTCCTTATATGTCCAAAATCTGAAGAGGCAAATATGAAGATACTTCTTTTCCCATGGCAGGCAAAATTCTTAAGAACCTTAAATAACCCTCTGCTCGAGTCTGGCAAAGACCTGTAGAAATAATGGATTATTATTACTGCAGTTATGTTATATGACAAAATATAAGTCTGCAGATGTAGTTAAGGTCCTTAATCAGTTGAGTTCACCAAAAAGAAGACTATCTGGGTGGGCCTTATCTGGTGACCTTTTTAAAAGAGACCTTAAAGGGGAATCAGGGATCAGACACAGAAGAAATCAAGGAGACTGATTACTGCTAGCCTGGATAAATGCTAACAGTCATGTTGTGAACTGTCTATGTGGCCACATGGCAAGGAACTGAAAGCAGTCCTTGGCCAACAGCTAACAAGAAGGTAGGGACTTCAGTCACACTACTGCAAGGAAATTAACTGTGCCAACAAGTAGTGACCTTGAAAGACAACTCTGGCCACGCACAGAGGCTCACACCTGTAATCCCAGCACTCTGGGAGGCCAAGGGGGACGGATCACGAGGTCAAGAGATTGAGACCATCCTGGCCAAAATGGTGAAACCCTGTCTCTACCAAAAATGCAAAAATTAGCTGGGTGTGGTGGTGTACACCTGTAGCCCCAGCTACTCGGGAAGGTGAGGCAGGAGAACTGCTTGAACCCGTGAGGCAGAGGTTGCAGTGAAACCCCCCCCCTCTAAAAAAAGACAACTCTAAGGCTCAGAAATGAACTGCAGCCACAGCTGACACCCTGATTTTAGCCTGTGAGATGCTCAGCTATGCCTTCCTAAACTTCTGACCTATGGAAGCTGAAATAATTGTTAAGCTGCTAAGGGTATGATTTGTTACGAATTAAAAAAAAAAGCCTAATACATCCTCCTAAGGATATAAAGATACAGGACAAAGCAACGAGTAAAAGGGGAAACAAGAATGATGTATCTTTCCCCAAAATATATTATTTCTTCTTACAGCACTGAGATTATGAAGACATATAGAGCACCAGAATCAAGGGAAAAAAAGTTTAAAACTATATAAAATTCTATAAATTTTAAGTTATAGCAACTAAAAGGGTTTTTCACACACATCTTGTTACACAATCACCATATTACCCCATTTTATTATTTTTTTTAAAGAGATGGAGTCTTGTATGTTGCCCCGGCAGGTATCAAACTCCTGGGTTTAAGAGTTCCTCCTGCCTCGGCCTACAGAGTAGCTGGAAGGAACTACAGGAGTGCACCACTGGGCCCAGCTCCCCATTTTAGAGATGAAGAAAGTAAGGCTCACAGGGGTAACATCCTGAACACCACAAACCCAGGGGATGTTCAAAGTAACTTCAGTCCAGGGTGCACTCACTCTCCCCTGAACCATAGTGCCCTTAAGGCTTTAAAAAGAGCCAATCAAATCTACAGTCATTCTATTACTGTCTTCAAAGGAGGCAATCCTAGTAATACAACAAATTTCCATATTTTGCATCTATTTAAATATCCCAACACCGAAACTGAAGTGGATACAGAAAAATTTCCACTCAAAAGTAGTTCCTGAAAATGACCATTAGCAGCCCACTTGAATTTAATTTACTCAAAGTACATTTTAAACAGGTAAAGTAAAAAAAAACGTGGCAAAACACCTGTAGATCTACAACTTTAGGTAACAATTTGTCTTATAAGTATTCTTAATCATCAAAAGCAAGGAAATAACATTTCTGCTAAGTATTCCTAATCACCAAAAGCAAGAAAATAACATTTCTGCTTCTTTCTATTCCCTATTCCCCTGCTTAGTTAAAACTTTTTAGCCTGAATTCTTCATACATTATGAATATAAGAACAACGTACATTATACTACCATACAATAAACAAGTTGTTTTTATTTTCACTGTTCTGTATATTTCCCTAAGTGCTTCACCATGAGAATGTGCAATTTTCTTAAAACACGAGGAAAACTAAAATGTAGAGTCACAGTCAAATTCCACATAAGTTACAAATCACAACTTTGTGCCAATTCAGATATTTTCTCGTGTAAAGAAAATATTTGCTAAGATGCAAAATACAGTCCTTCTAGTCAGAACCACGAGAAAGAATAAACTCTATCCATCTTAACACCAACTTTAACAGCAAATAATTCTTTATCACAAATTGCAGTTTTTTTCTCTTGTCCAAAACCATCCCAAGACTTATACGCCCGGGGCACGATTCCCTGCAATGTGAAGAGAATCGATAACATTTCAAATGTGGGTAGATGGGAGTGACCTGACGGTCCTAAAACCTGAAAATTTTTTAGTACCCATACCATACAAGAAGCACCCAGTCCGGACCCTGCAAACGAGGCTCAGGTCCAACACCAAGCATTTCAGTTTCCCACCCCGCCCCCACCTCGAGAAAGGAGGGAAAACAACTTTTATTGGCCTCTTTCCTCAGGGGACTGGCAAACTAGCGGGGCAGTGCTTGGGCCTGGACACGTTTCATAAGGAGGCCCCCGTCGCGGACTCAGAGAGCAGACAGCTGGAGAGCCCGGCATGACGCCCCATCTCCCCCAGCCGCCACCCCGGCCCCACCCCGCCAACAAGAAGCCTGGGCCAGCCACCCCGCCGAGCGACCCCCCAGGCCCCAGCGCTGAGGCGAGCTCGTTGTCATGTGACGCCGCCGCCGCCGCTAAAACACGGCAGAAACGCAGGTCGGCGGGCGGCGGAAGGCATTCGCGCCAGCCCGCCTCGGCCCGGCCCCGCTGGGCGCGGGCGAGTCCCGAGAGCCCGGGCGGGGGGGCGGAGGGCGGGCTTGGCGGCGGGCCCGAGCGCGCCACAAAGGCTTCCGCGCCTGTCGCCGTAGTGCCCAGGCGGGCGGGGGCAAAATTTTCGGGGCCCGCGAGAGGGGTGGCGAGCGACGAAGGCGCCAGGGTGCCCGCCGCGCCCACAGCTGCTTCTCCGTGCAGTCGGACGACCCACGACCGCCGGGCCCCGCACAGGCCCGCGCGGCCTCCCTCCCCCGCGCAGGGCCCGCGCCCGGCCCGCCCGCTCCCCGCTCGCGCTCTCTCGCTCTCGCCCGGCCTCCATCTTGGATCGGCGCTTCCAGCCCCCGCGCCGCTGCCGCCGCATTCCCCCTCTTTCCCGCCCCCCGCCGCCGTCGCCGCCGCCCGCACTCACCTCAGCTGCCCATCCGGGCGCCACCGGCCGTCGACCTAGTTTCCCCCCAAAAGTCTCCGGTGTGTTATTCCCGATGTGGGGGGGTTGTTACGGGGTGGTCGCCGGGGGTTCGGGAGCGGGGGCCGCGCCTTCAACGGAGCTGCAATCCTAACCCGCCATCTGGTGGCATTTTCCACACGCCAATGGCGCCGCTGCAGACTTGGGTCCGGACCGCCCTCTGCTGGCCGCGGTGCTCACTGCCTTGCTGACGGGACGGGCCTGCCCGGAAAGGGGAGGGAGCTGAGGCGCGAGCTAGGGGCCGCGGTAAGGGCGCGCGCAAACGCTTTCCTGTGGGGATTGCGCGCACGCGCACCAGCGGGGCGGGAAACGTGGCCTCTGCGTGGCGGCCCCGCCCCCACACGGAGCGCTCGCGCAGCTCAGCCAATCGTGAGCTGTGTAGATTTCTGGGTAAGGGCGCTATGGAAGGTTCTTGGGCCGCCAGAGGCAGGCGGAAGGATGGCCACGGTGGCGCCTGCGCGTCCGGCTCGCCGGGTTGCAGCCCGCCATTTTTGGAGCTTCTTGGAAACCTAGGAAGGAACCCAACCCGGGTTCCTTCACCGAGGCTCCTCCCTAGTTCTCAGGGCCGGCGCTTTCCTCTTCCCCCGCCCGGCTGCTGCTGCCCCCATCCGCCGCTCTCGAGACGCGCTGCGGACACCCGAGGGCGAGGCCACGGCAGATCCCTGCTCCCACTTTACTTGAATTTAGCGAGGGCCTCACAGCGTAGCATTGTATTAACGATTTACAGTTGACAAGCGCTTTCACTAGGCGAGAGTGAAAAGGTTTCAAAGGAAGTGTTGGGGACTTCCCTCGCCATTAATGTTGACGAAACCCTGCCCGCCCCAGGCCGAGTGGCGTCACCCTGCCTCTGTAAAGCACATCCTTTCCGTGGTGCCGGCTTTGCGTAAGGCGGCAGCATTGGCTAGTTTGTGAAAAGAGAATATAACTAGACTGAGAAAATAGACTCAGCTGTGAAGTTGGATTTTTCCTTCCACAACCTAGGACTACTTTCAGTAGCTCCGAAATAGACATGAGAATCTTAGCCTTCTAGATACCAAAAGAGAAATAATCACTAAGGTGAAATCATGAACAAACTTTTATATTGAATGTCACCTCTTCCCTGATCACCACTTGCCCCTCCGTGGCTATGGCTCCTACCTTTCACCTGCTTACAAGTTTTCACTACAAAAGTGAACCCTTTCTTGGATCATTACCCCATGTATGACTAACTTCTCTATTGCTATAGCCAGCTCTATTTCAGTATAGAGTCGCTCAACTGTAGACTTCAGGGCCATTCTGCAGTAGGTTACTCCTATTTGTAGTTTCTCTTCCAAGGGTTACAAGATGTGTGGCTTTTCGCTGGAGGCAGTCATAACCAGTATAAACTTGTGACCGGACTCCTACTTATAATTTTATTGAGTTTTTTCCTAATCTCTGGCTGATTTCCTATCCTATTCTCCACAAAGACTCTTTCGAGCTTTCCATGTTATTAAAGATGCCAGTCCCAGTTCATACTAATAGATAAATTCATCCAGTTTCCTGGGCTCAAAGCTATGGGACTCCAATTCCGGTTTGACGTTCCCTCCATTGTAAAGTATGTGTGACCACCTCCTGCTCATGATTTCAAAACTAACCAAATTAGCCCAGAACCCTTTTCCTTCTCTACAGAGCCTATCCCTCTGCCTGAAACTATGTATGTCATCCCTTTCCATCTCCTCCTCCCACCACTACTTTCCTAAGTACTGTATCTTATATCGTAAATACCTTCTTATCCACTGGCTTCTTCCTTTCAACTTCTCAGGAGTTTCTGTTGCCTTGGCTTGGGTGCGGTGGCTCACACCTGTAATCCCAGCACTTTGGGAAGCCAAGGCCAGCGGATCACGAGGTCAACAGAACGACACCATCCTGGCCAACATGGTGAAACCCCGTCTCTACTAAAAATACAAAAATTAGCCAGGCCTGGTGGTGTGCGCCTGTAATCCCAGCTTCAAGAGGCTGAGGCAGGAGAATCGCTTGACCCCAGGAGGTGGAGGTGGTGGTGAGCTGAGATCACTTGACCACTCCACCCTGGGCGACAACAGTGAGACTCTTGTCTAAAAAAAAAAAAAAAAAAGTTTCTGTTGTCTTTTCTTATTCAGTACTGTTACTCCTTCCAGTTGCTATACTATCAACCTTCCTTTCATTGTCACATTTCTCAAAAGAAACAGTTACAGTTTTCACCAATCCCTATCCCTTCCTTGAAACCCTTTTTGCCTTTCTAAGATGCTTCCCTGAATCTACACCTACCTAGTTTGCTGGTCTTCCGATTTCTTTGCTAGCACCTCCTCTTTCTTCAATCTGTTCTCTACTACATGCCTTCTCTTAGGTTTCCCAAAATTAGTCTGTTCCTGATTTTTCCTTAACTGAGGTTCCTCGTGTTCAGCTACTTGCCAGAAAGCTGCAGCTCAAAACTCAACACTTAAAATAATTCCTCTCTCTTACTTGAATTTCCTAATATATCTTAACATTGTAATTTTGGCATAGTGTAGTGATTAAGAACATGAACTGTGAAACCAGACTGCTCTGGAAAGCTATGTAACCTTAGGCAAATCTCTTTGTGTTTCAGTTTCCTCAACTGCAAAATGGAAATAACAACAGTACCAATCTCATAGGGTTGTTATGAGTATTAAACTATTTAATATTTATATATTATAGAAATGCCATCAGCATTATTACATTTGTTGTTTCTGATCTTCCCAAGAGGTTTCTTTTTTTTTAATTTAAGACTGGCTCCACTGAGGATTTGAACCAGCAACCTTGCAGTTGCAGTCTCTATACCTTAACTACTGTGCTAACAGGCCACTTGTTTCTGATCTTGCTAAGAACTTTTTAGCATTTTTTTAAGTCTGAGGGCCTGGGTAATCAACTTTCTAAGTTTATAGAAATCTAAAATTTTATTTTGCCCTCACACTTAATAATTGAGCTAGTGTTTATAAATAATTACACCATAAATTACTTTTTTTTTTTTTTTTTTTTTTGAGATGGAGTTTCGCTCCTGTTACCCAGGCTGGAGTGCAATGGCGCGATCTCGGCTCGCCGCAACCTCCGTCTCCTGGGTTCAGGCAATTCTCCTGCCTCAGCCTCCTGAGTAGCTGGGATTACAGGCACGCGCCACCATGCCCAGCTAATTTTTTGTATTTTTAGTAGAGTCGGGGTTTCACCGTGTTGACGAGGATGGTCTCGATCTCTTGACCTCGTGATCCACCTGCCGTGGCCTCCCAAAGTGCTGGGATTATAGGCTTGAGCCACCACGCCCGGCCATAAATTACATTTATAAATTTATCCATTACATTTATACATTACATTTATAAATAATTACATTAAAGCCCTAGGCTTTAAATTATATGGCCAGACTTGATTCTTTTCTTTCAAAAAAGCCTACGTCCCATCATACCTCATTCAAATGACTTGCTTTTTCTTCTGCTGCTGCCATTCTTTTTTTTTTTTTTTTTTATTTTTTTTTTTTTTTGCCATTCTTATTGAAACCCCTCTCCCCTTTCATCCTCCCACTGCCTTACACCAAAACTATCATAATAGCCTTCTAAACACTTCTCCCTTCATTCACCTCCCTTTTGTTTGTTTTTGTTTGTTTGTTTTTGAGACAGAGTCTTGCTGTGTTGCCCAGGCTGGAATGCAGTGGTACAATCATAGCTCACTGCAGCCTCTAACTCTTAGGCTCAAGCCAACCTCCCACCTCAGCCTCCCAAGTAGCTAGGTCTAGAGGTAGGTGCCATTGTCCCACCTCCCTCTACTCCACACTCCTGCTTCACCTCTCTTTTTAAAATGCAACATTGTATACCTACACAAAAGCATCCTGTGATTCCTATGGCATAACAGATATCATCTAGCTGGGTGCAGTGGCTCACGCCTGTAATCTCAGCACTTTGGGAGGCTTTATGCTTTATCAAAAAATAAATAAGTTTTAAAAAAATTAGCCGGGCACGGTGGCTCACGCCTGTAATCCCAGCACTTAGGGAGGCCGAGGCGGGTGGATCAGAGATCCAGACCATCGTGGTCAACATGGTGAAAGCCCGTCTCCACTAAAAATACAAAAAATTAGCTGGGCAGGGTAGTGTGTCCCTGTAGTCCCAGCTACTCGGGAGGCTGAGGCAGGAGAATTGCTTGAACCCAGGAGGCAGAGGTTTCGGTGAGCTGAGATCGTGCCATTGCACTCCAGCCTGGGTAACGAGGGAAACTCCGTCTCAAAAAAAAAAAAAAAAAATTAAACTTCAGCTATATAACTTTCAGAATTACTACGAAATACTGACTAAAATAATCCTCATCATCCTCATCATAACCCAACACAGGGGCTTACATTTATAATTCCAGCACTTTGAGAGGCTGAGGCCAGTGTTCGAGATCTCGCCATTCCAGTTCAGACTGGGCAACAACAGCAAAACTCTGTCTCAAAAGAAAAAAAAGATATCTAAAATAGTAGAATGACATTCAAGGTATGCCTTGATCTTTTTTCATTTTTTCTCTATTTTGTTATAAATTATTCACTCTAGCTGACCTGTCTGATTAATCATAAATGTAAGTGAAGGGCAGATTCATTCATCCTTTACCTGTCTGGTAAGATAAAGTAATAAAGGTCCCATAATGTGTTGACTTTGTTACAGAATTACACATAAAGGCAGAGGGTGCTTTTACAAAATTCTTTTTTTTGAATGTCACCTTCCTGAGCTTTTACAAAATTCTTGATCAAGATTTCAATTCTCTTGGCAAGGATTTTCAAACACAACAATTTTTATTAACAGCTTCAAATAATACATATTATCAAAATATTATTGAGGCACAGAAAAATGATTCCCCAAAGTTTAGCATGCTGAGTGCTTTGAAAATTGAAAGGTCTGAGAACCAAGATCTCTTTCTGTCTTTCTCTGTCTCCCTGATCCTCTTTCTGGAAGCACCAAGGATACGCTCTTTGGAATTTCCTTATCTGACCAAGAAAGCTTTTTTCCAAAAGAAATGCTACGTTTGGCCGGTGCAGTGGCTCACGCCTGTAATCCCAGCACCTTGGGAGGCCTGGGCGGGTGAATCACAAGGTCAAGAGTTTGAAACTAGCCTGGCCAAGATGGTAAAACAACGTCTCTACTAAAAGTACAAAAAAAAAAAAAAAAAAAATTAGCTGGGCACGATGGCAGGCACGTGTAATTGCCAGCTACTGGGAGGCTGAGGCAGGAGAATCACTTGAACCGAGGAGGCAGAGGTTGCAGTGAGCCGAGATCATGCCACTGCACTCTAGCCGGGGTGACAGAGCAAGACTCCATCTCAAAAAAAAAAAAAAGAAATGCAATGTTGGCTGGGCGCGGTGGCTCATGCCTGTAATCCCAGCACTTTACAAGGCCGAAGCCTGGCCAACACGGTGAAGCCCTATCTCTACTAAAAATATAAAAATTAGCCAGGCGTGGTGGCATGTGCCTGTAGTCCCAGCTACTCAAGAGGCTGAGGCAGGAGAATCGCTTGAACCCCGGAGGCAGAGGTTGCAGTGATTATTGGCGTAAGCCACTGCACCAGCCAGTGCCCCCCAGTAAAAAAAAATCTTTGTAGAAATGAGGGCTCACTATGTTGTCCAGGCTGGTCTCAAACTACTGAACTCAAGCAGTTCTCCCTGCTTTGCCTCCCAAGGTGCTGCGATTACAGGTATCAATCACTGCATCCAGCCCAATGTGACTGTTGCCAGTTGATTTTTCAGCAAACTTGCAGCAGAGGGAAAACTTTTCCCTTTGTTATTACATATAAAAGTTTTCCCTTCACCCCTACAATATAAAAAAGGACATCAGACACTTGCCCATCAGAACTTTATTTCAACTCAATCTCTTAGCCAACCTGGTACAAAAGCAGATATTTAATGTTATAAATAGAAAAAAAAAAATGCATTCTATAGCCTTTGAAATGGGAAGACATTGAGCAAGAGTTCCAATAGTTTATTTTAAAAGAATTTTTTATAGTGTTGTTTTACTGGGAACTTTAGATTGCTTTTCTTGTTTTCCTTGCAAACGTACCAAATCGGTGTTTCTGAAAATGCATTAGCCATAATTAACATTTATTAACCAATAGCATGAAAAACTTTGCCTTATAACATAAAGAGTTAGTTTCTGATTGTGTAGATTGCATAGTTCCTTTAAAATTTGGGCCAGATTTCTGTGTTTTTTTCTCTCTGGACAATTTTAGCACACAAAATATTTCAGTTATGCTATTGGCCTTATAGTTCTGCTTAAAGTAAGACACATTAACTCAACTTCTTTTGCATTTTGATAATGGTGATATTTCTTGCACAGAAAGGACTTTTAAAGCAAAATTTGGGCCTGACACAGTGGCTCATACCTGTAATCCCAGCACTTTGAGAGGCCGAGGCTGGCAGATCACCTGAGATCAAGAGTTTGAGACCAGCCTGGCCAACATGGTGAAACCCTATCTCTACTAAAAGATAAAAATTAGCCGGGCGTGGTGGTACACACCTGTAATCCCAGCTACTTGAGAGGCTGATGCAGATGGTAGGAGAATAACTTAAAACTCATGAGGCAGAGGTTGCAGTGAGCCAAGATCATGCCACTGCACACCATCCTGGGTGACAGACCAAGACTCCATCTCAAAAAAAAAAAAAGTAAAATTTGATTCATTATTCTTCCCTTTTTTTCCCCTTTTGCAGAGTTCCAGATGCAACTACTCAATATCTAGAGCAAAGAGAGGTCTTCTGATCAAGCTTCCTCGCCCTTTTCCACAAACCCTGTGTTTCAGGGATCATGACCACTGTCTCATCTTAATCTCCCCCAAAACAAGTATTCTTCCTTTGCATTTTTCACTTGGTCACAAGGTATTTGTTCTTTCTTACATTGGTAGATCTTTGCAAATATCGGAAATAATTTTCCCTTCTTTTCTACTCTTAAGGTGTGCAATTAAGGCAGTAATATGCCACGCTGTCCTCCCTACTGGATTTAAACCATGATTTTTCCTTTTTTTAAATTTTATTTTATTTTATTTTATTTTAAAGACAGGGTTTCACCGTGTTGGTCAGGCTGGTCTTGGACTCTCAACCTCAGGTGATCCACTGCCTTGGCCTCCAAAGTACTTGGATTACCGGAGTGAGTCGCTGCGCCTGCCCTCCTTTATTTATTTTATTTTTATTTTTATTTTATTTTTGGAGAAAGAGTCTCACTCTGTCACCCAGGCTGGAGTGCAATGCCGTGATCTTGGCTAACTGCAACCTCTGCCTCCCAGGTTCAAGCAAGTCTCCTGCCTCAGCCTCCAGAGTAGCTGGGATTACAGGCACCCACCACCACACCCAGCTAATTTTTGTATTTTTAGTAGAGACGGGTTTTTGCCATGTTGGCCAGCCTGGTCTCGAACTCCTGATCTCAGATGATCCACCCGCCTCAGCCTCCCAAAGTGCAGGGATTACAAGCATGAGCCACTGCACCTGGCCTAAAAACACTATATTTTCTAAAACTGAGCAATCAGCCAGGCATAGTGACTCACACCTGTAATTGCAGCACTTTAGGAGGCTGAGGCAGGCATATCTCTTGAGGCCAGAAGTTCAAGACTAATCTGGGCAACATGGGGAGACCCCATCTCTACACAAAATAAAAAATTAGCTGGGCAGGATGGCACACACCTGTAGTCCCAGCTATTTGTGAGGCTGAGGTGGGAGGATCGCTTAAGTGAGCCATGATCATGCTACTGCACTCCAGCCAGGGTGACACAGCAAGACCCTATCTCAAATAGGCAGGCAGAGAGACAGACCCAAAAGACAGATGGATGGATAACTAAATCAAAAAGTTCTGCCCCATTTTTGGTAATAAAAGGGTAAGAGGAATCCAGAATACCTTCCCTTTCAGAATCAGTAAACTTAACCTAGTTACAGGCAAAACTTTATTCTCAAAATGCAGAGGATCAGAATTGCTCAAATATTTTTTAAAAAGAAGTCTCAGGCAGATGGCTGGAACTAGTGTGAGTAAAAGCTAAGAGTTCTTATTATTTAGAGTCAAGTACCAGTAAAACAACCATTTTCTTAGTCCACATTTCTTGATGTCCTTCAGATTTCACTTCATTGCTTATTTCAAAAGACCTGAATGAGGCCTGGACTACTTTGGGAAATCATTCTTTTTTGGGGGGTGAGGGATGGAGTCTTGCTGTGTTGCCCAGGCTGGAGTGCAGTGGTGCGTTCTCGGCTTACCGCAACCTCCACCTCCTGGATTCAAGCGATTCTCCTGTCTCAGCCTCTTGAGTAGCTGGGATTACAGGTGCACATCATCACACCTGGCTAATTTTTGTATTTTTAGTAGATACAGAGTTTCACCATGTTGGCCAGGATGGTCTCTAACTCCTGACCTCAGGTGATCCGCCTACCTCAGCCTTCCAAAGTGCTGGGATTACAGGTATCAGGCATGGAGCTGGGCTGTGGAATCATACTTGATAGAATAGATATCTAAAACATTGTTTCCATACAGGCAGAAAACCCACCTCTAATTTATTTTCAGTGAAAGAGATGCACAATGGCAACAAATAAAAGGGTACAAAATAAATTGTAACAAATCAAACAGGACAAAAGAACTTATAGTGAAAAGCAACCAAGCGTCATCTTAACTCTACCTCCAGGGCCACTCCCCAGGGACAACATCTTTTACATGTTTTTGTTTGTTTGTTTGTTTGGAATTACTTCAATATTTCTAAATATGCTCATATTAACTTTAGACAGTATCTAATTACTCCCTGCTATAGCTGATAAAGATTATGTTAATACTCACTGGTCTAGTGTTTAACAGTTATATTAAGTTTGTGTGTTTCCTTGGTTTTCTTTTCTTTGTAATTTTATTTTATTTTATTTTTTTTGAGACAGAATCTCCCTCTGTTGCCCATGCTGAAATGCAATGGTGTGATCTTGGCTCACTACAACTTCTGCCTCCCAGGTTCAAGCGATTCTCCTGCCTCTGCCTCCCGAGTAGCTGGGACTACAGGTGTGAACCACTATGCCCCACTAACGTTTGTATTTTTAGTAGAGATGGAATTTCACCATTTTGGTCAGGCTAGTATCAAACTCCTGACCTCAGGTGGTCTGCCCACCTCAGCTTCCCAAAGTGCTGGGATTACAGGTGTGGGCTACCACACTTCTTTGTAACTGAATAATACAAGATAAAACACTAGATAACATTTTGACTTTAGATAGTATTACAGCTCTCCACTATTAACACCACCATTCTTCCTTCACACCTTCTACTCACCTCCCTTAAACACAAGAAGTCTTTTGTGTTTTGTCCATAGATTGATACAGTTAAGAGCCAACTTCCAGACTAAGGAGGGTGCTAGGATTACATTTTCTCTTTTACAAAACCACTGAACCACTGTGAAAACCATTAGAAAACCACTCAAATGAAAATGCAGAGAACATCAGGATCAAATGGATTATATTCCCTTATTTACAATTGCCCAAATATCTGTGCTTCATATTTAGATCTCAAACAGGCTGGGCACAGTGGCTCATACCTGTCATCCTAGCACTTTGAGAGGCCAAGGTAGCAGATTACTTGAGCCCAGCAGTTCAAGACCAGCCTGAAAAACATGGTGAAATCATGGCTTTACAAAAAATTAGTTGGATGTGGTGGCACACACCTGTAGTTCCAGCTACTCAGGAGGCTGAGGTGGAAGGATCACTTGAGCCTGGGAGTTCGAGGCTACAATAAGCCATGATAGCACCACTATACTCCAGCCTGGGTGACAGAGAGAGACTCCATCTCAAAAACAAAACAACAATGAAAACCAAATTTCCCCAGCTCTACTCAAAATACAAAAATTAGCTGGGCGTGGTGGCAGGTGCCTGTAATCCCAGCTACTCGAGAGTCTGAGCCAGAAGAATCACTTGAACCCAAGAGGCAGAGGTTGCAGTGAGCTAAGATTGCACCTTTGCACTCCAGCCCAAGTGACAAGAGCGAGACCACATCTCAAAAAAAAAAAAAAAGCAAACTTGTATAGCTTTGTTTTTCCTGAAGTTTCAAATTGCATTTTGCCTCCTGGATCTTTTACCTAATTTATCATATCAAGTTTTTCCATTTACAGAGATGATCTCTCTTTTGCCCCTGATACGTACCCCTAAAGAACGTTGGGCCTTCTGCCTCCATTTAATCTAATTGTCCCTTAATTCTGCTGTACCACTAAAAACTTCCCTTTACTGTACTCCAAAGTTAGAGCCATTCTTTCCTAGTGTCTATGTCTTCTATATGGTTTGGCTGTGTCCCCACCCAAATCTCATCTTGAATTGTAGCTCCCGCAATTTCCATGTGTTGTGGGAGGGACCTGGTGGGAGTAATTGAATCATGAGGGGTGAGTCTTTCTCATACTATTTTCAAGATGGTCAATAAGTCTCATGAGATCTGATGGTTTTGTAAAGGGGAGTTTCCCTGCAACAAGCTCTCTTCTCTTGTCTGCCACCATGTAAGGTGTGTCTTTCCCTTCCACCATGATCATGAGGCCTCCTCAGACACATGGAACTGTGAGTCCATTAAACCTTTTTCTTTTGTAAATTACCAGTCTCTGGTACGTCTTTCATCAGCAGCATGAAAATGTACTAATACAGTAAATTGGCACCAGAAGAGTGGGGCACTGCTGAAAAGATACCCAAAAATGTAGAAGCAACTTTGGAACTGGGTAACAAGCAGGGGTTTGAACAGTTTGGAGGGCACAGAAGAAGACAGAAAAATGTGGGAAAGTTTGGAACTCCCTAGAGGCTTGTTGAATAGCTTTGGCCAAAATGCTGATGATGATATGGACAATGAAATTCAGGCTGAGGTGGTCTCAAATGGAGCTGGAGATAAAGAACTTATGGGAACTGGAGCAAAGGTGGCTTTTGTTACGTTTTAGCAAAGAGACTGGCAGCATTTTGCCACAGCCCTAGAGATTTGTTGAACTTTGAACTTGAGGGAGATGATTTAGGGTATCTGACAGAAGAAATTTCTAAGCAGCAAAGCAAGAGGTGACTTGGGTGCTGTTAAAGGCATTCAGTTTTCAAAGGGAAACAACATAAAACTTCAGAAAGTTTTCAGACTGACAGTGAAACAGAAAAAATCCCATTTTCTGAGGAGACATTCAAGCAGGCTGCAGAAATTTGCATAAGTAACAAGGAGCTGAATTAATCACCAAGACAATGGGGAAAATGTCTCCAAAGGCTGGAAGTGGTGGCTCATACCTGTAATCCCAACACTTTGGGAGGCTTAGGCAAGTGGATCACTTGAGGTCAGGAGTTTGAGACCAGCATGGCCAACATGGTGAAAAATACCATCCCTACTAAAAATACCAAAAAAATAGCTGGACATGGTGGCACACACCTGTAGTTGCAGCTACTTGGGAGGCTGAGGCAGGAAAATCATTTGAACCCAGGAGGTCAAGGTTACAGTGAGCTGAGGTTGCACCATTGCACTCCAGGGCAAGAGAGAGAGAAAAAAAAGGGCATGTCAGAGACCTTTGCAGAAGACCCTCCCATCACAGGCCTGGAAGCCCATGAGGAAAAAATGGTTTCATGGGCCAGTACCAGGGTCCCTCTGTTCTATGCATTCTACGGACTTGGTGCCCTGTGTCCCAGCCACTCCAGCCATGACTAAAAGGGGCCAAGGTACAGCTTGGGCCATGGCTTCAAGCCCCAAACATTGGCAGCTTCCATATGCTGTTCAGCCTGTGGGTGCACGGAAGTCAAGAATTGAGGAAGCTCTGCCTAGATGTCCAGGCAGAAGTTTGCTGCAGGGGCAAGGCATTCAGGGAGAACCTGTGCTAGGGCAGTGCAGAAGGTAAATGTCATGTGGGCAGCCCCACACAGAGTACCCACTGGGTCACTGCCTAGTGGAACTGTGAGAAGAAGAGGACCACCATCCTCCAGACTCCAAAATGTACCATGCACCTGGAAAAGCTGCAGGCACTCAACACCATCCCATGAAAGCAGCAAGGAGGGAGGCTGTACCCTGCAAAGCCGCAGGGGTAGAGCTGCCCAAGACCATGGGAACCCACCTCTTGCATCATTGTGACCTGGATGTGAGACACAGAATCAAAGGAGATCATTTTGGAGCATTAAGATTTGACTGCCCTGTTGAATTTCAGACTTACATGGGGCCTTAGCCCCTTTATTTTAGCCAATTTCTCCCATTTGGAATGGCTGAATTTATCCAATGCCTGTACTCTCATTTTATCTAGGAAGTAACTAATTTCCTTTTGATTTTACTGCCTCATAGGCAGAAGGGACGTGCCTTGCTTCAGATGAGACTTTGGACTGTGGACTTTTGAGTTAATGCTGAAATGAGCTAAGACTTTGGGGGACTGTTGAGAAGCATGATTGGTTTTGAAATGTGAGGACATGAGATTTGGGAGAGGGTGGGGCAGAATGATATGGTTTGGCTGTGTCCCCAACAATCTCATCTTGAATGCAGCTCCCATGATTCCCATGTGTTGTGGTAGGGATATGGTGGAGATAATTGAATCTTGGGGGTGGGTCTTTCCCGTGCTATTCTCATGATAGTGAATAAATCTCATGAGATCTGATGATTTTATAAAGGGGAGCACAAGCGCTCTTCTCTTGTCTGCTGCCATGTGAGGCATGGCTTTCACCTTCTGCCATGATTGTGAGGCCTCCCCAACCATGTGAAACTGTAAGTCCATTAAACCTCTTTCACTTATAAATTGCCCAGGTATGTCTTTATCAGCAGTGTGAAAATGAAGTAATATAGTCTTCTTAGTTTATCTTCTTATTTTGCTGGAGAACGTCACCAGCTACTTATGAAAGAATGGAAGATAAATTTCCAGTTTTTGGATATTTGAAAATATTTCAATTCTGCTGAGACTTAATTTGAATTACATTCCCTCAAAATCTCAAGGCATTATGTAGTATAATATATTCTAGTTTTCAGTGATGCTGATAAATTGGATAGAAGTCTGGTCATATTCTTAACAGATTAACTTTGTGTGTGTGTGTGTGTGATGGATTCTCACTCTGTGACCCAGGCTGGAGGGCAGTGGTGCAATCTCAGCTCACTGCAACCTCTACCTCCTGGGTTCAAGCAGTTCTCCTGCCTCAGTCTCCCAACTAGCTGAGATTACAGGCATGCACCACCATGCCTGGAAATTTTGTAGTTTTAGTAGAGACGGGGTTCACCCTATTGGCCAGGCTGGTCTTAAACTCCTTACCTCAGGTGATCTGCCTGCCTTGGCCTCCCAAAATGCTGGGATTACAGGCATGAGCCACTGTGCCTGGCCAATAATTAACTTTTTTTCCTCATTAAACTTTTTTAATCGGTCTCAAAATTCTGTGACAAACTTTTGTTCAAGTTGTTTCCATTAAAAAGTACTGATTTTAAAAACTTATAACGTAAAACTGCCACATGCAAAAAAGAAGACTAAAGTGGTCCACAAAACATTCTCCTTTCCTTCTGAAGGTTTCATGATGCATTGTTATCATTAACCAGTCTTTTACTACTAAACTTAAATGGCCAATTGAAACAAACAGCTCTGAGACCATTCTTCCACCACTGATTAAGAACGCTGTGGCAGGTATTAGGGATAATATTCATTTAGCTTTCTGAGCTTTCTGGGTAGTCTTGGTGTCCTTGCTGGAGGACAAGACCTCCAGCAGCACCTTCTTGTCCACTGCTTTGATGACATCTACAGCAACTGTCCATCTCATATCACGAACAGCAAAGCAACCCAGAAGTGGATAGTCCAAGAAGCTCTCAAAACACATGGATTTGTCAGGAACCATATCAACGATGGCAGCATCACCAGTCTTCAAGAATTTAGGGCCATCTTTTAGCTTTTTAACAGAATGGCGATCAATCTTTTCCTTCAGCTCAGCAAACTTTCATGCAATGTGAGCCATGTGGCAATCCAGTACAGGGGTATAGCCAGCACTGATTTGTTCAGGATAATCACCTGAGCAGTAAAGCCAGCTGCTTCCATTGGTGGGTCATTTTTGCTGTCATCACCAACATTGCCATGACGAACATCCTTGACTGACACATTCTTGACATTGAAGCCCACATTGTCCCCAGGAAGAGCTTCACTCAAAGTTTCAGAGCGCATTTTGACAAATTTTACTTCAGTTGTAAAGGTGACCACCATACCAGGTTTGAGAACACCAGTCTGCCCTCAGCCAACAGGAGCATTACCAATACCAGTAATTTTGTAGACATCCTGGAGAGGCAGGTGCAAGGGCTTGTCAGTTGGATGAGTTGGTGGTAGGATGCAGTCCAGAGCCTCAAGCAGTGTGGTTCCACTGGAATTGCCATCCTTATGGGTGACCTTCCATCCCTTGAACGAAGGCATGTTGGCACTTAGCTCCAACATGTTGTCACCATTCCAACCACAAATTGGCACAAATGCTACTGTGTGAGGGTTGTAGCCAGTTTTCTCAATGTAAGTGCTGACTTCCTTAAAGATTTCCTCATAGCTTTTCTGGCTGTAGGGTGGCTCAGTGGAATCCATTTTGTTAATACCAACAATTATTGTTTCGCACCCAGTTTGTAAGCCAGCAGGGCATGCTCTCGGGTCTACCCATTCTTGGAGATACCAGCTCCAAATTCACCAACACCAGCAGCAACAATCAGGACAGTGCAGTCAGCCTGAGATGTCCCTGTAATCATGTTTTTGATGAAGTCTGTGTCCTGGGGCATCAATGAGAGTCATGTAGTACTTGCTGGTCTCAAATTTCCACAAGGAGTTATCAATGGTGATACCATGTTCATGCTCAGCTTTCAGTTTATCCAAGACCCAGGCATACTTGAAGGAGCCCCTTCCCATCCCAGCAGCCTCCTTCTCAAATTTTTCAATGGTTCTTTTGTCGATGCCACCGTATTTGTAGATCAGATGGCCAGTAGTGGTGAAATTGCCCGAATCTATGTGTCCAATGACGACAATGTTGATATGAGTCTTTTTCTTTCCCATTTTGGCTCTTAGGGGTAGTTTTCACAACACCTGTTTTCTAGTGGCAAACTCGTTGCAAAAAAGCAATAATTAAATTTTTAATCCCCTCATTACCACCAGAAATTGATCCTTCATGTTTAATTAATTTAGTAAGCTATAAATCATCTCTGGGTTAAAATACATTATGGAAACATATTCAGATCACTTTTGCAATCTTTCGCTACATATATTTTATAATCAAGTTATTTTTTCTCCCCCAAGTGCCACCCTCCCCAATCAAGTCATTTCTGAAAAAGAACTTTTTTTTTTTTTTTTTTTTTTTGAGAGGGAGTCTTGCTCTTGTCGCCCAGGCTAGAGTGGAAATCAGTCTGGGAATCAACAGCATGGGTACAAAAAAAAAATCTACATTAAAACTCTTTGTTGGAATCCTTTACACTTTCCGCAGGACATAAACTAAAATAACCTGTTATGCAATTAGTCACAAATACAGTCCTCAAAATTTTTGCCCGTACACAGGCATATTTGTCTAAAACATGCCTTCTTTGTAGCAGCTAGGCCCTGCCACTGCTGTGCTTGGCTGAGTTCACAAATCTGTTGTAACCTGTAGCTTCCCTGTCATTTCTCTGGCTCTCCTCACTTGATAAGCTTAGTTTCCTAATTAAAATCTGCCACTGCCATAACTACTGCTGTTACTGGAACTTCCATAGCCACTTTGGTTTTGTGGTTTGGCAAAGTATTGGCCTCCACCACCATAGGGGCCAGAGTTTCTGCCTCCAAAGTTTCCTCCCTTCATGGGTCCAAAATTTGAAGACTGATTGTCGTAATTGCCAAAATCACTGTAGCTTCCACCACCTCCAAAATTGCTTCCATTGTTACCAAATCCATTATAGCCATCTCCACTGCCATCATATCCACCACCACCACAGCTGCCACCAAAGCCACCATGACCGTTGAAGTTTCCTCCACAACCAAAGTTGTCATTCCCACTGAAACCACCTCCACAACCACCACCACATTGTCATGACCATTCACAGTATGGTATTTCTGAATGGCAATCATAAGATAACCATTCTCTTGGTTAAGATAGTGGATAACCATGGAGTCATGGTCATCAAAGTTACAAAGGCAAAGCCCTTTTTCTTGGCACTGCCTCTGTCAGTCATGATTTCAATCACTTCAATTTTCCATATTGTTCAAAATAATCTCTTGGGTGACATTCTTCAGTGTTTTTTTTTTGTTTTTTTTTTTTTTTTTTTTTAGAAGGAGTCTTGCTCTTGTTGCCCAGGCTGGAGTGCAATGGCACGACCTGGGCTCACTGCAACCTCTGCCTCCCAGGTTCAAGGCCTCAGCCTCCCGAGTAGCTAGGATTACAGGTGCCAGCCACCACATCCAGCTAATTTTTGTATCTTTAATAGAGACAGGGTTTCACCATGTTGGCCAGGCTGGTCTCAAACTCCTGACCTCATGATCTGCCTGCCTCAGCCTCCCAAAGTGCTGGGACTACAGGCATGAGCCACTGCACCCAGCCCAGTGTCTTCTTAATGTCACCAACAGATACCTTTTTCACAGTTAAGTGGGTACCTGCTCTTTGAGAATCTTCTCTTGAGACAGTTCTCTTTGGTTCCACAACTCTTCCATCCACTTTGTGTGGCCTTGCATTCATGGCTACATCCACTTCTTCCACAGTGGCATATGTGACAAACCCAAAGCCCCTACAGCTCTTCGTTTAGATCTCTCATTACCACACAGTCCATGAGCATTCCACAGTGCTCAAAATGGCTTCGCAGGCTCTCATCGGTTGTTTTAAAGCTCAACCCTCCAACGAAGAGCTTCCTCAGCTGTTCAGGCTTTTTAGGAGACTCTGACTTAGACATGACAGCAGGGAGAAGAGAGTTTAATGATGCTTCTTCGGTGGCATCCACGAGCAGAAACTTTCTGTTCTGTACGTTTCTGCCATATAGTAAAGTTACTATGAACACTTAGACACTGTGATTATGTCCCACTGGATTTTGTCCTTAGGTAGACTAAAAAGGCTGTCTGTAGACCAAGGGCCAAAAATTTAATGTAAATGTGGGGCGGTGGGGAAGCAAGACCAAATGTAATAAAAACAACAGTTTAGACTTTATGGTGAATAGTGAACTGATATTTGACCTCCCTGTTGGGAAGGATGGAGATTATAACAAACAGGAGGGCTCATACCAAGTATAAAATAGACAACTGCTTCTCAAAGTCAGCTGATTAGCCCCTCACTGGCTAGTATTACTAAATCTTTTTTCTTTTTTCCTTTTTTTTCCCTTCCCATGAGGGCTGTTAGAAATCCAGATTTTTATGTAAACTTTCCTGATGTTTTTCTTTTATTTTATTTTTGAGACAAGTTTTCACTCTGTCACCCAGGGTGGAGTGCAGTGGCACAATCTGAGCTCTCTGCAGCCTCAATCTTCCAGACTCAAGAGATCCACCTGTCTCAGCCTCAAAGTAGCTGGGACTACAGTCACATGCTACCACACCTGGCTAATTTTTTTTGGTAGAGACAGGGGTTTCTCCATGTTGGCCAGGCTGGTCTTGAACACCTGATCTCAAGTGATTTGCCTACCTCGGCCTCCCAAAGTGCTGGCATTACAGGTGTGAAGCACCGTGTCCTGTCTCAAGCTTTCCTTTTAATTAAGGATTTCTTCTGGCTACTGAGTTTACTGTTGGCTAACTCTTTAGTACTTTCAGAATTGCTACATTTGCAGAGAGCCACCTTGCTCAAAGTTAGGTTCCTTCCCAGGCCCATATACAATTGCTGATCAAAGTGAAAGTCTAAAAGGCCAGGTATGGTGGCTCATGCCTGTAACTAGCACTTTGGGAGCCAAGGGCGTGTGGATGGCTTGAGCTCAGGAGTTTGAGACTAGCCTGGGCAATATGGCAAAACCCCATCTCTAAAACAATAGAAAAATTACCCAGGTGTGGTGGGATGTGCCTATAGTCCCAGCTACATGGGAGGCTAAGGTGGGAGGATGGCTTGAGCCCAGGAGGCAGAGGTTACAGTGAGCCAAGATCACCCCACTGCACTCCAGCAGCCTGGGCAACACAGCCAGACGCTGTCACCAAAAACAAACAAACTAAAAAAAAAAACAACCTGAGAGTGAAGGTGTAAGATAAGAGCTTGACCATCTTAGCTCCATCTTAGCCCAACTTGGGACAACTCTAAAAGTCAATTCTAACTTCCCAGACTCCCTATATGATCTGCATAATCTCTCTCTGCACAATCCTGCTTCCTTCCCCCTCTGTTCCACAAGTGTTAATCCCAAAAGCACTCCTTAATAAATAATATGCCTGTTAATTTTGGTTTCATAATTTGCTTCCCAGGAATCCAAGCTATGACAGTTGCCGGCAGGAGTGAGGTCTGAGAAAGCAGGCACTAAAATGGGGTGTTGGAGCATGATCACTAGCTGCCCACCTGACAATGAGAACCCCTATCACAAGATGACAGTCCAAATTGTTAAAACTTTCATGCATGGTCAATTGAATTGGTACACCAGTAAAAGAGTATATATTTACAGATACGATATATTAGGCATTGAGAAATATAGGGGAAATAGCAACTATAAGGATGATGGAATTGGGTGGTACTATGGACTGAAATACATCCCCCAAAATATGTATGTTGAAACCCTAGTCCCCTATGTAATTATATTTGGAAATAGGGCTTTCAAGAGATAATTAAGGTTAAATTAGGTCATATGGTTGGGGGTCTACTCTGATAGGACTAGTGGTCTTGTAAGAAGAGAAAGAGATCTCTCTCTCTCTCTCTCTGTTTCTGCATGCATGCCAAGGAAAGACCATGTGAGGACAAAGCAAGAAAGTAGCTATCTTCAACACAGGAAGAGAACCCTCACCAGGAACCAAGTCAGCTGGCACTTTGAAGTTGGATTTCCTAGCCCCTCAAACTGTGAAAAACAAATTTCTGTTGTTTAAACCTCCCAGTGTATGGTATTTTGTTATAACAGCCCAGACTGACTAAAGCAAAGACTATTGTTTAACCAGATCAATGCACTAGAAAAAAGATAATGAAGAGTTGAGCATGATTAATCACCTGTTGGTTCATTGAGAATGATTTATCACCAAGTAAAAACTTGAGGGTCTACTTAGTAGCTCACAAAGTGGCTCTCATCTCCAGCAGTGGGGATACAGAATAAGCTAAAATATAAACTTAGAGTAGCTAAGCTCCAAAGAAGATTAACTTTCCAATCAAGATAGGTATATCAAGTTAAGGTCAGGGCCCTAGTTGGGAAAGAATTGGGCTGGACACATTAGATGAGGACATTCCCAGAAGTGGCCCACCCTCTCTGCACCATTGCTCAGAGATGGTGCAGAAACTTCTCCCCATGAAGACAACAAGTATTGTCTGGGTACAGTGGTTCACACCTGTAATCTCAGCACTTTGGGAGGCTGAGGTGGGAGGATCACCTGAGACCATAAGTTTGAGACCACCCTGTGAAACAGGGAGACCTTGTCTCTACAAAAAATTTAAAAATTAGCCAGGCATGGTGGCACACATATGTGTTCCCAGCTACACAGGAGGCTGAGGCAGGAGGATTGCTTGAGTCCAGGAAGTCAAGGATGCAATGAGCCATGCTTACACCACTGCACTCCAGCCTGGACAACAAAGTGAGACCCTGTCTCCAAAAATAAATAAATAGATAGATAGATAGGCCAGGTGTGGTGGCTTGCACCTGTAATCCCAGCACTTTGGGAGGCTGAGGTGGGCAGATCACCCAAGGTCAGGAGTTCAAGACCAGCCTGACCAACATGGTAAAACTCCTTCTCTACTAAAAAAAAAAAATACAAAAATTAGCCAGGTATGGTGGTGGGCACCTGTAATCCCAGCTACTCGGGAGGCTGAGGCAGGAGAATCACTTGAACCTGGGAGGCAAAAGATGCAGTGAGCCGAGATCGCAGCACTGCACTCCAGCCTGGGTGACAAAACAAGACTCCATCTCAAAAAAACAAAAACAAAACAAAACAAAACAGTACTATTGAAGGAATGGTGGAAATTAGTGCCACTCTGCTATGGTTTGAATGTGTTCCCCAAGAAGTATATGTTGAAAACTTAATCCCCAATGCAATAATGTTGGGAGTTGAAGCCTAATAAGAAGTGATTAGGCCATGAGGGCAGAGTGAGTGAATTAATGCTGTTATCTTGGTAGTGGTTTTGTTATGAAACGAGGAGTTTGGATCCTTTTCACTCTCTCTCTTGCACTTCCACCTTCCACCATAAAATGAGGGAGCAAGAAGGCCTTGCCATATATCAGCCTCTTGATCTTGGACTTTCCAGCTTCTAGAACTATAAGAAATACATTTCCATTCATTATAAAATCACCCATTCTGGCTAGGCTCGGTGACTCACACCTGTAATCGTAATCCCATCTCTTTGGGAGGCTAAGATAGGAGAGTTGTCTGCAAGGTTGGAGGTACAGGTCCCCAAAAGGAGTGCAGTTTTACCAGTGAATATAGCAAGACTCCCACTGAGCTACAAGGTATGGCTGTATCAGCCTGGGCCCTTTGTGTTCTTTGTGTCCAGGGATAGCAGGCGAAAAGAAGAGTCATCATTCTGGCATCAGGGAAAGATTATATAGCAGAATCGTGGAATGCCTGGCATTTAGGTAATCTAACTGTGTACCTTCTGGTATACAATTTTTTTCAATTTTGACTATAAACAGACAAGTATAGCAACCTCAGCTTGAGAAAGGAATAGGGACTAGGGGTTCATACCCTTCAAAGATGAGGGTCTGGGTCATGCCACAAGGTAAGCCACTGAGGTGATAGCTCAAGGTAAGGGGAATCTAACCTGGATACAGGACAAGGGAGACAATGAGTATCAGTTGTAGCCCTGAGGATAGTGGCAGTAAGAGTTATAGTTTGTTCCATTAATCTTACTTTTCTAAATGTCGTACAGAAAAAAGATGTCCATCCTAATGCTGGTATTGCTGCTTCTAAAAAATATATGGGCCAGCCGCGGTGGCTCAAGCCTGTAATCCCAGCACTTTGGGAGGCCAAGGCGGGTGGATCACGAGGTCAAGAGATCGAGACCATCCTGGTCAACATGGTGAAACCCCGTCTCTACTAAAAATACAAAACATTAGCTGGGCATGGTGGCGCATGCCTGTAATCTCAGCTACTCAGGAGGTTGAGGCAGGAGAATTGCCTGAACCCAGGATGCAGAGGTTGCGGTGGGCCGAGATCGTGCCATTGCACTCCAGCCTGGGTAACAAGAGTGAAACTCCATCTCAAAAAAAAAAAAAAAAAAAAAAAAA
>NW_022436944.1:29751045-29771497 GCF_009761245.1 Sapajus apella | reverse complement strand
AGATCTGAACAGAACAAGACTACAGTGGACACTGTGATTGCTGCTTCGATCTGCCTTCGATGAAGGATTATCACAACTTCTGGGAATGCTATTAGCTCCTTCAGGGATTGCCTCAGATGCAGAGAGACAGGCCCCTTCCCAAGATGACTCATATCCAATGATTACTGTTAGAATAAAAAGGCCTGATTGACAGGGTGCAGATGGGGTGCAGGGGTTCACACCTGTAATCCCAGCACTTTTGGAGGTCAAAGACAAGCAGATTACATGAGGCCAGGAGTTTGAGACAAGCCTGGCCAACATGTCGAAATCCCATCTCTGCTAAAAATACAAAAAGTAGCTGGGCGTGATGGCGCACGTCTGTAATCCCAGCCACTCAGAAGGCTGAGGCACAAGAATTGCTTGAGCCTGGGAGGCAGAGGTTGCATTGAGCCAAGATCACACCACTGCTCCCTGGCCTGTATAACAGAGCAAGACTGTCTCTAAAATAAAATTTAAATTTAAATTTAAAAAGACCTGATCACCCCCAATTTGGGAGAATTTTGAGGAACCATTTCTGTTCCAGAATTTTCTGTGAGGTCAGCTGAGGCTAACATTGGACTTACAATCCAACATAACTTCTCTGTCTGTTCAATTCTGCTTCCTTCCCCTCTTCTCCACAGATCTTGATACCAAGGGCACTTCCTCTCAGAATCTGCTTTCCCCAGGACCCAATTTGAGATATCCATTTTATATCCTTATAATAGATTATGATGTATTAAAAGATACAATACTTCCATGTTACCTATTGGCTTAGAAAGAAACACAAAGTACATTAAGCTCAACAAAATCAGGTTAATATAAACTAGGAAAAAGTTTGGATACATACTTTAGTGAATACGTGCTGGGTAAGGTGGCTCACTCCTGTAATCCCAGCACTTTGGGAGGCCAAGGCAGATAGATTGCTTGAGCCCAGGAGTTTCAGACCAGCCTGGGTAACATGGCAAAACCCCATCTCTACAAAAAATTAGCTGGGCATGCTAGCATGTGCCTGTAGCCTGTGGTTCCATCTGTCTGGAAGGCTGAGCTGGGAGGATTATCTGAGCCCAGGAGGACTAGGTTTCAGAGAGCAATGATCATGTTACTGCACTCCATCCTGGGCGACAGAGTGAGACCCTGTTTCAAAAAACAAAATAAAAGAAAAAAACAACAATGAGTATTTCTGGATAATGCTTTTTATTTTCCTTTTTTTCTTTTAATTTTTTTTTTTAAATATGGAACGCTCCATGAATTTGTGTGTCATCCTTGTGCAGGGGCCATGCTAATCTTCTCTGTATCGTTCCAATTTTAGTATATGTGCTGCCGAAGCAAGCACTTTTCTTTTAATTTTTTAGACAGGGTCTCACTCTGTCACTCAGACTGGAGTGCTGTGGCTTGATCTCAGCTCACTGCAACCTCCACCTCCTGGTTTCAGGCGATTCTCCTGCCTCAGCCTCCCTAATAACTGGGACTATGGGCGCCCACCACCACATCTGGCTAATTTTTGTATTTTTAGTAGAGCCAAGTTTTCACCATGTTGGCCAGGCTTGTGTCGAACTCTGGACCTCAAATGATCCACCCCCATCAGCTTCCCAAAGTGCTGGGATTACAGGCATGAGCCACTGCATCTGGCCTTTTTATTTTCCTTTCCACAAATTTCCTGTTTTGTTTTTCAGACAGGATCTCACTCTATCACCCAGGCTGGAGTGCAACGGCACCATCTCAGCTCACTGAAACCTCTGCCTCCCAGGCTCAAGTGATCCTTTCACTGCTGCCTCCTGAGTAGCTGGGACCACAGGTGTGCAGCTACTCAGCTCACGCTGAAGTAATTTTGTATTTTGGGTGGAGATGGGGTTTTGCCATGCTGCCCAAGGTGATCTCCCACTCCTGGACTCAAGTAATCCACCCACCTTTGCCTCCCAAAGTGCTGGGATTACAGGCATGAGTCACCTCACTGGACCTAAATTTCCTCTGTTTTCTGAACTTATATATTTAGCATGTGTTATTTTTATATTCAAAAAGTATAGCAAAGAGATTTTCATTTTGGAAAATCAACCTTATAGTGAGTAGATAAATAGATAGTCTCTTAAACAACTGGGATAGTAAATTGGCATAAACACTCTAGAATATAATTCTACCGTATATGAAGATCCTTAATTCCCAGTAATTTTACTTTAAGGAAATTATCCTGAGAAAATACTAAAATAGAATTAAATATTTATTTATTTATTTTGAAGATGAAGTCTTGCTCTGTCACCCAGACTGGAGTGCAGTTGTGCAATCTCTGCTCACTGCGACCTCCACCGCCTGAGTTCAAGCAATCCTCCTACCTCAGCCTCCCGAGTAGCTGGGACTACAGGCATGCCACTGTGTCCAGCTAATTTTTGTATTTTTAGTAGAGACAAGTTTCACTATGTTGGCCAGGCTGGTCTTGAACTCCTGACCTCAGATGATCCACCTGCCTTGTCCTCCTGAAGTGCTAGGATTACAGGTGTGAGCCACTGCCCCTGGCCTGGAATTAAATAAATTAATAGAATTGAAATCATACAAAAATATATATTACAATTTTATTTCTTTTCTTTTCTTTTTAGATGGAGTTTCACGCTGTCACCCAGGCTGATGTGCAGTGGCACAATCTCAGCTCACTGCATCCTTCATCTCTCGGGTTAAAGTGATTCTCCTGCCTCAGTCTCCTGAGTAGGTAGGATTACAGGTGTGCACCGCCATGCCCAGCTAATTTTTTGCATTTTTAGTAGAGACAGGGTTTCACTATGTTGGCCAGGCTGGTCTCAAACTCCTGATCTCAGGTGATCTGCCCATCTCAACCTCCCAAAGTGCTGGGATTACAGACGTGAGCCACGGTGCCCAGCCTACAACTTTATTATTTCTAGTAGCCAAAAAGGAAAAAAAAGTACAGAAACAACATAAATGATGCACACACATGCACATATGTGTATGTAAATATTTATAGCTATTCAAAATATGATTTTAGCCTGGGTGCGGTGGCTCACACCTGTAATCTCAGCACTTTGGGAGACAGAGGCGGGCGGATCAACTTAGGTCAGGAGTTAGAGACTGGCTTGACGAATATGATGAGACCCCATATCTACTAAAAATACAAAAATTAACCAGGCATGGTGGCATATGCCTGTAGTCCCAGCTACTCAGGAGGCTGAGACAGGAGAATTATTTGAACCCTGAAGGTGGAGGTTGCAGTGAGCTGAGATCATGCCACTGCACTCCAGCCTGGGTGACAGAGTGAAACTTTGTCTCAAAAAAAACCCCAAAACCATGTGTGTGTGTGTGTGTGTATGTGTGTGTGTGTGTGTGTGTGTGTGTGTGTGTATACATACATATATATATATATATAGTTTTAAAAGAATGTTTATTGGCGTGAAAAAATGCCAAAGGAAAAGACTGGTAGAGCATATATGAAAGTGTTAACAGTATATTTCTGAATATTAGAATTTTAAGTCATTAAAAATATTAATCTTTTCTGATTAAAAAAAGTAATATACATGCACACAGTTAAAAAAGGAAAACTACATTTCAAAAGGATATATGAAGGGGAAGCTAAGCCTTCCTCACATTCCAGACCCCTATATACTTCTCCAGAGCACCAGTTTTACAGATTTCTTATGTCTGATGTCAGAAATATTTTGTGCCCATATTAGGACAAAAGTATATAATCTCTCTTTTATAACCCTCTCCCCTCTTTTTTATACACAGATGAGGACATACTATGACATTGTATTACACCTTTCTTTTTTTCTAATGACTGAGCTTGGAAATTATTTATCTATACAGTATCTCCATTGTTTTAATGGCTGAATAGTATTTCATTGTATAAATGTACCAAATAAACATTTACTTTGCTTTTAGTCTTTTACTATTAAAACATTCTTATACATCCACCTTTTCATGCACATGGGTGTACACATGGAGGAAAAATGGAATCTCTGGGTCAAAGGGATTTTTAATTTGTGTCAATTTAAAATTTGTAGGAATATTTTCAATTGCCCTTCAAAGAGATAGTACCAATTTATACCCCCAAGCTACGAAAACCCAAAGCAAGATACAAAACTGTAAATGTATATGATTTTATTTTTCCTAAAAAATTAAATTATATGAACTGAGCACGGTGGCTCACACCTGTAATGTCAGCATTTTGGTAGCCTGAGGAGGCGGATCACTTGAGGTCAGGAGTTTAAGACCGGCCTATTCGTCATGGTGAAACCCCATCTCTGCTAAAAATACAAAAAAAAAAAAAAAAAAAAAAGTAGCTGGGCATGGTGTGTACCCATAATCCCAACTACTCAGGAGGCTAAGGAATGAGAATTGCTTGAATCCAGGAGAAGGATGTTGCAGTGAGCTGAGATCATACCACTGCACTCCAGCCTAGGCAACACAGTGAGACTCTGTCTTTAAAAAAAAGTTAAATTATATGTTATGGATAACAAAAACACCAGAAGAAACTATTCAAAAATATTAGCAGTAGATTTCTCAAGGTATTAGAATTATAGATGATATTTATTCTCTTCTTTATATTTTTGTGCATTTCCAACTTTTCTATCATAAACATATATTATGATAATCAGGAAAAAAGAGCTGGGTACTATGACTTCATGCCTGTAATCCTAGCCCTGTGGGATGCTGAAACAGCAGGATGGCTTGAGCCCAGAAGTTCAAGACCAGACTAGGCAACATGACAAGGCTCTACTCTACAGTTTTGTTTTTTTTTTTTTTTGAGATGGAGTCTCACTCTGCTGCTCAGGCTGGAGTGCAATATCGAGATCTCAGCTCACTGCAACTTCCACCTCCTGGGTTCAAGTGATTCTCCTGCCTCAGCCTCCTGAGCAGCTGAGACTACAGGCGTGTGCCACCACGCCTAGCATTTTTTACGTTTTTAGTAGACATGAGGTTTCACTGTGTTAGCCAGGATGATCTCCATCTCCTGACCTCACGATCCGCCCGCCTCAACCTCTCAAAGTGCTGGGATTACAGGCATGAGCTACCGTGCCTGACCAATTTTTTTTTTTTAATTAGCCAGATGGCTAAGCCTTCCTGAAGCATGTCCCTCAGGAGTAAGAGAGTGCAGTGAGCTGTGGTCACACCACTGCACTCCAATCTGTGTGACAGAGCAAAACCTTGTCCCTTAATAATAATAGGCCAGACATGGTGGCTCATGCCTGTAATCGCAACAGTTTGGAAGGCAAAGGTGGGTGGATCACCCAAGGTCAGGGGTTTGAGACTGAAGCAGGAACAGTAAGAAACAAACCTCTCAAACACCGAACTGAGGAAGGAAGTGGCTTTTTATCTGGCTAGGAGCTGCACAGGGGGCTACAGCCTCATTCACCGAGCTCCCCGAGAAGCAGCTTCTTTCCCCTTTTATAGGCTTAACAACACCAAAGGAGAAACTGAGGTGAAACTATGTCATTGTCCATTGACTGGATGTCCGACCTTACAATCTTTTGGCTTCATTGATTTGCTAGTTCATTTGCAGTGCGAGTGGGAACAGGTGAAGGAGGGGGATTACAGACATAAGACAAAGGCAGTAAATTATTAGTTGGCAGAAGTGTTTCCAGGAGGGAGTCTGGGCTGTGCATACGTGGGGGTGTGACTCAGTGCTGGGCTCCAGCATGTTAGGAATAACATTCATTTGCAACTCTTTCAAGGCTTACAGATAGCAGAGATGCTGGGAACCGAAAAGGGAGTCATTTTCCCAGCTCTTTGGTATTTTGTTTCTTTTTTTCACCCTCCTTCCCATCCAGAGAGGAGGAGAGGTGAAGGCCGGGAAGTGGGAGGAGAGGAGGGAGTCTCACCTCTCAAGACCAGCCTGTCCAACATGGGGAAACCCTGTCTCTACTAAAAATACAAAAAATTAGCTGGGCGTGGTGGCCGGCACCTCTAATCCCAGCTACTCAGGAGGCTGAGGTTCAATCGCTTGAACCTGGTAGGCGGAGGTTGCAGTGAGCTGAGATCATGCCATTGCACTCCAGCTTAGGCCACAGAGCCAGACTCCCTCTCAAAAATAAATAAATAAATAAATAAATAAAATAATGAAAATAATAATCAGAGGAAAAATATCTTTTTAAAACTAAACAATAATGTTATATATTTTCACATATTTATTTCTAGAAGCTGAATATAATTGCAAACATCATTTTATATTTTACTTCTGAGGCTATAAAATAATTGCATTTAATTTATTACAATGTACCATAAATAGATGACATAAAATACTAATATTGATATTTATTTTTTATGGCAAAAATATTTATTAAAATTAATTTTTTAAAGTTTGAACTTTATTGGAAAGAGTCCCTTTAATTCATGCTTTCATCCTAGATGACTGAGTAATTACCACATATGGAATATAAAGCAGTGATGTTTAAAAACCACATAGTAACATAGTGAAAGGAATGCAATTCTTCAGGGTCTTGGAGAATTCAAAGTGGCATCTTAGGTGCTCTAAGAAACCAATGACAGTCTCATGGTTTTCCTTTTGGTTCAAGATTAGAAGAGTCAGGTTACCACTACCTGTTTTTAGAGGCAGAATATGTTCTTTCTACTAGTCCACAGTTTACTGGTCAGGTGGCCCCAGCAGTCTCTTATCTCAGTCCATCTGCCTCTAGGAGGGCCAGAAAATCTCTATGTCCCAGGCAGCAAGGCATCCTGCTAATCTCTACTTCAGATCCATGAACTGGATATCCATGATGAGAAGGGAGTTCTTAGGCAGTGGGCCAGGGGCTAGAGACAGAATAGGAAACACCTGATGCTCCGGGTCCATACTGGTCACCACAGTGAAGCCAGCTACACTTGTCTTGAACAGGTCCTCCTCTTCCCCTCTGCAGTGCTGACACTCAGTAGATGGTGCACCATATCTCAGCCAGGAGTGACAGGTACTAGCTTGAGCTGATTGTCCTCCTGAGACATGCCCAAAGGTAAATAGGAATTTGGGATGGTCAGTGCCCCAACTTTGTAGATTTTCACATCTGAAAATCTGACATTGAAGGCATGAGAGAAACAGCCTTGGAATCCATAAAACTACTCACAGATAAGAAGCTCATCCCTACATTCCCACCAGAAGTCCTTGGAGCACTCCATCACACCCCCAGATTTAGGGAGCAGCACAGTGCATACAAAGTGGGGGAAGTCCCATTTCAGTTCATTGTACAGTCATTCTTGATCCAGCACCACAACAACATTCACCTCAAATGGTGAGGCTGCATGCACCAGAGCCTGGTAACCAGAGTCTTTGACCCTGCCACAGGTGTTAATGACACAGCCACTCACAGATGCCCTTTGATTCACCCCACACCTTTGTTTCAACACTTCTGCTAAACAAGATGTAATCTGACTATAAAGCTTGATGTTGGTGACAGGAGTGGTGGAACCAAAATGATACACCAGAGGGGCCTGGATAGAGAAACCTTCTACATCTTTAGGCTGCCCAGGGTAGAGGGCCCCCATGGTATCAGAGATGGACACAGAGCCCTGGCTCACATCCAGCTCCACATAAGTGGGACGGTGGCCCAAACACACTGCCTAGTTGAGCAGAAGGCGACACACTGTAGACTTGTCCACATCAGTGGGGCCCACTACCATTACTCAGGTGCCTCGCTCTTCTTCCTTTTCTGCTTGCCTCTGCATCTGTTCCAAAGCTGTGTGAATGTTGAGGTAAAGCAACATAGGAGTGTCCTTGGAGACATAAGCCACCTCAGTGCGGCCACTCAGTTGCACAGAACAGCCACGCCAAGTGAAAACAGCCACTTTCGCACCAGCATCAAAGGTGAATTTCTTGTTTCAGGTCAGTTCTGTACCAGAGATCCCTGCCATGCCACTCAACAACTCCAACTGAACTGACTGGGATGCCTGCACCTCAAAGCAAAGTTCTGTTTCTCCCTCTAGTTAGAATCTAGCGGTTGGCTTCTTGTCATCATTAGCCTCTCCCCCAACATCTTCTATGTAGCTGCTGTGCCTGCATAGCCAGGAGCCCAGAAGTTCCTCCCCATATTGATATTTAAATAATGAAAGAGCTATAAAAATAATTACATCTGCCGGGCGCGGTGGCTCAAGCCTGAAATCCCAGCACTTTGGGAGGCCGAGGCGGGTGGATCACGAGGCCAAGAGATCGAGACCATCCTGGTCAACATGGTGAAACCCCGTCTCTACTAAAAATACAAAACATTAGCTGGGCATGGTGGTGCGTGCCTGTAATCCCAGCTACTCAGGAGGTTGAGGCAGGAGAATTGCCTGAACCCAGGAGGTGGAGGTTGCGGTGAGCCGAGATCGCGCCATTGCACTCCAGCCTGGGTAACATGAGTGAAACTCCGTCTCAAAAAAAAAAAAAAAAAAATTACATCTAGGCTGGGCACAATGGCTCATGCCTGTAATCTCAGTGCTTTGGGAGTCTGAGGTGAGCAGATCGCTTGAGCTTAGGAGTTTGAGATCAGCCAGGGCACCATGGCAAGACTCCATCTCCACCAAAAAAGAAGAAAAAAAATTAGCTGGGTGTGGTGGTGTGCAGCTGTAGTCCCAGCTACCTGGGAGGTTGAGGTGATAGAATCACCTGAGCCCAGGAAGTCGAGGCTGCAGTGAGCTGTGATTGAGCCACTGTACTATAGCCTGGACAACAAAGTGAGACCCTATCTAAATAATAGTAATAATAGTAATTGCGGCTGGGTGCAGTGGCTCACCCCTGTAATCCCAGCACTTTGGGAGGCCAAGGTGGGCAGATCACTTGAGGCCAAGAGTTTGAGACCAGCCTAACATGGTGAAATCCTGCCTCTACTAAAAACACAAAAATTAGCCAGGTGTGGTGACCCATGCCTGTAATCCCAGCTTCTCGGGAGGCTGAGGCTGGAGAATTGCTTGAACTCGAGAGGTCGAGGTTGCCGTGAGCCAAGATCATGCCACTGCACTCCAGCGTGGGCGACAGAGCCAGACTCTGTCTCAAAAAAAAAAAATTGCATCTAATTTTCACATCTGAGAAGATTATAACTTAAGGCTAAAACAATCAATGATCCTTTTAAATGAATGGTCACTAAGTATATATGCCATAATCAGACATCTAGAATTGGAAATGGACCATCAGACCAAAGTCCATGAGGACTCCAGCTAGTGTCAGTCTCCAAGAATCTGTACGTGCCTTCCCAGAGACTGAGACCAAGATACACCGTGAGTACTAAAAGGAATTTCCCTTCTCGTAGAAGTCAGGGAGAACCTGAGAATGGAGAGTTCCCATAAGTCATTTATTTAACAAATATATTTAAGTGTTTATTATATGTAAAGCACCATATTACATGTTAGGAAGACAAAGATGCACAAGACACAGTCCTTGCCCCCTTAGAGATTTATATTCTAACAGAAGATAAACACACTAAACAGTTAATTATATAATAACTTCTTATAGATAAATGACTAATTATATAAATACTAGGTATATAGTAAGTATTCTGTTATATTAATTGTTATAGGTGCTATGAAAAGTACAGGATTCTATGAAGCTACATAATTGGGGCACCTGACTAATGCGAGGATTATCAGAAAGGCAACTTCAAAGACAAAATGCTTTGGCTGACATCGGAAGAAGATGGATTGCTAAAGTAGGGGACCACTTGTACAAAGGCCCTTGTCAGTAAGGAACCTGGAGCATTAAAGGAATTAAAGGAAGGCCAGTATGGAGAGAAGGCAGAAAGCCATGGGAGAATGCACAAAGCACTGTGTCCACTCTGGCCCTTCTCCAGCCACTCGCTTGTCATTGGGTGAGGAATTCACAATGTCAAGGGGACATGCCCGTCTGAAACCTGCGTCACCCTTCTTTCTAGAACACATTCTGGGTTCCCTGAAATTCCCAGCCCAAATGTCTCTGAGCCTGCTTCCAGGGCCTGTGCAACCCTCTTTCATGTCCTGTTCTTTTGAGTGTGGACCTGGTTACTGATATGCATACTCCTGGGCCCAAAAGTTGTCTAAAGGGCAGCTATTTATCAGGGATGTGGAATATGCAGAGTTGGGTGAGCACACATGCGTAAGTGAGGTCCCTGTGATGCTGAATGGAACTTGGTATGATGAGAAACGTAAGAGCCAGAGCTTGGGGTTCATCTCTCCCAAACTAGAAACTTTGGGTCTGAGAATTGTAAATGCAAACCTGGCCTTATAGGGAGTTATGAAGATATGTTTGTCAAAATAGAAGGATATTACATATCTTAAAATTTCTTCATCAGCTTGCTTTAAAACTTTTAAATATTTAAAAATTTAGTATGTCAGCCTCTATTTGTGTTCTCATTTCAGCCTGGTAGATGTCAGGAATGAGCCTGACCATGTTTGTAATTATCATTTTGATCTTTATTCTAAGAACAATCAGAGACAATTAAAGGGTTGTAAACAGAAGAATGATTTGATCAGATTTACAACGATCACTAGTTGTTGTGTGGACAGTGGATCAGAGATAGACCAGAGAAGATGTACAAAGATCTCATGAGTAGTTTAGGCTAGAATGGAAAAGACAAGATTAGTAGTGGCAGAGACATCAAAAAGTCTCTTTAAGTGATAATTTGGCAGTGACAAAATCCAAGAGACAAAATAATTGACAATCACCTCCAAGAGACAAGATAATTGATTGAATACGAATTACTCTGAAATTTCTGACTGGTGCAACTTGATGGAGAGTCATACCATTTACTGAAATGAACAAGAAGAGGATCAGACCTTTCTTTCCTTTTCTTTTCTTTTTTGTTTGGTGGTGGATAGAGTCATGTTCTAGCTAGAACCATGGCAAGCACTTCTTTCAATAATATTTGATCATGTGTTTTATAATTACAAGTAATTATTTTCTCTAATCAGATGGAGCTCTTCTTTTTTCTCTCAATCAAATAACTAATAGAGGGGGAGGAGACTTATTTGAGGAGGCACCAGAGCAAGAGCCCACAAGAAGAATGGTCCACAAGTGGACTGAGGCCAGCACAAATGACTGTAGCTATGGGTCATGAGCAATGGCAGGACAACTTAGCAGTCAAGAACCCAGCTCCAATGGAACAGTAAATCTATGCTGGGGTGGGAATGGGGTAGGTTGGCTCCTCTGCTTTGCCCCTTGACAGGAACTGCACAGGTGAGACAGTTGCCATATTCACTGATACATGTTAAAAGTTAGTTTTCTTTGGGAAGCCTCCTATACTGTGGAGAATGACATGGACAAAGCCAGAGGAGGAAGAACAGTCCTCAGCCCAGAAGACTGATAGTTGCTTCTCTGGCTGAGGTATTAAGATCCTTAGAGAGGAGACAACTCTGTCTTCATTGGATTTCCAGTCTGCACCAGATGCCAAACCAACATGAAGTAGAAACGGGGAAATTTTGTCACAACTATCTGCCACAAGGATTTCTCTAATTACGACTTTGTCTTTTTACACTTTATGGTGTTGCATTAAATATTTGAGTTTTACAGTGAAAAAAAGGTTGCTAAGCAGTATTTACACAATAAATTTAAAGGTAGAAATTAGAAAATATTTCCACTCACATTTCTTTCTTTTTTTTTTTTTTTTTTTGAGTCGGAGTTTCGTTCTTGTTACCCAGGCTGGAGTGCAATGGCGCGATCTCGGCTCACCGCAACCTCCGCCTCCTGGGTTCAAGCAATTCTCCTGCCTCAGCCTCCTGAGTAGCTGGGACTACAGGCCGTGCCACCATGCCCAGCTAATTTTTGTATTTTTAGGGGAGACGGCGTTTCATCATGTTGACCAGGATGGTCTTGATCTCTTGACCTCGTGATCCACCCGCTTCGGCCTCCCAAAGTGCTGGGATTATAGGCATGAGCCACCGGGCCCGGCCTCCACTCACATTTCTAAAAGCAATTAATTAGAGAGATATAAGGAAGACAGAGTGAACAGAATGTTTGCTGTTACTCAACTGTTAACAGGCAACTAGAATAAAACTGGCGTGTGAAAAACGTGACCCCATCATCAAATGGAGGACATGGCTGCAAGGGCCAGCAGCCAATGAATTTGTGAAACAGTTGTTGCAACTTCAACTTTACGATGTTACTTTAACTTAACACACGTTGCCTTTTTAAACAAAATCTATACTTTTTCCATAAGAAATGAATTGTCTGGCTGGGCGCAGTGGCTGACTCCTGTAATCCCAGAACTTTGGGACGCTGAGGCAGGCGGATCACAAAGAGAAAAGAAACGAATTGCCTATGACACTGCTTGTCAATCAGTGCTTAGAGTGGGCTAGTTTGTGTCAGCTAATTATACACCTCTTCAGGCAGTGAGAGAGACTCTTGCGCCTCTCCACCTACAAGCAGGAACACGGGAAGAAAGGCGGCTGGACCAAGTAACAGCACGTCAACCCAAACATCTTTTGGGGGAATGTACATTACCAAGCATGGTGTTTTTGCAAGTGTGGAATGTGAAGTGATCTCAGGTATTACAAAAACAAGTCGTGAAGTTACTCTGAATCAGAGAGAGAAAAATATTCCTCTTTAAAATAACTTTCAATTCTCCTAATCATAGAGAGAAAGTTAGTTTGCTGGTAGGTTATTTTGATACTTGTTGATGTTTTTAACGAAAACTAAGTTTTGACTGAAAGATTCAAGGGACCTTATCTAGCTAGAATTTTTTTTTTTTTTTTTTTTTGAGAAAGTCTCCCTCTGTGTTGCCAGGCTGGCATGCAGTGGTACGATCGCAGCTCATTGCAGCCTCCGCCTCCCAGGCTCAAGTGAGTCTCCTGTTTCAGCCTCCTGAATAGCTGGCATTCAAGGCATGTGCTACCACACCTGGCTAATTTTGTATTTTTTGCAGAGATGCAGTTTCACCATGTTGGCCAGGTTGGAATTGAACTCCTGACCTCAGGTGATCCAGCCTCTTTGCCTCCCAAAGTGTTGGGATTACAGGGGTGAGCCTCCGTGCCCAGTCAAGACTATGACTTTGAGAGAGGTTAATCTCTTTAAATGAGAAAATCTCTGAAGGGGCTGATGATTGAAGACTATCTCTGCCAATACCACTCCCAGCAGTTGGGGCAATAATCCTTCATTGAAGGGGATTTGAGTGGCATATCGCCATGTCTATGACATTCACAAAGGGGAAACTCACCTGAGCCAGACAGCCTAGCTGTCTAGCTGCAAGGAGATAGCCTTTGGCATCATATTTATGAAAAATAAAAATTCAGTTGGAAATCCTAACTTCAAAAATTTAAAGTTCTATTCTAATTTCTAATGCATCACTGAATAGTCTCACAAAAATGTCACCAGTATTTGGAGGATATTTCTCAGGAATAACAGTTTCAAACTTGGGTTATGGAGAAGGGAAAGAAGGGTCACTCAAAAGTAGCCAGCTGACCGAGAGCTTGAAATTTTATAGATTCTTCAAATTTGCACTTTGTAATTAAAAAAAAAATCGGTGGTTTCTGGCGAGGACACGATGGCTCATGCCTGTAATTGCAGTGCTTTGTGCAACTCTGCAGTCTCAATTTGAGGTAGAAGGATCTCTTGAGCCCCAGAATTTGAGGCTGCAGTGAGGAATGATGACACCACTACACTCCAGCCTGGGAGACAGAGCAAGGCTTTGTTACAAAAATAAATAAATAAATAAATGATTGTTTCCCTTCTACCTTTGATTCTGGCACTATGCTTGTCCTCTTCTTGAAAATCACTTATGGCTGGGCGCGGTGGCTCACACCTGTAATCCCAGTACTGTAGGAGACCAAGGCAGGTGGATTGCTTGAGCTTAGGCATTTAAGACCAGCCTGGGCAACATGGCAAAACCCCATCTCTACTAAAAATACTAAAAGTTAGCTGGGCATTTTGGTGCATTCCTGTAGTCCTAGCTATTCTGGAGACTGAGACATGAAAATTGGTTGAACTCAGGAGACAGAGGTTGCAAACAGCCGAGATTGCACCACTGCACTCCAGCAAGACTCTGTTCCCAAAAAAAAAAAAAAAAAGGAAAGAAGAAATTCATTGATAGTTAATTCTTTGGTCTTCGTGACAGCAGCAATGGAGCAGTGAAGCATATGTTTCATATTTCTGGATGGGATCTTCTCTGGCCCCTAGCCTGCTGGCTCCTTGAAATGAAAAAAATACAGTGCCAACAAGGGCCTTGAGTGAATGCAGCCCAACCTGCACTCACCATGCGCAGCTGCAGCCTCTGGGAAGGGCTGCTCTCAGTTTGCATGTGGCCAGGAGGCCGAGCTGAGAGGTCAGCACAGAAGCTGGCCCTCATCCTGTCCTAATTCTGTTTTGAATGGAACATGTGATCATTCCGACATCCCAAGGAGAAGTAGCAGAGGCACAGGACTTAGTGCCTCCAAAGCTGTTGGGAGTCTTGAAGGACACCCCAGATGTGAAAATGCTCCATAAACTGGGATGTATTGGACAATCACCAGGCAAGATTTCTGTTTGTGTTTCTTTTACAGTGTGGCTGGCCTTATAAAATAAATAATGTTTCCCTGGCAAAAGAATTTAAGTTCCCTCCAAGAACTAGGGCAGCCTGGTGCTCTGGAACATGCCATCGGCTTGACTCACAAGTCAATACGAGATTTGGATTCTAATCCTTGATCTTCTGTCACCTCAATCTCACTTAATTTCTCCTCCAAAGCAAGAGAACTGATTTCGTGACTACTGAGTACAGGCCCAGCTAGGTTAAACTCATGGGTTCTGAAGGGAATTGGACACATTGAGGTGCAGGACAAACTGGTGTGCAGAGAAAAGAAGACAAATTAGAGTCACTGTCACCGCGACTCCGTCTCTCTATATTACTCTTTTTTCTTCTCAGTTGGCTGTTCCTAAAACGGGTTCAAGCAACTGCAGGCAGGCATCCTACTACTTTCGTGGTGAGCAAAAGGAAAGATTATTTTCCCCGATGGTTCCAGAAAAAGTTGCAGAATTAAATCTCATTGTTCAAGATTAGCTTGGTTGGGACACATGCAGTAGTGGATGCTTTGACTCTCCACTCAGATCCCCTTTATCAGCTGGCACACCCCTTCCATTCCGTACCTCCTCCCCCATTTCCTGCAGTTATTTTGAGGCTGTGGCCAGCAGTTTAAACCTGTGACCTTGGTTTTTAAGATGTGTTTTTGGCTGTACAAACCCTCCCAGCCTAGGGATGCCTGGGAGGTTACACTGTCTCAATACATAGACTAATGACTGATAGATATGAAATTACTTAAAAGGCTAACGTCCTTGCATCAAGGCAGAAACAATTCTGTAGTGTAATTTGTGTTCCAGAGGCAAGCTTCTCTCTCCACATGCAAAACTAAGCCAAGTCTGAATTTTACCTGACACTAAGTCGTTACCTGGCTCCTTCCCCTTCTTTATCTTTCTCCCTTACAGGATTCTCTGAGAGCATTATTTGAATCCCTGCCTCAGGCTCTGTTTTTGGGAAATCCCATCCAAGATACATTTCTGAACCAGTCATTGAATGAGTGGCTAAGTGTTATTGAGGGACAAGCCAGGTCATATGCCCACCTACACCTCATAAACCTGAATTCCTGAATGTTTCATGGAGAACTGTGATTTGTCTACTACTATAACCCCAATATTCAAAATAAAACAGAGTAGCCATTTAATTGTATTACTAAAATCAATCAAGGAAAGAATGGACTGAGTGTGTGTGTGTCTGAATCCTTGAAATGGAAGAAATACAGCGTCATAAAAGGCCCTGAGTGAGTGCAGCCCAGCCTGAATTTATCGCTTGCAGCCAAAATGGTTGCTTCAGCTTGCATGTGGCCAGGAGACAGAGCTGATAGGTCAGCACAGAAGCTGGCCCTCATCCTGTCTCAATTTTGTTTTATTGGCTTTTTTTTTTTTTTTTTTTTTTAGATGGAATATCACTCTGTCACTCAGACTGAACTGCAGGGGCGTGATCTTGGCTCACTGCAACCTCCACCTCCTGGGTTCAAGTGATTCTCCTGCCCTAGCCTCCCTAGTTAGTAGCTGGGATTACAAGCGCCCACCACCAAGATGAGCTAATTTTTGTGTTTTTAGTGGAGATGGGTTTGATCATGTTGGCCACGTTGTTCTTGAACTCTTAACCTAAAGTGATTTGCCTGCCTGGGCTGGGATTACAGGCATAATCAACTTTTTAAAATTTTTGAGATGGAGTTTCTCTCTGTTGCCCAGGCTGGCATGCAGTGGTGTTATCTTGGCTCACTGCAACCTCCACCTCCTAGGTTCAAGCAATTCTCCTGCCTCTGCCTCCTGAATAGCTGGGACTACAGATACGTGCCACCACACCTGGCTAATTTTTGTATTTTTTTAGTAGAAATGGGGTTTCAACATGTTGACCAAGCTGGTCTCAAATGCCTGACCTCAAGTGATCCGCCCGCCTCAGCCTCCCAATGTGCTGTGAATTATAGGAGTGAGCCACTGCACCCGACCCAATTTTGTTTTGAATGGAACATGTGATCACTCTGATGATACTCAAAGGAGAAGTAGTAGAGAGCACAGGACTTGGTGCCATCCAAAGCTAATGGGAGTCTTGAAGGATATTCCAAATGTGGAAAAAATATATATATTTTCCCAAGATAATTTGTGTGTGTCTGTGTGTGTGTGTGTGTGTGTGTGTGTGTGTGTGACTGTTAACAGAAGAAAAGGGATTGAATGTAGGAATGTGAAATGATAACTGTGCACTACAATGATAAACAAACAAGCAGAACTGAACTTAAAAACCAAAGCTTTCACTCTGCCAAAGCCCAGGTTTTTGTCAATAACCACGTATACCAAGCATTTGTGATTCTAAGCAATGCTTTCACTTTAAAATTTTAAAAATATTCTAGGAAATGTGTTTGTTGCTTATTTGTTATCTGGTGAATAATGGAATTACTTCAAGTAGGTAATGAAATTTGCTTTTTATTTAATATAAGAATTGCAGAGAGCAGAAACTAAAATCCTGTAAAAAATTTCTTGTTGAGTCATTCACCCTTGCTCAAGACAAGCTTTCACTTTGCATTGAATTTTAATGTGATGTTTCTTCCTCTTCCCCCACCTTTTCTACCATAGTCAGCTAGTCAGTAATTTCTCTTTGGCTCCAGTGATATTGCCCTCCCAGAATGGTCAGGTGGACTGCTGGGACATTTCTAGGGATCTCCACACTCTTTCACTTCCAAGAATCCATTCATGATCTTTCTCCCATGGGTCCATGGGTGTAAAATCCCCTTATAACACAAACTGTGCACCTGGAAAATAATTCATTTGTGCTCTCAAAATTTATTAATTGTAGCAAGCATGCTAATTCCAGCACAAACTAAAGCAGTTTTTTAGTTACTTTTAAAAGAACTGTCATGAGTTAAAGTGGGATTTCTATCAAGCTTTCTGAAATAATGAAAATGTTGGAAGTCATTGAGTAGTCTTATTCCAGAGATATATATGTTTGCTAAGATAATTCTGGCTTGGGTGGGAGGAAAACCACGTCAAGGAGATCTGCCAGAAGACTGTTTTGGTAGTCCAAAGAGGCAGAGATTTGTTAGTAAAGAGAAGCATGAGAAATGCTCTTTGGAGTAAAATTGACTACCTCAGAGTGTCTGGCTTCATTGTGCTAAATAAGGCAGGACTGCTGTGCAGAGACCAAAACTAGCAAGTCTCTCAGAACCACTGTACTCAGCATCTCCACTGAACAGTCTGTGTAGCTGTCACCAGGTGGCAGGTGGTAGGAATCTGGGTCAGGTTGTGTTAACTTCCTGGTCAGGCCATGAAGAAGTGAGGGAAGTGCAGTCCATATGATTTGGTCCATAAATACAAAACTTATCCTTGATATGAATTAACCAACTACTAACAGGGCCAAATTATAACATTCGTGAGCTTTGGGAAGTTTTGAATCTGTGGGCCCTTTCATCCATCATAAATCTTAAAAATTATATTTTACAACTGCCTTGGTATAAAGATGAATATAATCCAGGCAAGATTCTTTTTTTTTTTTTATTGTGGTAAAATATACACAACATTTCCCATTTTTACCATTTTTAACTGTACAGTTCAGTGGCTTTAAGTACACCAGTTTCTTTTTATATGTTAATAATAAATTATTTATTTTTATTCTGATTTTAAAATAAATTAAAATTAAAACATTTTTGCAGGCCCTTAAAAGTATCTTGGACCCTAGATACTGTGCTAGCTATACCTAATGGATAAGTTGGCTGTGACTACTGGATGGCAAAAAAAAGGGCAAGAAAGAGCGAATTTGAAATGTACTCAAACTCATTTTACAGTTCACACACACAAAATGACATTCAAACTTGTTTTTCCTTTCTGCAAGGAGACACGAATCCTAGGAAGTAGTGTACTTACTAGATGGAACACAGGACTATGGCACACTGAGATCAAGCCTTATTTTTATCCCATACTAGCTACGTATCATACCCAGAACAATGTGGAGCTCAGACAGGCCCATCTGAGGAGCCCAAAGGGGTCAATGCCAGAAGACTCAGAAACAGCACCAGCTCTAGGCTAAGAGGTTGGGTCAGAGGTTGTCCAGATAAAGCCCAGGACAGCTCCCATGGGTCCAACAGGAATAATCCAAAGTTCAGACAGGACCTATGCACCAGTCATAGCTACAAACTAGAGAATGGAAACAAATAAGCAAAGGAGGAAACTGAGGCAAGAAGACCAAATACCAGTCAGGCCCACTTGAGCCTCTTTTATTTTATTTTATTTTAAATTTTTTGTTTAAAAAAGGAGACACAGTCTTGCTATATTGCCCAGGCTGGTCTTGAACTCCTGGCCTCAAGTGATCCTCCCACCTTGGTCTCCCAAAGTGTTGGGATTACAGGCATAAGCCACCATGCCTGGTCTGAGTCTCCTTGTTCTTACTGCAAGTGCTACCGCTGCTGGATATGTGTGCCCTTGGGCATTTCTTCTCTCCAAGCCTCGGTTTCCCCATCTATGCAATTAAGAATTGGACTAATGACCCCTCAGATCCAATAAACCTCTTTGTTTCCAGCTTCTTAGTAGCCCCACTTTCTCCTGTTCTAACACGAGATGATTGAAATTCAGAGATTAACGCCCAAGTTTTAGAGTAGAGTTTGCAAACTGATAGCTGCAAGGCCAAATCCAGCCACAGGAGAACTTTGTTTAGCTTGCTCAACATCTTAAACTTTGAATTAATTGCCAACATCCCCAAATCAGATGACTCATTAAAATTTGAATTTCTGCCTTCTCTTGAAAAGTCAGGTCTCTCCTCCTTGACTTTGTGTTCCCACATGACCTCTGCTGGAAATGAGTAGAATCTATCTCTTCTAAATGAGGCACAAATGCCCCAGGGTGCCACAATCTCCCCTAGCCCACTCTATTCTTGCTTTGTCCCTGTAGGCAGTTGAATATGCTTCCCCCTACCATCAAAGGTCAAAGTTTTTCTTACCTTACTCACCTCTCCAGGGCCCAGGTATTGTCCATCATGAGGCTGCTTGAAACCGAACTTCAGGCTTCCCAAACCATCCCCTTGTGCCTAAGTCTGAACAAAGCCTCTGAGCATTAAGTCATCCACGCCACGTCTCCGCATGGTGACCACAATCCAATGAGCAGTATTCCCTGTTACTCATCTGCCTCCTGATAGATGTACTACATCTGGAGATGTGGAATGCCTCTGCCAAGATGTGCTTCTGCCCTTTTGGGACATTGACTAGATAGCCCGGAGGTGCCTGCTTGAACCGGGACCTGGGAGGCAGAGGTTGCAGTGAGCTGAGATCACACGATTGCACTCCAGCCTGGGCTACAGAGTGAGACTCTCTTTAAAAAAAAAAAAAAAAAAGCCATCTCCTGTGTTTCTTGTTTATTTATTTATTTATTATTTGAGATGGACTTTCACTCTTGTTGCCCTAGCTGGAGTGCAATGGCGTGATCTCGGCTCACTGCAACCTCTGCCTCCTGGGTTCAAGCAATTCTCCTACCTCAGTCTCCGGAGGAGCTGGGATTGCAGGTGCCAGCCACCATGCCCAGCTAATTTTTTGTATTTTTAGTAGAGAGTGTTTCACTCTGCTGGCCAAGCTGGTCTCGAACTCCTGACCTCAAGCAATCCACTTGCCTTGGCCTCCCAAAGTTCTGGGATTACAGGCATTAGCCACCATGCCTGACCCAGAATTTGCTTTTAAAACAGTTGGACATGGTTTTGCCCTCAGCAGGCTGAAACAATTCCACCAAAATGATATCAAAATGGAATGAAGAATTAAAGAACAGTACCACTTCCTGGAATATTTTCCTGAGTCGGTTCCAATATTATCCACTCTGCAATATCCTTTCTCTTTCCCCTTCCCTATCGCTAAACAACTGGTCATTCCTACCAATGAAATAGCTCTGGGACCTCTGCACTTTACTCCCAGGGCCTCTACTTTGGTTCAAGTAGGTTGACTCTCCCACAGCTCCCCACTGTCTCTGACCATTTCCTTGGAGTTGTCAGGGTGAAGCTTCTTTTCTTTCTTTCTTTCTTTCTTTTTTCTTTTTTTTTTTTTTTTTTGA
>NW_022436944.1:29691775-29750945 GCF_009761245.1 Sapajus apella | reverse complement strand
TTGAGACGGAGTCTTGCTCTGTCACCAGGCTGAAATGCAGTGGCGCAATCTCGGCTCACTGCAAACTTTGCCTCCTGGGTTCAAGCGATTCTTCCGCCTCAGCCTCCCGAGTAGCTGGGACCACAGGCGCATGCCACCACTCCCGGGTAATTTTTTTTTTTTTTTTGTATTTTTAGTAGAGATGGGGTTTCACTGTGTTGGCCAGGATGGTCTTGATCTCTTGACCTCGTGATCCACCCGCCTTGGCCTCCCGAAGTGCTAGGATTACAGGAGTGAGCCACCGTGTGTGGCCCAGGGTGAAGTTTCTAAACCCAAATCAGAGCATCTTACTTTCCAGCTTAAAATCTCTCAGGGGTTCTCACTGCTTCCAAAGTAAAAGCTAGGTTTCCTCACTTGACACCAGAGTCCTGCTGACACCTGGCCCTGTTCCCTCTCCAGCCGCACCTTGTGCTCACATACAATTACCCATAGAGCCTCAAAAGTTCCCTTATGTTTTCTGCCTTTCAGCTTTGGCTCTTGCTATTTCCCTGTACCTGGAATCCACTTTTCCCCTTGTGAAACTCCCATCAGCAAACATTTACTCATCCTTCAAGATCCTATCCAAGTGATTCCAGATCAATGAAGCCTCCTCTGTCTACCCTGCAAGGGAATAGCATGGGGCAGAATAACTAGATGCCAGTTCCTTGTAGGCTGAGTACCAAAAAGAGATGGGGCTCTGGCCATGGGTAGGGATCAAAGGAATAGATTAGAAATTGCAGACTCGGAACTTCTCCAGTCCTCAGTCTGAGGTCTCCAGAAGTGTTTCCTTTGTCAGACATGGGTTTTAATTTTTAAATTTTGAGCAGCTGTTCTTCAGGTCTCAATTTATATTACACTGTTGGTCTTGGAAGGCCTCTGGGTAAATGGGTGAAGGGGTTGTGGGAGGGCAACTGTTAAGAAGGGCTATATAAGTACTTGCCATTCTTGGTTTTTGGATGGTACCATCCCTCCAACACACAAGGAAGAGTGTGGTGCTCTACTACTTAGTATGTGTATCGCCCCAACCATAGGATTTCTTATAAGCTTGGTTACAGGCACCCATGAGAGTAGCTGTGCTCAAAGCTCAAAGTACAAACAGCCTCCTCAACAAGATCTGCCCCTTGCTGCCTGGGTATGTAGCTGGAAGGGATGGGGCTGAGTGCTCACAAACTGGCAATCAATGGCACAAGGCTCGCCACCATCAAGCCTTGTTCTACCTCTCTGTCATCTGTGTGTCACAATCTGAAATTGGTGTGTCATGTTTACTTAAATGGAGAAAGAGAGAAGGCAATTTAATTTTCATCCTAATGGTAGAGTCCTGTATCTTTTTCTGTATCCACATAAGTCAGAACTAAGGCAGAAGCTTGCAAAAGCTTCCTAGGGAGCTCAAATACTTTCATGCTGTTTCCCCCTCCCCTCATTGCTTGGCCCCTTCTGTTCTTTGTATGTGCTTCTGTCATAGCACGTGGCACACCAGTATACCAAATGTTTTCAATTCCAGAGCGTTATAGATTGTAAGACATCTTTTAATCTGTCAATTTAGTAATAGATACCTGGGTCAGGGAGCCCATAACATTAAATGAACTCATCTATTAATGCATCTGATTTGGAAGCTTTAAAATGTTTTTTTTTTTTTAAAGCATCTTTAAATTGGGGAACTAAGTCAATGATTTTTTTACACCATTTCTCTTCAACAGACTGTGAACTTGGTGAAGTCAGAGACAGTACATTTTTGTCCCTCTCCTTCCCGACTCCCCACCCCCAGGCCATGCCTGTTGGTGTCCTGAATGAATATTTCATTTGGAAATTTTTCTAGAAGCTCCTTTGATTACTATGGTAACCCAAAATTGGTTTCAAAGCCCTGTGTACCAAGGGAAGCCCTGCTGAGGGTGGCTGCCTGCTGACCTGGACTCTGAACCAGGCTGTATATGGTGACCTCCCTTCCTGGGCAAACAGAAAAATGATAGAAATAACACACTTTTGATAAAAACTGCAGAGATGATGCCCTGGCTAATATTAAAAAATTGTTTAAAATAATTCAGTTGTCAATTGTCGAACTTTTTTATCAGCCCAAGAAAACAAAAAAACAAACAAAAACTGACCTCTCAAAGTCTTTTCTCAGTGAGCCCTAGACAATTTAAATAAAGGACCTTTAGTAGAGAGTTGGAAAATCTATTCTCATGGTTCAGTAATTTGTTGAACTTCTGTTGAATCCATTTATTCTATGAAAATATGAAGATTCCAGCTAAGAAAGAATGCTTATAAACTCAATAATATTTATATTATTATTAGTTATTATAATATAATAATAATAACTAAGCCGTTTTCTGTGTTCTTTACACATATTAATTCATTTGATTCTTATAACAAGTCTATGAAGCAGCTTATATTGTTATTCACATTTTAGAGACCAGAAAATGAGGCATAGAGAGGTTAAGTGACTTGCTCAAGGTCACATAGCTAGTAAGCTCTAGAGACAAAATTCAAACCCAGGGTGTCTGGCTCCAGCATCTGTGCTCCTCACCAAGTTGCCGCACTGCCTCTTTCAATCTTTTCAATAATCCAATAAAATAGTGACATCTATTTTATTGACTTGTACCAATTGAACAGATTGGATACTGAAGCTCAGTCAGGTAACATGTCTCCATAGCTTCTCTGCTTGTGACCACATTCTCCCCTGGGAAAATTCTGGAAACACTCCTAAAGGTTATTAGAATTAACCTTCATCTCCCACTTCCCCAAACACATATACATACATTCACAGGAAATGTACAATGTCTCTCTCAAAGTTATTTTAGGAGTCTAGGAGCCTCAAATGCACATAGACAAATTATTTTGAAGTGATGCTCTAGGGCATGCCCTGGCAGGAATTGAATATGCAAACATAATGAGTTCAATTAATTAGAAGAGAGTGTTTCTTCTAAGACCACAACATAACTGCTGTTTGAAGTGCAAGCTCATAATCAGGAATACTGAAACTTAAATGCTTAAAGCATTTGAACTGTATTAGCCTAAGAGAGTGCTCTTGGGATATGGAAGAGTATTGTCTTCCACAGACCTGTCAGTTGGGAGAAGATATAAGTTAATACCCTAAAGCTGATCCCACTCCTCCAGGTGAAATTTTGAGTTGCTTGAATATACAATAATAGGGTGACCAACAATCCTGATTGGCCTGGGACTATCCTGGTTTTAGCACAGATAGTCCCTCATAGCATTGAAACTCCTTAGTCCTGGAAAAACTGGGATGGTTAGTCATCCTCAATTAAGAACCAGTTATGGCCAGGCACAGTGGCTCATGCCTGCAATCCCAGCACTTTGGGAGGCTGAAGCAGATGGATCACCTGAAGTCAGTAGTTTGAGACCAGGCTGGCCAACCTGGTGAGACCTTCGTCTCTACTAAAAATACAAAAAATTAGCTGGGTGTGGTACTGCACGCCTGTAATCCCAGCTACGCGGGAAGTTGAGGCAGGAAAATCTCTTGAACCTGGGAGGCAGAGGTTGCAGTGAGCTGAGATTGTGCCACTGCACTCCAGCCTGGGCAACAGAGTGAGACTTGGTCTCAAAAACAAACAAAAATAACCAGTTATGAGTGACAATTTCTGGGAGAAATTACCTTTTGGCTGGAGAAGAGAAACTGAAGGTAGTGAGAGGTAAAGTGCATGCTAGACAGAGAGAGCAGCTTGAGCAAAAGCCCAGAGGTGTGAAATGGTAGGGGGGTTTGGGAAGTTGCAAGCCTCCCTCATGTCTCTAGCTTAGAGCTGAGGAGGGTTGCAGAGTAGAAAGTGAGGGGAAAGGGAGGTGACTGGTCAGATATTAAACTAATGGAATTTAAAATTCATGGATAGGGCTTTATGAGCCTGGTTCAACATTAAGGAGCTGTTATCAGAACCAAGAGCCCTTTTCTGGTGATGATGGTCTTTTTGAGTCTTGGTTAAATTAAAAAGAAAACAATACAAAACAAAAATGGGCTTGGGGCTGTGGGCAGCGGCTCATGCTTATAATCCCAGCACTGTGGGAGGCCAAGGCAGGAGGATCGCTTGAGCTCAAGAGTTTGATTCCAGCCTGAGCAACATAGGAAACCCTGTCTCTACAAAAAATACAAAAATTAGCCAGGTGTGGTGATGCATTCCTGTAGTCCCAGCTATTCAGGAGGCTGAGGCAGGAGAATCACTTGAACCTAGGAGGCGGAGGTTGCAATGAGCCAAGATCCCACTGCTGTACTCCAGCCTGGGCGACAGAGTGAGATCCTGTCTCAAAAAAAGAAAACAAGGCCGGGCATGGTGGCTCACGCCTGTAATCCCAGCACTTTGGGAGGTCGAGGCAGGTGGATCACTTGAGGTCATGAGTTTGAAACCAGCCTGTCCAACATGACGAAACCCCGTCTCTACTAAAAATATAAAATTAGCAGGGCATGGTGGTGCATGCCTGTAATCCCAGTTACTCAGGAGGCTGAGGCAGGAGAATCGCTTGAACCTGGGAGGCGGAGGTTGTAGTGAGCCAAGATCATGCCACTGCACTCCAGCCTGGGCAACAAGAGCAAAACTCCATCTCAAAAAAAAAAAAAAAAAAAAAAAAGAGTAGAGCAACAAAAAATGGCTTGGCTTATAGAATCTAAACTCATGGTCATCAAACATTTTTACTTACATATTTCCTAAAATAATTTGAAAATTATGTATCTCCTTGTATATTTTTAAGTTGACATTTAACATTTTTATCACAAGTTTAATCATTGTAAAAATAGTTTCTGGCATTTAAAAATATAGACATTTTAAAATAAGTCATTATATAACTTTTAAATAAATCCAGTGGAATCTGAATACCAAAGCAATTCAATATTCGGTATCCTCCCCATCAACATTCTCTTTTTTTTTTTTTGAGACAGAGTCTCACTCTGTCACCCAGGCTGAAGTGAAGTGGTACAATCTTGGCTCACGGCAACCTCCACCTCCCAGGTTCAAGTAATTCTCCTGCCTCAGCCTCTCAAGTAGCTGAGATTTCAGGAGCCCACCCCCATGCCTGGCTAATTTTTGTATTTTTAGTAGAGGTGGGGGTTTCACCATGTTGGCCAGGCTGGTCTTGAACTCCTGACCTCAGGTGATCCACCATCCTCAGCCTCCTGAAGTGCTGGGATTACAGGCAGGAGTTACCGTGCCCGGCCCACAGAAAATTTTTATACTTGAAAGTTTTTTGTTGATCACATCATCATACTTCTTTGCAACAAAAATTATGTGTGTAAATTAAAATGGAATAAATTAGAAATAAGTTTATTAATGAGATGGAAGCCTATTTTAAAAAATTGTTTCATGAGGGCCGGGCGCGGTGGCTCAAGCCTGTAATCCCAGCACTTTGGGAGGCCGAAGCGGGTGGATCACGAGGTCAAGAGATCGAGACCATCCTGGTCAACATGGTGAAACCCCGTCTCTACTAAAACTACAAAAAAATTAGCTGGGCATGGTGGCGTGTGCCTGTAATCCCAGCTACTCAGGAGGCTGAGGCAGGAGAATTGCCTGAACCCAGGAGGCGGAGGTTGCGGCGAGCCGAGATCGCGCCATTGCACTCCAGCCTGGGTAACAAGAGCGAAACTCCATCTCAAAAAAAAAAAAAAAAAAAAAAAATTGTTTCATGAATGCATGGGTGAAAATTTTTTATTGCTGAAATGAGATAGCATTTAGAATCATTCATATTTCTTTTTTGTTTATGTATATACATATATATATATGTACATATGTCTCTCAGAAATCCTTATATAAATAAGATGATGGGAATAAAAGAAGGCAAGACATTTTGTTATAACCAAATGTCACTCAAGCTTCAAACTCCTCCTAAATTATATGCCAAAAAAAGATATATTATAAAAAATTATTTTTGTTGAACTATCAGCTGATAACTTGATTAGATCCTCCTCTAATTTTGTTGAAATTAAAGAATAGGAAACACTAGGCTTATAAATAATCTTGTTAACCAATGATTCACTTTCTTAACATTAAGACCAAAATATCAAACCTCCTCCAATACACGCACACACACACACACACACACACACACACCCCGCATACCCTTTCACTCTTTCTTGGTGCACCCGAGTAAGATTCAGGATGGGTGGGAGGCGTGTGCTTTCTTTTGTACAGAGGGGGAAGGATAACTGTAAAAACGGTAGACAGGAAAGGAGAACCTGCGAGATAAGAATCAGTACCAAGCATTCAGAAAAAAATAAACAAGAAAGTTGAGGATCTGAAATTATTTTATTTTCTTCCATTCTTTCTTTCCTTCTTTTTTTGAGATGGAGTCCCACTCTGTCAACCAAGCTGGAGTGAAGTGGTGTGATCTCGGCTCACTGCAGTCTCCACCTCCCAGGTTCAAGTGATTCTCCCAGCCTCCTGAATAACTGGGACTATAGGCGTACACCACCATGCCAGACCAATTTTTGTATTTTTAGTAGAGACAGGGTTTCACCATGTTGGCCTCAAACTCCTGACCTCGAATGATCTGTCTGCCTTGGCCTCCCAAAGTGCTGGGATTACAGGCGTGTGCGGCCGCACCTGGCCTGAAATTTGGTTTTCTTAGAACCATCTTGCACTTGAATCCTTTGGAAAGTCTTCACATGCCTCTAAGGCTACATACATTCCTCAGGTGGAAGACCATTGTCTTAGAAGATATTATTACTGTCCTGTGTGGGAGCAAGAATGGGAATGGCTACCTCTCAGGTCCAGAATAAAGTTACTAAAGAGGAATTTTCTAGGAAAAAGAAATCCCTTCTTGTATCTTGCCATGTTGGTCTTGCCTTAACCTTGAAATGCTTGCCTTGGGGGCGCTCCTTGTGAACCTTGAGTTTTTCTCCCTGTATATGATCCTTATTCAGGTCCATTTCTTAGCCTTGGGTTCTTTCTTGGTGGCTGTCTTCATAGATGAAAAATACTAGCGGATGTCCTTTCTATCTCTATCCTGATTCACAGGAATTGACCCCAGAAAAAGATTCCAAGAGAGTTGGGCTGGGTGCGGTGGCTCGCGCCTGTAATCCCAACACTTTGGGAGGCTGAGGTGGGTGAATCACGAGGTCAGGAGTTCGAGACCAACCAACATGCTGAAACCCTATCTCTACTAAAAATACAAGACTTAGCTGGGCATGATGGTGCATGCCTGTAATCCCAGCTACTTAGGAAGCTAAGGCACGATACTCGCTTGAACCCGGGAGGCAGAGGTTGCAATGAGCTGAGATCGCGCCACCGCACTGCAGCCTGGACAACAGAGCAAGACCCTGTCTCAAAAAAAAAGATTCCAAGAGAGTCATTATCTTTGGTGGGGGTGGGACAGATTCTTGTTTTGAACCTACAGAAAAGGATATCAGAATGGATCCATAAGTCTTATCCAGCAAGTCTTCGAGCTGGGTGCATGACACAATTTTTACCAATTCTGACTATCCACATTCCTCTAAATGCTCCCTCTGCACCAACTCTCCCAGAGGCCTGGAAATGTTTTAAGTAGCAGAGAATCTATTTGGCAGAAGGGTGGAAAAATGTATTAAAAGAGTCAAGACTAAAAGCAGTGAGACCATTTAGGAGAACTTTGTCACTACTTAAAAGACCTTTATAGCCTGTGCAAGAGATAATGATGGCCTAAACTCAGGCAGGAGCAGTGGGGATGGAAGGAATGTGTTAACTTGAGAGATGTTAAACAAATGGAAAGGACTTACTCAACATAATGACTGATTGGATGAAGGTAATGACAGGGTATTTTAGATGTCGTCAACTCCAAGTTTCTCTTCAAAGAATCAGTATGTCAGTATGTTCAGCTCTCTTATTCTTTAATTCTCCATTTTAAAGTTTAACTTCATTGTAAAGTTTAAAAACCATTTTTACCAGTTCTAATCAGTAGTTCACATCTGTTCCCCTGGTCCCCTGCTCCATCCTGACTCATCCCGGTCACCTGCCCTGATCACCTGCTCTGGTTACCTGTTCTGACCTGTTCTATAACTGTCCCTCCTGCCAAACTACCCATCCCATCACTCCAACTCTTACCACTGCTCTCTTTAAAATAGCCAGTTGGAATTGCCTAACCCCAGCAGTAGTGGCTTCCTGTGTCAGGGATAAGAACCCCTTCCCCTCCCTTGTCCAGGTGTGCACTTGCCATTGCTCAATCTGTGCGATGTGTCCTTCTATAGAATTAAATTGCCTTGCTGAGAGAATTTATATTTGAGTGCTACTTCTTTTGTGGCACCGAAAATTTTACATATAACAGTATGGTTTAGGATGAGTTCCATTTTTCCAATATGGGCAACTAGATAAATTGTGGTACTGTTATGGTTTGAATCTGTGTCTCCATCCAAATCTCATGTTGAATTGTAATCCCACATTGAAGGTGGGAGGCGATTGGATCATGAGGGCAGTTTCTCATGGTTTAATATTATCCCCTTTGGAGCTGTCATGGCAATAGTGACTTGTCATGAGATCTGGTTGTTTAAAAGTGTGTGACACCGCCACCCCGCACCTTGCTCCTGCTCCAGCCAGATAAGAGAAGCCTGTATCTCCTTTGCCTTCTGCCATGATTCTGTTTCCTGAGGCCTTCCCAGAAGCCAAGCAGATGACCAGCATCATGCCTCCTGTACAGCCTGCAGAACTGTGAGCCAATTATACCTCTTTTCTTTATAAATTACCCAGTCTTAGGTATTTCTTTATAGCAGTGTGAGAATGGACTAATACAAGTACCGTTCACCCATCAGGCACAAAGAAAAAATGAATTTGAGGAGAAGATGGCAAGTTCAATTTTTGCATGATTAATTTGAGGGAGCTGCTGAGTAGATAGGAATACTTGTAAAGTAGGTGATTCAATACATGGGTCTGGAGCCCAGGAAAGGGCTCTGAGTTAAAGATATAAATTTAGGAATCAGTAGTGTGTAGGTGTAAATTCAAGCAATGGGAGGGGATTAAATTACCCAGAGAGAGGGTACAGAAAGAGATGAGAAGAGTGCTAAGTGCAGAGTCTATAGAAAAACAAACACAAGTCTGGGTACGGAAGACACACCAGCCAAAGAAGTGTTGAAAACAGAAGAGGGAGGAGAGCTTCTAGAAACACATACATGGTCCTAGAGTCCTATGTGTCAAAATATGAGTGGATCGTTCCTAGACAAATGCAAATAAATTTAAAACTTTGTTGAATCCTATTGCCCCATTAATGACTCACTCATTTCTTTCTTTCTTCTACATGCTAAACTTCTTGAAAGAGTTGTTTTCCATTTCTGTCTCCAACTCCTCATCTCCAGCTCTTCTCTTAGAAACTAGCCATGTAGTTTCTGCCTTTTCTAGTCTACTGACCTTGACCTCTCAAGGATCTTCAGAATATCTTATCAATGGCTTTTTCTCATCCCATACTTTTGGAGATGATGCAAGAAACACCAGTAGGGGTGTAGGGAAATGAGAAAGAAAAGGTAACTGGAGCTTAATTCTGCTGGGGAACTCTCAGAGTCAGTGTACAGCATAGGCTCAGAGTTATTCTAAGGGGTGAGGAATCTGGCATATATACATACCAACTGTAGTCATTCCTTGATTGAGGGTTGCTGCATTGGGGTGAGAATGAGGAAGCATTAATTCCCCTGCACTTCTGGCTTGACAGTGCTGAGGCAGAATAGGATCCAGCGACTAAATGTCCTAAGACATCAGGAGTCAGGAGTCCTGCCCTGTGCAGTAAGAACTGAGAAGGTACGGACACAACACTAAATGGGTCTGCCACAACCCTTCCTGGTCTCCACACCATATTTTACTCTGCCACCCACCCTTTCTTGAAGTATTCTCTTTCTTTGATTCCTGTCCTGGTACCCTAACCTCGTTCCTATTTCCATCTTTGCCCTCTCTTCACCTTTAATAGTTACTTTTTTCTTTCATCTACCTCTTAAATAGGAGCACACTGGAAGGTGGAACTCCATGTGTCAGTCCTCTGCTCTTTATTTCTTTACAGACTCACTTGATTTTTTTTTCTAACTTCACTACCTCAACTCTTGCTTTTATGCAGATTACTCCCAGTATGTTGTATATAATTATGTTCAATGACTTAGCTGTTGAGATCAAGATTTATTTGAAGGTCTTCAGGAAAAAAAAAAAAACAAACGACTTTGGCTATCTTTTATAACTCAACAGACTGAAAAATCTATAAATGTCTGCTGGGAGTCATTCAAGAATTACACTTCCAGCTGACAGTGTGAGAAGCAGGCTCAATATATGACTCAGCTTGCAATCAATGGAGCATTATGCTTCAAGGAAATGGGAAAGTCTCATACCAATTTAGAATTTGTCACTAAATTTAGTCTGACTCTGTGTCCAGAAAGAAGTGTAGCTCCCCACTGTCAAAAGCTGAGCTCTTGAGACTTTTTTGCCTATTTCCTGGGCAGAGCCATAATTAACACTGTTTGCTCTCAAGAAAAGCAGCATGATGCGTGTCCTCAAATCAAGCCTGTGTGTGTGCGTGTGTGTGTGTGACAGAAAGAGAGAGAGAGAGAGAGAGAAAAGGAGGAGATGATCATGTGGTGAATAGGGAAAGGTAGAATGGAGGAATTGGAGCCCAAGGGAAGAATAAAAGGATGGCATCGGGCTCCATCCATCCCACTGGCTTCTAGGTAATAGTGGGGAAGTGAGAGAATTTTAGATTTTTAGATTATGTTCAATCTTTTTCAATCATCATTTACAAATTTCTTTGGGCCTCTGTCTGATACCTAAGAGGGGAACACTGAAAATTTTACTGGAAACTCTGGGCATGTGGGAGGGACTTGGTAAGAAACCCAAGAATTCTGATTTCTGATTTTTTTAATGTGGCCAATTTAAAACATTTTTGGCACTTTGGGAGGCCGAGGCAGGTGGATCACCTGAGGTCAGGAGTTCAAGACCAGCCTGGCCACCATGGTGAAACCCTATCTTTAAAAAAAAAAAAAAGCATTTTTGGGATTTTTTTTTTGTTTTCTTTCTAGATATAGAAGATCTGTTTGTCCCCAGGATTCTGAAACTTCACAAAGCTATGCCCTGGTGTGGAACAACTTTAGAGTGCCATGCTGGCACTCCATAGGCCCTTTCAATCTGCAAACTCTAGGATATTGTCCTGAATTGCTTTGAGGATTATTTCCTTCCATTTTCTCTGTTCTCTTTTTCTAGACTCTGTATTTGGATATTGGATTTCCTGACAGGTTTTCTAATTTTCTTACCTTTTCTGTCCTTTATTCCACCATTTTATCTTTCTGTTCCATGGTATGGGAGACCCTCTTTCAACCCATTTACTGTTTTTTTTGTTTTTACTATGTAACTTTAAATTTTCAAGGCTTTCTTCATGTTCTCAGAGTATCCCTTTTTATAAACACACCATTTTCCTTTTTCATTGATGTAATATCCATCTCTCTGAAGAGTTGACGTTATTTCATTTTTTTTTCTGTTTTTTTTTTTTTTTTTAGAGACAGGGTCTTGCTCTGTCATCCAGGCTAGAGCACTGTGGCATGATCATAGCCCACTGTAATCTTGAACTACTGGGCTCAAGCAATCTCCTCAGCCTCCGAAGTACCTGGGATTATAGGTATGCACTACCACCCCTGGCTAATTAAAAAAAAAAGAACAAACAATTTATAGAGACAGAGTCATGCTATGTTGCCTACGCTGGTCTCAAACTTTTGGCCTCATTCAACACTCCTGCCTTGGCCTTCCAAAGTGGTGTGATCACATACATCAGCCACTGTGCTTGGATTAATTCATGCTTTCTATTTGTCATCTTGATTTAGGTGTCGTGAGACAAAACCTTGGATGGTCCACCCTAGTAGGGCCCGCTTCTAGGAAACACAGGTGGTAAGGGAAAGGTCTGGGTCCTTGGACGTGCCTCTGAAGAAGGGAATTCTGTGAACCTAGAAAATTTAATCAGTTCCCCAGACCAAAGACAGTGGGGATTCTTGCAGTTCAGTCCACATTGCCTCCTGGGACTGTGTATCTCCTGAGGTTTGCTGGAGATTCTGTAGGGGAAGGTCAGGACTGACAAAGATCACTTGCTTGGTCAAACTTTAGCCAAGCTCCTAACGCTTCTCTTATACCCATTTGTACACTCCTTTGTAAAACCAGTTTTAGCAAACAACATTGCTAAGTTGGTTTAGCAAGACTCTCCCACACTTGGTGTATGATTACCCTCAAGATCTGACCAAGTTCCACATCCTCCACCACCTCCTAGGTGATGTCTGATCACCCTGGCCTATCTTCAGCAAGAATCCTGTTAGGTTGGTTTAGTCAGAATCCTCATCCTCCTTGCCCCTGATGTTTACTCCTTTTTTTTTTTTTTTTGAGATGGAGTCTTGCTCTGTCGCACAGGCTGGAGTACGGTGGCTCGAACTTGGCTCACTGCAACCTCCACCTCCCAACATGGTGAAACCCCATCTCTACAAAAAATCAGAGAATGACTCTGTCTCAAAAATAAATAAATAAATAAATAAATAAAAATAAACATGTTCTTCTCTTTTCCATTTCTACATATATGACTTCTCTATAGTCAGCCACAAGTATCTACCAATCACCGGAGGTAGGGGTAGAGATTAGTACTCCTAAAAAAAAAAGAATTAATTTAGGAAAAAGAAGAGTCAAAGTTCAGCTTTTTACTTGCGTGCAGAAAGGGGAGATAGTGGAGTAAGTAGGCCGACCCTGGTATCATGATTTTGACCTTCAGGCAGAAATTCCAATACGGCTATTAAATTGACTGTGAAAAAAGCTGAAAGTAGAGGGTCTTGGATTCCACTTTCTCTTTGGAATTATGACAGGAGAAAGCCTCATAGGGTGGCTCTGCACCAATATAGAATGGCTAAAGCAGAGTGAAAGAGCAACATGGCAGAGACAAACAGAGTGAGGCCTGAGTTGACAGTCCTGATCCTATTCACGCTTTAGCATGGTATGGAAGGGACCCAGAGGTTCCTGCATGCCCTGTTAGGTACTTAGAAAGTAGCTGATGGTGCTAGCTAGTCTGGCAGAAGGTCGTCATGGTGGCAATAAAGTAACCTTGTAGCCAAACCTGCAGGCAAATTACCTGGGCTGGGAATTCTCTGGAAGTCACAGCCAGACATCAGGGCGATCAACAGTGCCAGTGTGAACCAGAGATAAACTGTCTTGTTGCATTGGCTTGACTTTCCCTATGAATGAGTCCTCATGTGATTTAAAGAGTTTTAATTGTACTCATATTTTTCTCAGAGAGTACCATGTAGTGTGGATGGTGACACACTTGACAGTGTTTATGCATTTGCATTTTTCAGCCAACTTTTGTTTTTGTTTTTTTTTTTAGAGACAGGGTCTTGGTCTATGGCCCAGTCTGGAATGCACTGGCGTGATCCTAGCTCACTGCATTCTTGAACTCCTGTGCTCAAGTGATCCTCCTACCTCAATCTCCTGAGTAGCTAGGATTACAGGTGTGTGCCATCACACCTAACTGTTTTTAACTGTTTTAATTTTTGTAGTGATGAAGTCTTGCTATGTTGCCCAGACTGGTCTTGAATTTCTGGTCTCAAGCAATCCTTCTGCCTCAGCCTCCCAAAGTGCTGGGATTACAGGTGTGAGCACCTGGCCCAAGTTAACATTTTTTTGTGTGGTAAAATATGTATACTATAAATTTTACCATTTTCATCATTTAAAAAATTTTAAACTTCATTTTATGATTTAATTTGTAAGACTAATAAAAATACCAGGAAAGGCAATTAAAACCATAAAGATAGTATTAATTATTTTTGAGATGGAGTCTTGCTCTGTTGCCCAGGCTGGAGTACAGTGGTATAGTCTCAGCTCACTGCAACTTCTGCCTCCTGAGTTCAAGCGATTCTCCTGCCTCAGGCTCCCGAGTAGCTGGGATTACAGGTGTCCAGCACCACAGCTGGCTAATTTTTGTATTTTTAGTAGAGAAGGGGTTTCACCATGTTGGCTAGGCCGGTCTTGAACTCCTGACCTCAGGTGATTCACCTGCCTCGGCCTCCCAAGGTGCTGGGATTACAGGTGTGAGTCACTGCACCTGGAGACCAGGTCCTTCTTAGATTTCTGACTGAAGCTGCAGTGTAGACCCTTTTGTTTTCTTTTCATATCTTCAAATTTCTCATATTGAGCAACAGAAAATTGATGCCTCTGGTCTCCAGAAATATCCTTTCTCACGAGAGGAGGCAGAATGGACCATCTTATCATTTTCCATAGTGATATAATATACACTAGGATTTTGCTTTATCACATCAAAAGAGCTATACTAGAGGATTTTTTCCATAGTTTCTTCTGACACGTCTGTCTCTATTTAACAGCTTCTGAATTCACACCTTGAATTCTCTTTCATGTCTTTATAAAATAGGTAAAAGATACAAAACCCTTTCCTCTTCTCCCACCAGCCCTTAACATAGTCATACCAGAAACCAAAACACACCTTTACAGCTATGAATTTATCTAGAAACTCCTCCCACGTTCCAGGCTCTGGGTGCATTTTTGCCAACTGGTAGAAATAATAATAAAGGCCAGGACTCTAATCTCAGCACTTTGGGAGGCCAAGGTGGGCAGATCACCTTAGGTCGGGAGTTAAAGACCAACCTGACTAAAATGGAGAAATCCCATCTCTACTAAAAATACAAAATTAGCCGTGCGTGGTGGCGCATGCCTGTAATCCCAGCTACTCTGGAGGCTAAGGCAGGAGAATTGCTTGAACCTGGGAGGCAGCGATTGCAGTGAGCTGTGATTGCGCCATTGCACTCCAGCCTGGGAAACAAGATTGAAACTTCATCTTAAAAAAAAAATTTAAAAAGCTGGGCATGGTAGCTCACGCCTCTAACTCCAACACTTTGGGAGGCCAAGGCAGGTGGATCATGAGGTCAGGAGACTGAGGCCAGCCTGGCCAACATGGTAAAATACTAAAATACGAGAAATCAGCCGGGCATGGTGATACATGCCTGTAGTCACAGCTACTCAGGAGGCTGAGGCAACGGAATTACTTGAACCTGGGAGGTGGAGGCTGCAGTGAGCTGAGATTGCGCCATTGCACTCCAGCCTGGAGGCAGAGCAAGACTCCATCTCAAAAAAAAAAAAAAAAAAAGAAATAATAGTAAGGCATAGCTGCATCTTTGACATTTCATGCCATGTAGATTATCTTGCAGTCATTCTTCTGAAATAAAGAAGGGAGAAGTTGAATTTGTTAAGTATGTTTTCACTAATCAAGGAGATTGCATGTTTTTCAACTGCTCAACACCACTTGTGAGTCTGGGAATTTTATAAATTCCATGAAAGGCACTTGGTTGTGTATTGCAACCCATTTACATTTCTCTGCATCCCCATTGCTATAGATCAAATTCAGTGTTTCACTGATCCAGTTTTGGGAGAGGTGGAGGTCAGAAGGTCATTTGGTTGCACCTCAAGCAACTCCATCTAGGACCTCCTCAGCAATGCTCCAGACACGGAGAATACTCTGAACATTCACTAATTCCCTCATGAAGCTGATCTGCTTGCCAATTTGAGAAGATTTTTCTGAAGTGTATTTTTTTTCTTTTGAGATGGAGTCTTGCTCTGTTGCCCATGCTGGAGTGCAGTGGCATGATCTCGGCTCACTGCAACCTCTGTCTCCCAGGTTCAAGCGATTCTCCTGCCTCAGCCTCCCGAGTAGCTGGGACTACAGGTGCATGCCACCACGCCTGGCTAATTTTTTGTATTTTTAGTAGAGACAGAGTTTCACTGTGTTAGCCAAGATGTTCTGGATCTCCTGACCTGGTGATCTGCCCGCCTTGGCCTCCCAAAGTGCTGGGATTACCGGCATGAGCCACCTCACCAGGCCTAAAGTGCAATTTTTTATCTTCCTTTGTTTTCAAGCTTTTTCAACTCCACCCCTGCCTTATCTCATTCAAATATCCTTATTAATTTATGTGTTTATTTATTAATTGACATGGAGTCTCGCTCTGTCGCCTAGGCTGGAGTGCAATGGCATGATCTTAACTCACTGTAACCTTTGCCTCTCAGGCTCAAGTGATTCTCCTGTGCCTGGCCTCATTCAAATATTTTTTATTTAAAAAGATTATAGGGCGGGTGCAGTGGCTCATGCCTATAATCCCAGGACTTTGGAAGGCAAAGGCAGGTGGATCACTTGAAGCCAGGAGTTCGAGACCAGCCTGGCCAACATGGTGAAACCCCCATCTCTACTAAAAATACAAAAAATTAGCTAGGCATGGTGGCACAGGCCAGTATTCCCAGCTACTAGAAGAACTGCTTGAACCCGAAAGGTGGAGGTTGCAGTAAGCTAAGATCAGCCACTGCACTGTAGCCTGGGTGACAGAGTGACTTTGTCTCAAAAAAAAAAAAAAAGGAAGAAAAAAGAAAAGAAAAAAAGGACCTCGTACAGTGGCTCACTCCTGTAATCCCAGAACTTTGGGAGGCCCAGGAGGGTGGATCACCTGAGGTCAGGAGCTTAAGACAAGCCTCACCAACATGGCGAAACCTCTTCTCTACTAAAAATACAAAAAAATTAGCCAGGCATGGTGGCAGATGCCTGTAATCTCAGCTGCTAGGGAGGCTAGGGCAGGAGAATGGCTTGAACCTGGGAGGCGGAGGTTACAGTGGGCCAAGATCGTGCTATTGCACTCCAGCCTGGGTGACAAGAGAGAGGGTCACTCTCAAAAAAAAAAAAAAAAAAAAGGAAAAAGAAAAAGAAAAATAGATTATGGTTATGGTTCAAACTATTTGGCAAAAGACAGACAAAATTATAGGCTATGCATGGTGGCTCACACTTGTAATCCCAGCACTTTGGAGGCCGAAGTGGGCAAATCACCAGACGTCAGGAGTTTGAGATCAGCCTGGCCAATATGGTGAAACCCCATCTCTACTAAAAATACAAAAATTAGCCAGGTGTGGTGGTGGATGCCCGTAATCCCAACTACTTGGGAGGCTGAGGCATGAGAATCGCTTGAATCCAGGAGGCATTCATGATGTACCTAACTTTTTCTTATTCATTTATTTATTTTTTAAATATTTCTAGGCTAGGTTTGGAAGTTTTTTCAAATGGTCATAAGTCTCCACAAAATTTTCCAATATAGTTATTGGAAAAAAAAAAGCCAACGTATAAGTGAATCTGTCTAATTCAAACTGATGATGTTCAAGAGTCAACTGTATTGAGCTTTGTATCTGATTGTTAGAGTGAAGTTGATAATGTTGATAAGAGGACATAAGTATCTCCACAATGGTAACGAGGAATTCTGTTAACTTATTCAGGGCTTTGAGGATTCTAGTTCTTTGCTGGGATCAGAAAAGGGGCCTTTTTACTTAAATAAAAGCTATGAGTATATGAAAACTCAGACCAAAATACATTTTAAAAATATTTTCTGATATCTCTTTGTATAGGAACAGCAAAACATTTCACTTTGTTTGTTTATTTTTTGAGACAGAGTCTTGCTGCAATGCCCAGACTAGAATGCAATGGTGTGATCTCAACTCACTGAAACCTCTGCTTCCCGGTTTCAAGCAATTCTCCTGCCTCAGCCTCCTGAGTAGCTGGGATTACAGGTGCATACCACCATGTCCAGCTAATTTTGTATTTTTGTATGGGTTTCACCATATTGGCCAGGCTGGTCTTGAACTCCTGACCTCAAGTGATCTGCCCGCCTTGGCCTCCCAAAGTGCTGGGATTACAGGTGTGAGCCACTGTGCCAGCGAACATTTCACTTTATTTTTTAAGTTAAAGGAACATTTTAGCTACTTTGCTGTCATTTTCAAAAGAAACACTAGTTTGGTAACCAAAAAAATACTGGAAAGTAATATATATCTTAACTGAAGTTGTTTTGAGAGGTACCTGTAGTGGATATTTTATTTTTTCACCTGCTCATCACTATATGGTCTCTTCTGGTAAAAGAATCTTGATTTTCTTTTGGAGGATGACCTCTCCCCCATTTTTCTGTCGCTAGATTTTTTTTTTTTTTTTTTGAGATGGAGTTTTACTCTTGTTGCCCAGGCTGGTGTGCAATGGCATGATCTCAGCTCACTGCAACCTCCACCTCCTGGGTTCAAGGAATTCTCCTGCCTAGGCCTCCTGAGTAGCTGGGATTACAAGCATGTGCCACCACACCCAGCTAATTTTGTGCTTTTAGTAGAGGTGGGTTTTCTCCATGTTGGTCAGGCTAGTCTCAAACGTCCCACCTCAGGTGATATGTCTGCCTTGGCCTCCCAAAGTGCTGGGATTACAGGTGTGAGCCACTGTGCCCGGCCCTGTCTCTAGATTAAGGTATATGAATTTGCCAATGAGACATAAGCTCAAGATTTTATTGAAACTACTGGGAAATAAGTGCTCTGCTTCTTTTGGAATGTTTAGCTATAAGGACGATATAAGTTGAACATTGGGGAAAGGTGGCAAGAAATCACTATGTGAGAACAAATTCTTTGAAGTCAACAAAGAGAAAATGAGAGACTACGTCCTGATGTCATTGTTTGCATTCCTGGTTGTAGGCATATCTGAAGTTACCTATCTATGGATTTTTCAGTTATTAAGCCAAATACACTCCTTTTCTTAAATTGGTCTGAGTTTAAAATTTTGACACTTGTAAGGAAAAGCCCTACGTTTCATAGCACAAAATAATTCCATTTATTACACATCACAAAATGTCTAAAAATCCTCTTTCATATCTTTCTATACCTTAGTGTCATTCAGAATGTCAGCTGTGCTAAATCCCTAGTCTCTCTCAAAACTCGCAGAAACCGTCTCTCCTAAAGTCAGCTCATTCTAGGTCTTTTTTTCTTACTCTCTTACTCAAAACTTTGCTGGCTGTCTTCCTCATGCCCACTCCATCCATCCCACCTTCTCCAAAACAAAAAATCTAACTGAGCCTTGCAGATCAGCCTAACCTTCTGAGGCTCCTTTTGCTTCTTTACCTCTATTCCTTATTGAGATCAGCACAATTAATGCCTGTCTAAACAACAAATGATCCTTTCTCTTGGGAAGGCTGAAAGTATGGAAATATTTACATGTTAAATGTTCTGTTCTGGTCTCATTTGTATTCAGTACAAATAGTGTGTTTGCTTGGACATTAATTCTATTTGCAAATAGCTACAGCTGGAGGTCTCTTTGGGTAAGTCTTGCTAAGATACCGCACTGATAGGTTTTTTTGTTTATTTGTTCATCTTGTTTTTGTTTAGTTTTTTAAGGGGATGGGGAAGGAATCAAAGTAGTCATATCAGTTTGGTCGTTTTTACAAGCCTGAGAAATAGCCAAATTCTGGATTCAGACCAAGCACACCATAGTGTGCTAGAGGCAATTTAATGACTTCCCACTCTCTTGCCTTTTTCCCCCTCTTTGGGAACATTCTTGGGTTTTCTACAGAAACAGCCAGAGTCTCTCAAGTGACAATTGCTTCACTCAGCAGTTTCTTGTTAAGCACATTTATCAGACACTGTGCCCAGGACTCTCTCAAGTGTCCTAAGAATATTGACTCATTCAAAAGCAGCCCAGCTGTAGTTGGGAGAGCACCAGCACTTGCTCTATAAAGATCTAAATTGTCTCTCTACCTCAAGAGGAATCCGAAATCCTATTATGCTGGCCACTCAAATGATCCCCAGCCATTTTGTGATCACACTGTTTGTGAGCACCCTGTATTCCATTTTTGAGTCTACTTAAACTGGCACCCTCGGGCTATGGGGCCCAGTGGGGAGACCACCTAGCATGCTGGCTGCCTGGAGCCCAGGGAACTGTCAAGATAGCTCTGGAAGACTTCTCACCTTTTAAAAGCCCCATATTTCTTTTACATATCTTTTTGTCCTCATGAATTTTACCAACCGAAATGGACTAAAATCTATTATAGTGTCCTGGAAAGGTGGAGGAAAAGATGGGATAGTTGAAGAGAGTTTAATAAAGGGACTATTTAAAAAGGTGTGGATGGGGGCCGGGTGGGTGGCTCAGGACTGTAATCCCAGCATTTTGGGAGCCCCAAGCTGGCAGATCACGAGGTCAGGAGATCAGGACCATCCTGGCTAACACGGTGAAAATTCGTCTCTACAAAAAACAAAAAAAAAAAAAAAAATAGCTGGACGTGGTGGAGTGGGTCTGTAGTCCCAGCTACTAGGAAGGCTGAGGCAGGAGAATCGCTTGAACCTGGGAGGCAGGGGTTGCAGTGAGCCGAGATCACTCCACTGCACTCCAGCCTGGACGACAGAGCAAGACTCAAAAAAAAAAAAAAAAAGATGTGGATGGGGTTAAAGGAAACCTCTGGGTGCCATTACCCACCCCAGGCCTGAAGGGGCAAGTGTAGTTGGTGGTAACCAGCACCTGGAGAAAACTGCAGGAGAAGGCCACAGGATGGGAATAATGGCTTTCAGTTGAAGAACATAGTGACTGCAAACAGGGTGGCCCGCTGGGGATGCACGGGAGGTCCTGAATTACATCCTGCCTTCTGATCTGCAGGTGCCTCCCACTTGCCAAAGCCAATTGAAAGCCAGATTTTAGTTGAGGTGGCCAATAATGGTCAGTCCTGAATCACAGCAGAGTGGAGAATGGATCTGAAGGGACAGAGGAAAAACCAGCAGGCACCTCCTGTTTTTTATTTATTTATTTTCCCACAGTCAGCACCTTGGTTCAGGCCTCACCCTTTCTTGTCTGTCCCAGGGGTATAGCCTTCCTGCCTGTCCCTGGACCCATAGAATCCACTGCTTTGATGACTAGTCTATTTCCATGAAGCTATACTCATTACACTTGGGACTGGGGCATATGGAAGTGGGTAGAAGAACCAGCTGTGCAGTATCCAGACCCTTCCCTCAGAGACCTAATCAGTAAAATGGCGGGTGGACTCGGGGATGCCCGAAGACTTTTCCGGACCACGATTTTCCGATGCTGGACACATATTTAAACACCAAGGAATCGACTTGAGACGTTTATGAGCAAACTTGGGTGGAAATGGACAGAAACTGCCTCCCTACCCACTTGCAGAGGATTACATCGCCCTATCAGGCAGGCGATTGCTTCAAACAGGCGCCCTCCAAGGGCGTAAACTAGAGGGGCTCCGGCAGGCGGCTTCCCGGACTTAGACCCTCCTACCGCGCGGGGAGAGGAAGTCCTTCAGCTCAGGCACAAACCCTGGGCGCCCCCCACAGTCTTCGACTCCGGCGCCAGTCAGGTTGTGGGGTGGGGGCGGCGGAGAGCGCAGGCGCAGCGTCCGCGCCGGCGGCGCCCCTCTCGCTCAGCACGCCTCCGGGCAGCGCCCGCCTAGCTTTTCCCCGGCGAGCGCACGCCCGCCTCAGTCGCCTCCTGGGCTCCGTGCGCACCTTCCTCGCCTCGACACGCAGGTAACCGGGCCCCGGGAGCCGGTCGGCGGCGGCGGACTGGGACCTTGACCCTACCTGCCCGGCCGCCCCCACAGGGGAGTGACAGCGGACCCCGAACCCCACACACGCGTTTAGTTGCTATACCTAAGAGGCAGAGCAGTCTTTTTGGGTATGGGCCGGGCTGGGGGCGACGCGCCCTGCCCCTTTGCAGACCTCGGGGTGCTCAGCACAACGCTTGAAAGGCCGCAGGGCCCGCAGTTCTCTTCGCTGCCCTCTGGAGAACCAGGACGCGGGGACCGCTGGGCTACAGCCCCGTTTCCCTTTTCTTGTCGCCGTCGCGTGTCTGGGCCCTCCCGCAGCGTCCATGTTAAAGGCAGGAGGCTGTTGCTTTGCTCTCGCCCAGTAGCCCACCCAAGCAAGGGTGAGTCCCTGTGGCATCATGGGATCAATTTCAGATACAAGTTTTAAAAAAAGGCTGGATGGTTTTAGAAATATGGCCAATTTGTATTTTCTATTACTCTCTTGTCTCATGTCCATGACTCTTGAAAGCCAGTCTATGTGCGCTGATATTTTCGTGGTACATCGACGGTTTGTAGAAATCTTTTCCCAAGGGAAGACGAAGGCCAGGGATTAGTGGAGAAAGGGCCAGGACACGGCCGAGAGTGGCGCCGGAGGCTCAGGGCAAGTCCACTCAGCCTCCGGCAGCCACAGGGACGAAAACCCCAATCTTTCCTGACAGTCCTCTGGGCTCAATAGAATTTCTACGCCACGTGCATCCATTTGGCCTTATTTGAGAGGAGGAGAGGGAAGAAGGGTCGCGCTGGAAGGAGACTCGTTTGGGGGCTGGTGAGGGCTCAACGCGCACCTTCATCTCGGGCCAGGTTTTCTCCTGGCTCCGCGAGGAGCAAGGCGGAAACCTCGCGTCCGAGTGACGACCGAGGGCCCGGAGATAGTCACGCCCCGGGCCCAGAGGACTGGGGGAAGCTCCTGGCGGGGGCGATCTCTCCTGGCTGTTCAGTGGGACTTGGATCAGGCTTGCCCGTGTCCGTGGTGCTGAAGTGTCTCGCGCGCCCTCGTCAACTGACTTCCTGGGCAGCAGCCTGCGTTGCCTTTCTACTCTGCACCTTTGCCAAAAATAGCTCATCTCCACTGTAGGTGGCCAGAGTGGAGCCGGCCCGACACCGAAACCCTTTGCAGACGGGTTGAGGCTGGTTTCCTGAACATAACATGAAAGCAAATGTGGCTTGCCTTGGAGGTACAGATAAGCATATGCATAACAGATTTGATTACCTGTGAGAAAGTACACACCATGAGCATAAACAGGAATTCTCACATATACTTATGAAAGATACAGGTATGTGTCTTTACACACAAACATAACACACATGCAAATACACTCATCCCTTTTCAAAACCATCATACACTAGAAGCCACACGTTTTTCAGAGCTTTTGTAATCCATCTTTATTTTTTGACACCTCTAGTAAATGTGAACTCTGCAGAACCATTTATTTTCATAACCATCTGTTCCAAAGGCACAGAGCCTGTAGATTCAAGTGTTTGGTATTTGGCTGAGCAATTAAGTATTTACACTCATTTAAATTCCAGAACAAAGTCTAGGAAGATGTAAAATTGATATCGATACCCAAAAAAATCCTAAAGGAAGCTTAAGGAAAATGAATTAATGTAAATTTTAATAAGAACAACTTGTAAATAATCTTATAGAAATTTGTAATCTGAAGAACATATGTCTAAAATGTATCATAATGCAGACAACTTTAAATATGTTGGTGGTATATGGTTTGTGAAATTCTTAAAGATTACATTTGTATTTTTCAAAAAGATTGGCATTGTTTTTTCCTCAAAAAATATATGCTTATTGTAAAAAATTTAAGTAATAGAGAAATGCATAAACATAGAAAACCATTGTAAACAGATTTTCATTTAAATGAACACATATACATTTTAAATGGACCAATCCTCTATTGTTTACATTTTTGCTATATAAGTTATAATTAATGTCTTTCAAACTAATACATATAAAACTAGGTCATCATTACTAAGGGTTGCATAATATTGATCTGTATGGACAGAATAAGTTATTTAAACAATCCCATGATAATGAACATTTATGTCCAATTTTTTGGTCTTTAAAAAAATTATTGTGGAAAGAATATATAACATGAAATCTGTCTTCTGAACAATTTTTTTTTTTTTTTGAGACAGCATCTGGCTTGTTGCCCAGGCTAGAGTGCAGTGGCATGATCTCGGCTCACTGCAACCTCTGCCTTCAGGTTCAAGTGATTCTCCCGCTTAGCCTCCCAAGTAGCTGGATTACAGGTGCCTGCCACCACACCCTGGTAATTTTTGTATTTTTAGTAGAGACTGGGTTTCACCACATTGACCAAGCTGGTCTTGAACTCCTGATCTCTGGTAATCCGCCTGCCTCGGCCTCCCAAAGTGCTGGAATTACAGGTGTGAGCCACCACGCCCAGCCTACTCTCTATTTCCATGAGTTCAATTGTTTTGATTTTTAGATCCCACAGATAAGTGAAAACATTAGAAGTTTGTCTTTCTGTGCCTGGCTTATTTCACTTAACATGATGACCTTCAGTTCCATCCATGTTGTTGCACATGACAGGATCTCATTCTTTTGTATAGCTAAATAGTACTCCATTATATATAAGTATATATAAAGAAACTCTGGTTTCTGTATCCATTCATCTGTTGATGGACACTTAGGTTGCTTACAAATCTTGGCTGTTGTGAATAGTGCTGCAACAAACATGGGAATGTAGATATCTCTTCAATATACTGATTTCCTTTCTTTTGGTTATATACCCAGCAGTGGATTGCTGCATTGTATGGTAGCTCTATTTTTAGTTTTTTGAGGCACCTCCAAACTGTTCTTCATAGTAGTTGTACTAACTAATATTCTCACCAACAATGTATGAGGGTTCCCTTTCTCCACATCCTTGCCAGCATTTGTTATTGCCTGGCTTTTGGATAAAAGCCATTTTAACCAGAGTTGGATGATATGATATCTTATTGTAGTTTTGATTTGCATTTCTCTGATGATCAATGATGTTGAGTACTTTTTCTTTTCTTTTTTTCCTGAATGGAGTCTCACTCTGTCACCTAGGCTGGAGTGCAGTGGTGCGATCTTGGCTCACTGCAGCCTCTGCCTCCTGGGTTCAAGCTATTCTCCTGCCTCAGCCTCCTGAGTAGCTGGGACTACAGGTGCCTGCCACCATGCCTGGCTAATTTTTGTATATTTAGTAGAGATGGTGTTTCACCATACTGGCCAGGCTTCTCGAGCTCCTGACCTTGTGATCCTCCCACCTTGGCCTCCCAATGTGCTAGGATTATAGGTGTAAGCCACCATGCTCAACAGTTGAGCATATATGTTTGCTTTTCATATATCTGTTTGCTGTTTGTATGTCTTCTTTTGAGAAATGTTTATTCAGATCTTTTGCCCATTTAAAACTTAGATTATTATTTTTCTTATAGAGCTGTTTGCCGTTCCATATATATTCTGGTTCTTAATCCCTTGTCAGATGGGTAGTTTGCAAATATTTTCTCCCTTTCTGTGGGCTGCCTTTTCACTTTGTTGACTGTTTCCTTTGCTGCGCAGAAGCTTTTAAACTTGATGTGATCCCATTTATTTTTGCTTTGGTTGCCTGTGCTGGTGGGTTTTACTCAAGAAATTTTTGCCCAGACAAATGTCCTGAAGAGTTTCCCCAAGTTTTCTTGTAGTAGTTTTATAGTTTGAGGGCTTATATTTAAGTATTTATTCCATTTTAATTTGATTTTTCTATATGGTGAGTGATAGGGGTCTAGTTTCATTATTCTGCTTACGGATATTGTTTTCCCAGTATCATTTATTGAAGAGACTGTCCTTTCTCCACTGTATGTTTTTGGCACCTTTGTGGAAAATGAGTTTACCGTAGCTATATGGATTTGTTTCTGGGTTCTCTATTCTGTTCTATGGGTCTGTTTTTATGTTAGTACCATACTGTTTTGGTTATAATAGCTCTATAGTATAATTTGAATTCAGGTAATGTAATTCCTCCAGTTTTTTTTTGTTGTTGTTGTTTTGTATGTTTGTTTTTTGTTTGTTTAGGATAGCTTTGGCTATTCTGGGTCTTTTGTGGTTCCATATAAATGTTAGGAATTTTTTTTTTATTTCTGTGAAAAATGTCATTGCTATTTTAGCAGGAATTGCATTGAATCTGTAGGTACTATAGACATTTTAACAATATTGATTCTTCCAACCTATGAACATGAAATATTTTTCCATTTTTTGGTGTGTCCTCTTAAATTTCTTTCACAAATGTTTTATAGTTTTCTTTGTAATGATCTGTCACTTCTTTGGTTAATTCTTAGGTATTTAATTTGATTTATGGCTATTGTAAATGGGATTGCTTTTTTGATTTCCTTTTCAGATTGTTCACTGTTGGCACATAGAAATGCTACTGATTTTTGTATTTTGATTTTGTATCCTGTAACTTTACTGAATTTGTTTATCAGTAAACAATAGTTTAATAATAAATTCTAAAGTTCTAACAGTTTTTTTGGTGGAGTCTTTAGGTTTTTCCAAACGTAAGATCATATCATTTGCAAACAAGGATAATTTGTTGTCTTCTTTTCCAGTTGGATGTCTTTTCTTTATTTCATCTGATTACTGTAGCTAGGACTTCCAGTACTGTCTTGAATAATGGTAGTGAAAGTGGCCATCCTTTTTCCAGTTCTTACAGGAAAGGCTTTCAGTTTTTCCCCATTCAATATGATACTAACTGTGGGTCTATTGTATATGACCCTTTTTTTTTTTTTTTTTTTTTCTTTGAGACAGAGTCTTGCTCTGTTGCCCCGGCTGGAGTGCAGTGTGCAATCTTGGCTCACTGCAACCTTTGCCTCCCAGGTTCAAGTGATTATCATGCCTCAGATTCCCAAGCAGCTGGGACTACAGGCACACACCACCATGCCAGGCTAATTTTTTGTAATTTTAGTAAAGACAAGATTTTGCCATGTTGGCTAGGCTGATCTCAAACTCCTGGCCTCAAATGATCCGCCCATCTCAGCCTCCCAAAGTGCTGGAATTACAAGTGTGAACCACGACACACAGCTGTATATGGCTTTCATTATATTGGGATATGTTCCTTCTATGCCCAGTTTGTTGAGGATTTTTATCATGAAGGGATGTTGAATTTTATCAAATGTTTTTTCAGCATTAATTGAAATGATTATATGGTGTTTCTCCTTCATTCTGTTGATATAATTTATCACATTGATTCATTCACAACATGTTGAACCATCCTTGCATCCTTGTTTTGTTTTTGCTTTTGTTTTGAGATGGAGTCTTGCTCTGTTGCCCAGACTGGAGTGCAGTGGCATGATCTCAGCTCACTGCAACCTCCGCCTCCAAAGTTCAAGCGATTTTCCTGCCTCAGCCTCCCAAGTAGCTGGGACTACAGGTGCCTGCCACCATGCCCGACTGATTTTTGTATTTTTGGTAAAGTCAGGGTTTCACCATATTGGCCAGGCTGGTCTCAAACTCCTGACCTCAGGTGATCCACTTGCCTCAGCCTCCCAAAGTGCTGGGATTACAGGCATGAGCCACTGTGTCTGGCTGAATGACTGCTTTAATGGATTGTTGAATTTGATTTGCTAGTATTTTGTTGAGGATTTTTGTATCAATATTCATTAGAGATATTGGCCTGTAGTTTTCTTTCTTTGATGTGTCTTTTTTTAGTGTTTGTATCAGAGTAATACTGGCCTCACAGAGTGAGTTTGGAAGTATTCCCTGCTCCTCTATTTTTAGGAACAGTTTGAGTAGAATTAGTATTAATTCTTCCTTAAATGTTTGGTAGAATTCAGCAGTGAAGCCATCAGGTCCTAGGCTTTTTTTTAATGGGGAGGAAAAGAACTTTAGAATTCAGTAAACTTGCAGGATACGAAATCAACATACAAAAATCAGTAACATTTTGTTATGACTTTGATCTTGATGCTTGTTATTGGTCTATATAGGTTTCAAATTTCTTCATGGTTCAATCTTGGCAGTTTATGTGTATCTAGGATTTTATCCATTTCCTCTAGATTTTCCAATTTATTGGCATATAATTGCTCATAGTAGCCACTAATGATCCTTTGAATTTCTGTGGTATCAGTTGTAATGTCTCTTCTTTCGTCTCTAATTTTATTTTAGTTTTTTGACATATGGGCTCTCTGTTACCCAGGCTGGAGTGCAGTGGTGCAATCTTGGCTCACTGCAACCTCTGCCTCCCCTGGCTCAAGCAGTCCTCCCACTCAGCTTCCTAAGTAGCTGGGACCATAGGCATGCACCACCACACCCAGCTAATTTTTTATGTTTTCAGTAGAGATGAAGTTTCACCTTGTTGCCTAGGCTGTTCTCAAACTCCTGAGCTCAAGTGCCTGCCTCACCCTCCCAAAGAGCTGGGATTATAGGCATGAACCACCTTATCCAGCTGCCTCTTGATTTTATTTATTTGGGTCTTCTTTCTTTTTCTTTGTCTAGCTAAAGATTTGTCAACTTTGTGTATGTTTTCAAAAAAAACAACTTTTGTTTCAGTGACCTTTTGTATTGTTTTCTTCATTTCAGTTTTATTTATTTCTGCTCTAATCTTTATTATTTATTTTCTTCTACTAATTTTTTTTTCTTTTAAATGAGTCTTGCTCTGTCATGCAGGCCAGAGTGCAGGGGCATGATCATAGCTCATTACAGCCTCAACCTCCTGGTGCCCAAGTGACCCTCCTACCTCACACTCCTGAGTAGCTGGGACTCCAGGTGTGTACCACCATGCCTGGCTAAGTTTTGTATTTTTTATAAGGGATGGGGTTTTGCCATGTTGCCCAAGCTGGTCTCAAACTCCTGGGCTCAAGCGATCTTCCGGCCTCAGCCTCTCAAATTGCTGGCCTCTTCTACTAATTTTGGGTTTGGTTCGCTCTTGCTTTTCTAATTCTTTCGGATGTGCTATTAGGTTATGTATTTGAAGTTTTTCCTTTTCTTGATGTGGGCACTTATAGCCATAAAAGTTTCCGTCTTAGTACTGCTTTCACTGTATCTCATAGATTTTGGCATGTTGTGTTTCCATTATCATTTGTTTCACGAAATTTGTCAGTTTACTTCTTAATTTCTTCTTTGACCTATTGGTCATTCAGGAGCATATTGTTTAATTTCCATGTGTTTGTATAGTTTCAAAAATTCCTCTTGTTATATTGATTTCTAGTTTTATTCCCTTGTTTAGGGGTGGTTTTTTTTATGTTTTAAGATTTGTTTTGTGACCTAATATGTGGTCTATCCTTGAGAATGATCCATGTGCTGAGGAGAATATGTATTCTGCAGCAGCTGGATGAAATGTTCTGTAAATATCTATTAGGTCCATTTGTTCTATATTGCAGATTAAGTCCAATGTTTCTTTGTTGATTTTCTGCTGGACAATCTGTCCAATGCTGAAAGTGGGGTGTTGAAGTCTCCAGCTATTATTGTATTGAAGTCTCTCTCTTTAGCTCTAAGGTTTAATGTATATATCTGGGTGCTACAGCACTGGTTGCATATATATTTATAGCTGTTATATCTTCTTGAAGAATTGACCCCTTTATTATTATTATATAATGACCTTCTTTGTCTCTTCTCACAGTTTTTGTCTTGAAATCTATTTTGTTAAGTGTGTTTCTTGTGGGAAACGGATTTACTGGGTCCTGCTTTTTAATTCATTCAGCCACCCTATGCCTTTTGATTGGAGAATTTAGTCTATTTGCATTCAGTGTTATCGATAATGAAGGACTTCTGCCATTTTGTTATTTGTTTTCTGGTTGTTTTTTGGTCTTCTCTCTTTTTAATCTTCCTTCTTGTCTTTTAGTGAAGGTGATTTTCTCTGGTGGTATGATTTAATTTCTTGCTCTGTGTGTGTGTGTGTGTGTGTGTGTGTGTGTGTATCTGTTGCATATTTTTTGATTTGAGGTTACCATGAGGCTTACAAATACTGTCTTACAACCCATTATTTTAAATTGATAGCAGCAAAGATTGTATAAACAAACAAGCAAAAAGAAAACTAATAAAAACTCTACACTTTATCCCTCTGCTTTTTAATTTTTTGTTGCTTCTCTTTATGTCTATTGTACTGTCTATGTCTTGAAAATTTGTCGTAGTTATTTGTGATTGGTTTATCATTTAGTTGTTCTACATAAGAGTAGTTTACACACCACAAATTACAGTGTTATAATATTCTATGTTTTTCTGTGTGCTTACTATTACCAGTGAGTTTTGTATCTTTAGATGATTTCTTATTGCTTGTTAATATTCTTTTCTTTCAAATTGAAGAGCTCCCTTTAGCATTTCTTGTAGAAAAGCTCTGGTGTTAATGAAATCCCTCACTTTTGTTTGTCTGGGAAACTATTTCTCCTTCATGCTTGAAGGATATTTTTACCAGCTATACTACTCTAAGGTAAATGTCCCCCCCACCAACCCCCAGCACTTTAAATATGTCATGCCATTATCTCCTGGCTTGTAAGGTTTCCACTGAAAAATTTACTGGCAGATGTATTGGAGCTCCATTATATGTTATGTGTTTGTTTTCTCTTGCTGCTTTTAGGATCCTTTCTTTATCCTTGACCTTTGGGAGTTTGATTATTAAGTGCCTTGAGGTAGTCTTCTTTGGGTTAAACCTGCTTGGTGTTCTACAGTCTTCTTGTATTTGAATGTTGAGATCTTTCTCTAGGTTTAGAAACTTCTCTTATATTATCCCTTTGAGTAAACTTTCTACCTCTATCTCTTCCTCCATCTCCTCTTTAAGGCCAGTAGCTCTTAGATTTGCCTTTTTGAGGCTGTTTTCTAGATTTTGTAGACATACATCTTATCTATTTTTTCTTTTTGCTCTTCTGATGGTGTATTTTCTTTCCTTTTTTTTTGACAGTGTGTTTTCAAATAGCCTGTCTTTAATCTCAGTAAATTTTTCTTCTGCTTTATCAATTCTGCTCTTAAGAGACTCTCATGCATTCTTCAGTAAGCCAGTTGCATTTTTCAACTCCAGAATTTCTGTGAATTATTTTAATATCTTTGTTAAATTTATCTGGTAGAATTCTGAATTAGTTCTCTGTGTTATCTTGAATACTTTCAGTTTCCTCAAAACAGCTGTTTTGAATTCTCTGTCTGAAAGGTCATATATTTCTGTTTCTGCAGGATTAGTCCTTGGTGTCTTATGTTCATTTGGTGAGGTCATGTTTTCCTGGATGACCTTGATGCTTGTAGATGTTTGTTGGTGTCTGGACATTGAAGAGTTAGATATTTAGTGTAGTCTTTGCAGTCTGGGCTTTTTTTGGAAGGGCTTTCCAGATATTTGAAGGGACTTGGGCCCCAAGCTTAATAATGTTGTGGTTCTTGCAGACTTGTAGAGGTACCGCTTTGGTGGTCTTGGATAAGATCCGGAGAATCTTTCGATTGCCAGGCAGAGAGACTCTTGTTCTCTTCCTTTACTTTCTCCAAAACAAATGTAGTCTCTGTCTCTGTCTCTGTCTCTCTCTCTCTCTCTCTGCTGAGCTTCCTCTCTTCCTCCCCACCACTGCCTCATCTCTCAATGCTGAGCTTTCCCCCCGCCCCATGCTGAGCTTCCTGAAGCTGGGGGTGGGGTAACGCAAGCACCTCTGGGACTGTGTTGTGTCAGACAGATCTGAAGTCAGCATAGCATTGGGTCTTGCCCAAGGCCTGCTGTAACCACTACCTGGCTACCACCTATGTTCACTCAAGGCCCTAGGGCTTTGCCATCAGCAGATGGTAAAGCTTACCAGGTTTATGTCCTTCCCTTCAGGGCAGCAAGTTCCCCCAGGTAAGTCCAGAGATTTCTTCCTCTGGACCAAAATTTATTTTGCCCCATTAATGTTAATATACATAAATAATTTTAAAAATTTGGTACCTATACAACTTAACACGTGTCAAATTGTCTGTCTACTCCAGGTTCTCTTATAATTGTTACTGTAGTAGAAGTATTATTTTTAAAAAAATTTGAGTAGAGACAGGCCCAGGCTGGTCTCAAACTCCTGGCCTTAAGTAATCCTCTCACCTCAGCCTCCCAAAGTGTTAGAATTACAGGCATGCGCCATTGTGCCCAGCCTGTAGTAGAATTTTATATGTTCAATGGGCATATATAATATTTTATGTGCACTTAACACTATTTCATAGTTATAACTACATATGAATTCAATCCACATACCTGCCATCTTTACTAAAGTTTACTTAATCATTTTCTGACTGTATAAAATCACTTGCTTTGTATCTCTCTTTTATTTAAGGACCCAAAATATCAGCAACTTTACTGAACTCTTTAGGAACTCAGTGAAGGAAAGGAGAAATATTAGGTGATCTAATTTCTCATTTATTTTGCCTCTGGTTTCTGTGTAACTCTGGCTGGCCACTGTTCTAAACGGGAGTGAAGATCCTGAAAATGAATGAGGCTGCTGAGGAGGGTGGCAGACAACAGCCAGATTCTCACATTGCATTTTGGATTCCCTTACTTTAGAGTTAGGTGATACAGGTAGAGTTAGGTTGCAGAATTTTGACAACCAAAGCTCTGCACCACAACTAATTAGATCCAGAATTAGAGATGCCTGGCTTAGAAGGTGACTTTCTCCAAAGCATGTCAGGTAAGCCAGAGGACTCATTCATTCTCCCAGCATTTCTTGAGCCTTATACTGAGCTAGAGTTGGAGATACTAAAAGAAAGATAAAGCCATAATGCCTTTTCTTGGAGTAGTAACACTTTATCAGGGGCTACTGGTACATAGGCACCTCACAATGGTATAGTATGTCAAGGATGATGACAGAGCCCTGTAGAAAGTGTTTTAGAACCCAGAGAATGAACGGATTGTTCAGTAAGAGATTTTTCGAGTAGGTCACCAGAAAGGTTGTAGGCACGTGGGTGGGAATTTGCCAGAGATTGCTTTACTGGGCAGTAAGTAGCTGATAATCTCCAGTTGTAAACGAATGGCCTGGAAGGTGACACCCTGGGTTTGAAGTCTGGCTAAAGTATTTTTAGCATCTTGGTAAGCTTGGGGAAGTCACCAAACCTTGCTGAACTTCACTTAATTTTTTTTTAGAAAGGAGGAGTAATACTAGTACCTGCCTCATTGGACTTTTGGGTTTAAGTGAGATAATACATGTAAAGTGCTTGATATTAGCCTGGCGAATAGTAGACTAGTCTTTTTTATTTTTGCCTATTTAAAGAATTCCATGTAAATCACTCTGCACAAATAATTATTGTTCCTGTTGTAAAGCTCTCAAGGGTTAAAAGACAGTATAAACTCTTTGTGTCTTCTGTATTTGTGGGGTAATTCTTCTAATCTAGAAGTTTCTCTTTTAGTGTAGTTTAAATCTCAAACTGCTCCTTTTTACCAGTTCTCATGTATCCCAGAATAAATTAGTTCTAGGCTGAAATTGTCATTATTTTTGCTTTGTTCTCCCATATTATGATGTTAAAGCAAATCTGTAGTTAATTGTATAATTTCATTTATTTAATGTGCATAGTACTTGCTGTGTCTGCTTTGTCTGAGTAGCTGGGATTACAGGCACGCACCACCATGCCCAGCTAATTTTTTGTATTTTTAGTAGAGACGGGGTTTCACCATGTTGACCAGGATGGTCTTGATCTCTTGACCTCGTGATCCACCTGCCTCGACCTCCCAAAGTGCTGGGATTACAGGCTTGAGCCACCGCGCCCGGCCAAGATGACTTTCAATTGGCTGTTCTGAGGAGTCTTTCCAGTCATTGCAAGTAGTCAATCAGAAACTGAAGTATTTAATGCTATAGAGCAGTGATCCCCAACCTTTTTGGCACCAGGGACTGGTTTCATGAAGACAGTTTTTCCATGAAGTAGCGGGGGTGGGGAGGATTTTCACAAATGGTTTCAGAATTAAACTGTTCCACCTCAGATCATTAAGCTTTAGAGTCTCACAAGGAACATGCAACCTAAATACCTCATATGCACAGTTAACAATAGGGTTTGTGCTCCTATAAGAATATAATGCTGCCACTGATCTGACAGGAGGTGGAGCTCAGGTGGTAATGCTCTCTTGCCCTCCCCTCACCTCCTGTGTGTGGCCTAGTTCCTAACAATCCACAGACCAGTACTAGTTTATGCCTTGGAGGTTGGGGACCCCTGCTGTAAAGAGAGGATGTACATACTCTCAAAGGAAATGGAGTAGATGATCCCCAAAATGTTTTAAACTGTCATGGTCTTTAATTATATGTATTATAATATGTATTAACATATATATTTAATAAAGGTTAACCATATACAATGCTATTGGTATACTAACCATATGGTATACTAACCATATACAATAGCATTGTATATGGTTAACCTTTATTAAATATATATGTTAATACATGTATATATGTATTGCATATTCTCATTATCACCATATTGCCTAATTTAATGAAAGATAAAAATGGCTTTTTAAAAATTTGATCATGGATTATTTAAAAACTAACATGCCGGGCGCGGTGGCTCAAGCCTGTAATCCCAGCACTTTGGGAGGCCGAGGTGGGTGGATCACGAGGTCAAGAGATCGAGACCATCCTGGTCAACATGGTGAAACCCTGTCTCTACTAAAAATATAAAACATTAGCTGGGCATGGTGGCGCGTGCCTGTAATCCCAGCTACTCAGGAGGTTGAGGCAGGAGAATTGCCTGAACCCGGGAGGCGGAGGTTGCGGTGAGCCGAGATCACGCCATTGCACTCCAGCCTGGGTAACAAGAGTGAAACTCTGTCTCAAAAAAATAAAATAAAATAAAATAAAATAAAAACTAACATGTCTTTTGCTTAGGGACTCTAGTGTATAAAACATTGTATATGAACACTGTTTAACTGCAATAAACAAATTTACATTGTTAGCATGTCAAATGCAAGTAAATACTATTTTAATTGCTTTGTTAAATCTAAAAGGATAAAACAAGTAAGTGACCCAGAGTCAACTTGTCCCAATTCAGATGAATTGTGTGTTTATTATTTATTTACTTTTGAGCCGGAGTTTCACTCTTGTGGCTGAGCCTGGAGCACAATTGCATGATCTTGGCTTACTGCAACTTCTGCCTCCTGGATTCAAGCAATTCTCATGCCTTAGCCTCCTGAGTAGCTGATATTATAGGCACCTGCCACCATGCCCTGCTAATTTTTGTATTTTTAGCAGAGATGGAGTTTCACCACGTTGGCCAGGCTGGTCTTGAATTCCTGATCTCAGGTGATCCACTAGCCTTGGCCTCCCAAAGTGCTGGGATTACAGATGTGAGCCACTATGCCTGGCTGAATTGTGTGTTTAAAATTCAGGACTTCATCACCACTACCACCATTGTGTCACTATCATTATCATTGCTAACATATATCTAGCATTTACTATATGTCTTGCTCTTTTCTAACCATAGCACACATATTAATTCATGTACTTCTTCCCAAAATCCAATTAGTTAAATACTGTTATTGCCATTTTCTTAACTTTTTATTTTGAAATAATTTCAAACTTACATACAAGTTGCAAATATAGTACTGTACAGCAAACTCCTGGTTAAGAATAACTCTTAATATTCTTCACCCAAGTTTCTTTTTTTTTTTGAGACGGAGTTTTCGCTCTTGTTACCCAGGCTGGAGTGCAATGGCGCGATCTCGGCTCACCGCAACCTCCGTCTCCTGGGTTCAGGCAATTCTCCTGCCTCAGCCTCCTGGGTAGCTGGGATTACAGGCACGCGCCACCATGCCCAGCCAATTTTTTTTGTATTTTTAGTAGAGACGGGGTTTCACCATATTGACCAGGATGGTCTCGATCTCTTGACCTCGTGATCCACCCGCCTCGGCCTCCCAAAGTGCTGGGATTACAGGCTTGAGCCACCGCGCCCGGCCAACCCAAGTTTCTACAATTGTAAACTTTTTACATTTGTTTTGCTATTCATTCTTTTTCTGAACCAATTGAAGGTAAGTTGCAGAGGTGATATCCAATTATCCCTAACTACTTAAGTGTTTTCCTTGAAGACAAGGACCCTCTCCTGCATAACCACAGTATTATCACCAGAATCAGAAATTTTACATTGATATAATTTCACTATCTAATCCACAGACCACATTCAAAATTTGTCATTTGTCCTAACAATTTCCTCTTTGGAAAAATATTTCTTACTTTTGGTCTAGAATCAGAGTCAGGATTATGAATTGCATTTAGTTGTTAGGTCTCTTTAATCTTTAATTTGTGACACTTTCTCAAATCCTTCCTTGTCTTTAGTGACCTTGACATTTTTGAGTTCAGGCCTTTTTCTTTCTTTCTTTTTTTTTTTTTTTAATAGAGTTCCTCATTTTAGATTTGTCTGATTTTTCTTCATGATTAGATTCAGGTGATACATTTTTGATAGGAATGTGCTAGAAGTGAAATTGTATTCTTCCAAGTGTATCATATTAAAAAACACACAATATCGATTTGTCTTTTTGCTGGTGATGTTACCTTTGACGGCTTAAGGTGATAATTTCTCAACTCTTCTCTTTCCCTTTGAATTAATAAGTATTTTGTAGGGGGACACTTTGAGGCTATATAAACATCCTGTTTCTCAACAAACTTTCACACACTTATTTTATGATTCTTGTGTAAATTGTTACTAGGATGATTGCCAAATTGTAGTTTTTCCAATTACAACGTTAGTTTTCCATTTACTAGTTGGGATTCTACTGTACAGAAGTTTTTTTCTTCTCCCTTCTTATTTATTTCCATCAGCATGGACTTGTGGATTTCTATTTTATCCAATAGATTAGAAGCCATTACTATCACTGTTGGTTTTGATGCTGAAACTTGTCCAGTTCTGGCCATTGGGATACCCTTCATGCTGGTTACTGTGTCCTTTTGACATCTCTGTATCATTCTGAGAGACTTCCTTTGGGGTGCCAGAGGTTTCAGATTCATCTGCTACTTTTTCTGCCACAATCATTGCAGTTATTTCATCAGCAGTTTCTCCACTGAGCTCTGGTTTCTTTTACTTGAGAATGCATTTTTAGAACCAAGATCTGAATGCTAGATGTGGGCATTGCTACTGGAGTGTTATTGTTTTTAGGCCATTTTAGCAGATGGAACTAAGAAATTCACACACACACACACACACACACACACACACCTACACACCTATATCTATATATCTTTCCATCTATTTATATTAAAACTCATGAATTTACTCCAGTATCTCTACCTCTATTCCAACACTACAGGGTTCATTTAGTCTTCACCCTTACTCTTTTTGTAACTTCCTTCTCTCTTGGTAAAAAAAAATTGGCTTCCATTATCCTCAATATGTTTAACTATTCATTCCTCTTTTATGTAACCAATCTCCTGACCTCACAGGCCACCCCCTTGGCCCCAGTTCTTCCTCAGAACCAGGCCTGGTTATCCCACCAGTCTCTTCTCAACATAAATTAAAGAACTAGAAAGTTGTGGAGCAGAAATTCAATCCTCAGAGGTGTAATTACTTGAGAGAGAGCCCTTATATTAGGTCTTCAACACCAATGGAGTTGATTTGTGAAACAGCTTCTATGAAAACACCCATGGAAAAAGGTCCTTGGTGTTTTCTAATGAGTTGAACGTTTATCAAGGCAGAGTGTCAGCGCCAGAGATGTGCCTTCCAAAAGAAACTTGGGAACATGAAGCCAAATGCTACTACCTGCCAAGAACCACAGCAAGGGGATTCTCCAGAATTGGTGAGGTTCAGACACCAGTCAGCCAGCACTACCAGTGCCATAAATATCCCACTGTGTTTTATCATATCAAAGAATACATATCATTAAGATGTAAACATATTACTGTGCTATATTTCTATAGAGGGAAAAATTGCTTTTATTATAGCTTCTTAGATTGAAATTCTAGGAGATGGATGATGGTGTCTCCTATTTCAGTGCTGACTTCATTTCCTGGTTCAGAAGATCAGAAATCTGTTCATGTTTTAGAGAACAGCATGAGGTCCATCTGTTCAGGTCAGATTTTTCCACATTAACATAAAGATTTATGGGGTGGTAACTTACGTAAGAAAAGCCAAAGGTAATTATATTCTTTACTGCCATTTGGAACCTATATTATGTTTTTGGTTAGTCATGAAAATATGCTAGTATATATCTACACACATACATACACACAGAATTAATTCTTTCAAACACTGCGATAAAGGCATCCTCTTCAGTTTGTGGAATATTTCACCTCTGTTTTGATTTAGGCACCAGACACCATCCATTCAAATTTTCTCTGTAATATGGTCTGTTTATCTACAGTTTTCCTTCCAACAGAAGGCACAGAAATACAAGAGCTACAGTTGGCTCCTTGGGTGACTATTTTAGTGTGACTGAAATACAGAGTAATGATTTTTTTTCCTCCAATGAAAATAGCTTGTTTTTTTTTTCTGATTTTAAAGGAAATATATACTTACATAAAAAATAAACAGAAAAGAGAGAAAATACTGAATAATTGAATTTCTGCAATTTACAAGTATAAAAAAGAATCATATGAATACTCATTGACATCTTTTTATTCAGCAATATGACATGAAGATTTTCTTACGTCAATATATACACATAAAAATTATCCTTTTAGGTGGCTGCATAATATTATATTAATGATTTCCAGTTTTTCATTGTGTAAAGCCATGATGAATATTCTTGCATGTACATCTTTATATACTTTACTGGTGATCTTCTTAGGATGTATTCCTGAAAACAGCATTACTGGGTCAGAGAGTTCACATAATTTAAATTTTGACACACGTTGCTGGTAAAATTAACTCTCTTTTTTTTTTTGAGACAAGGTCTTGCTCTTTGACCCAGGCCAGAGTGCAGTGGTACAATCTTGGCTCGGCTCACTGCAATCTTTGCTTCCTGGCTCAAGCAATCCTCCAGCCTCAGCCTAATGGGAGCCTGTAGCTGAGACCACAGGCGGGAGTCACCATGCCCAGCTAATTTTTGTATTTTTTGTAGAGATAGGTTTTTGCCATATTGCCCAGGCTGGTCTTGATCTCCTGAGCTCAAAGCGATCTGCCTCCCAATGTGTTAGGATTACAGGTGTGAGCCACCGTGCCTGGCCATAAAATTAACTCTTGATGAGGTGAATTACACTATGTATATTCTTTATATATAATGTCCCTGTCAGTGACAGAACTTGGTAAAATCTCTTTTCAACTTTGCAGTAGCATTTATATATATATATATGTACACATATATATACACACATATATAATGCACACACATGTGTGTTTGTGCATGCACGTTCTCCTACAGACATTAAAGGAGTGCAGTGATTTTAATAAATCTAGGTGTGGTACTTAACCAATCAAGTGTTGTCAGGTTTTCAAAATTTGACATACGGTTTGGTCTGAAACAATGTCACCTGGTAACCATTTCTTATGTTGATTTTAATGAAATATGGTATATAGGAAGAGGTAACTGAGTTGTAATTTTACTGAGTGATGTCTATAGTGTGAAGAAGCAATGGTGTCAATAGTATGAAGAATCAGTTATGATTAAACCAAACCAAATTTGTAAAAGTTTGAACTGATTCATTTGGTATATTTTTAAGTTTTGACCTCAAGAAGGAGTTCAGGCTTGACTTTTTTTGTGGATAAATACCAGCAAAAACAGGACAAATGTGAGCAGGTGGTGCAAGTAGTGTTTGAAGGATTTGATAGTAGCTTCTGTTGATCCTGGGGTGTTCCTTTTTTGGTCAGGAACTGGTGCATATCCTGGGTGGTTGGAAGGCTTCTTTGAACTCAGCTGGGCTGCTTTGATGATCTCTCAAGAGAGTTAGGTAAATTACAAACAACCAAGAAGTACAACTATAACATGCATATTGGAACAGCCCAGTAATTTTACATTTAATTAGCATCTAACCTAATTGGGTATTTAACAATTTAAATAGAAACAAACAAAAAAATATCCTGGAAATAGAAAAGGATCATTTTATTCCTGCTTGTCCCCCTTCTAGTGATGGCTCCTTTCTGCACTTAACAGCTTCACCCAGGACAGCTGAATTTAAAACTGCTGACTCACAGCAAGGTGATTCTGCCTTTTTTTTTTTTTTAAACAGAAGGAAAGTTAAGTGGTAGATAATAAATATGTGTTCATTGAGAATGGCATATTTTATGCAAATTGATAGATTCACTGATTCAAAGATTAGAAAGGCTCTTTCCTGGAAAGGGAAGTGTCGATTATAAATGGTGAAAGACTTTCGTACTTGCATTCTAGCAAGTTCTTAGCTGCCAGCCAACACATTCATCACCATGTGCCAGAATGGATTTTAAAATGTCACAACACAAATTGCTTTGCTCCAAATCAGACACCATCACTGGCACACAAACCAAACCAACCTGCTTGTTTAAAAGTGCCACATAAAACTTTTTTTTTCCAACCTCATTTAACCTTTTCCTTTCCTGGTTTGCATGGTTCATTATAGCCCCCTAAAGTCATGAACCATTACTGAGTAGAGAGGGGACAGGCTTCTCCCTTTGACTTTGCCTATACAGCAACTAACTGACCCAGGTGCTTTCAAACTAATGACTAGATTAAATGTTTAGCCCAGGTGTAACCAAACTGATAACTCTCATCCCTACCTCTTTTTTCCCCATACCTTCTGCTCTTATATATTTCTTTTGTTTTCTCATTCTTTTCCCTCCCAGAGCCAGCTGTTGACTCCTAGCAGCTACTGCATAGCTGATAGGACCCTCACTATTCCTTCCCTAATTTTTTGCTTTAGAGCTGTCAGCAGAGTGTCTAGCTCAAACTTGGACTAGCTTTCCTGTTTGATGCTTCTCCTTCCAGCCTCTACCTCAATACCATCAGATCTCTTTTCTTATCTCCCCTCATCTCCAAGTCCATTAGCTGTAATTTCTCCCCCTCCTGTAATCCAGACTGACACAGCCCAGCAAAATCCTCAGGTCTGTCTACCATTCTCCTATAGCCTAGCTCAGCCCAACATTTCTTAGTCCTCTTAGATCACATTCTGCCTTGCTCCTCCCAACATGTCCCACTCTGGAATCCAGTATCCATTACTTTTCCTAGTCCAACTAAGCAGCCTTCATCCCCAACCTAATTGGTTGGGGGGACTGCCACATCTTCAGCTTCAGTGTATCTTCCCTCTTGGGAAGCTTCTGCCTTTCAGCCCCAAGTAAGGATTCTCTTGTACCCAGGTAGCCCTCTTTTAAGCTGATTTTGGCTAGCATGCCAAGGAATTTATCATTCAGCCTAATGTGCCCTGAATTTTTTCTAGCCTGAAATGAGTGAGCTATTATCCACTTCTGGCACTCTAGTGCCTCTGTTAGTACTGCAGGGAGTCATCCTCACAGAGGATATCACCACTAACCTGTTGTCACCAGAAAGGCAGAGTGATGAAGATAAATTTGGACTGATTCATCCATATTCTACTCCTGGTCGTTGCCCCTCTTCTTTCTTTTCTTCCTCTTCCTCCTCTCCCCTTTCCTCCCCTTCTCTCCCCTCCCCTTCTTTCTTTCCTTCCCTCCTTTCCCTGTTTCTTTCTCTCTTTTTCTCTCTCCTTCATTCCCTCTCTCCCCCTTTCCCTTTCCCTCCCTCCTTTTCTTTCTTTTCTTTTCCCTTCCCTTCCCCTTGCCTTCCCTTTCCCCTTCCCTTCCCTCTTTCATTCTTTGCTTCCTTTTTCTTTCTTTTCTTTCAACAGAGTCTCGCTCGGTCATCCAGGCTGGAGTGCAGTGGTGTGATCTCGGCTCACTGCAACCTCTGCCTCCCTGGTTCAGGTGATTCTCCTGCCTCAGCCCCCCTGGTAGCTGGGACTACAGGCGCATACCACCACGCCTAGCTAATTATTTTTTCTTTTTCTTTTCCTTTTTTTTGAGACAAAGTCTCTCTCGCCAGGCTGGAGTGCAGTGGCATGATGTCGGCTCACTGCAATCTCTGCCTCCCAGGTCAAGCAGTTCCCTGGCCTCAGCCTCCCAAGTAGCTGGGATTATAGGCATGCACCACCGTGCCCAGCTAAGTTTTGTATTTTTAGTAGAGATGGGGTTTCACCATGTTAGCCAGGATGGTCTTGATCTTTTGACCTCATGATCCACCCACCTTGGCCTCCCAAAGTGTGAGATTACAGGCGTGAGCCATTGTACCTGGCCCTTTTCTTTTCTTACTTTCTTCTTTTTGTGTGTGTGTGATGAGATCTTACTCTGTTGCCCAGGCTGGAATGTAGTGATGCACTTTTTTTTTTTTTGGAGACAGGGTTTCACCATTTTGCCCATGCGGGTCTCAAACTCCTGAGCTCAAAGTGATCTGCCCGGCTCAGCCTCCCAAAGTCCTGGGATTGTAGGCATGAGCCACCATACCCAGCCCTTCCCCTGATTCTTCAAAGCAAGGGGATGCATTTGGAAGAGGTTGTCAGGGTCAGGAGAACAGTCAGTGGCTATGGAAACAAAAGTTAGCTGTTGCTATAGTAATACAGAGCTGCACCCTATCTAAAGGATGGACACATCACCAAAACTAGATTCTGGAATGTAACAAACTTGTCATTCCTCATACTCTCAAAGTAAATTTTTTTCTCAAGAACAAGAAGCTCATGGATAGAATGAAGGACTTCATATCCTACTAATTTTTGAGCCAGGCATCAGTTTTCCATTGTCTCAAAATAAAAAAAAGAAGTAAACAAAACAAATTTGTTGGCTGGGTATGGTGACTCACGCCTGTAATCCCAGCACTTTGGGAGGCCCAGGCCAACTGATTGCTTGAGGCTGCAAGTTTGAGACCAGCTAGACCAACATGGCAAAATCCCATCTCTACACAAAATACAAAAATTAGCTGGGCATTGTGGCACACACCTGTAGTGACTCACAGCTGAGGCTGATGCATGAGAATTGCTTGAACCTGGGAGGTGGAGGTTGCAGTGAATGGAGATTGCACAACTGCACTCCAGTCTGGGTGATAGAGCAAGACTGTGTCAAAAAGAAAAAAAAAGAAAAACAAGACAAAACATGCCTTTATATACATTCAATGGAAAAACTTCAAAATTGTTATCTGTTATTTTCACATATGTGGCTTTTCCTGGGATTGTTATGAATCTAATCCTGCATGAGGGTAGTTTGTCATCCCATTTGCCTTTAGCTTTCAGAGGGCTGAAGTTAATGTGTTCAAAGCCCTTGTTGGGTCCATATTAACTATCCATTAAAAGTGATATTATATAATTTTTAATGACATGGACAATGATTACAATGTATTGTAAAATGGGAAAGTTATAAAATAGGATATAATTGATACTATTTTTGAAAGAAAAATCTTTCTGGAAGGATTAGTAGTTGTCTCTGAATGATAGGATTATGAGTGATTTTTGTTTTCTTTGCTTTCTCACATTTTAAAAAATTGTGGTATTACATAAATGAGGACATTAGGAAAAAAATTTATTTGGGAGAACAAGAAAAATTCAGTTTGGGGTTATTGAAGCTGAATCTATGATTTGAAATGTCTTGGTAGAAGTTGGAAATGAAGAATAGTCAGATTAGCCTGATAGTGGTGTGCAGGAAGGACTGCAAATGGGACATCCAGGCTAGGAAATGGAAGGGTTTGGAGTCACAGGTGATATTTTTTTTCATGACTTCTTCCAGCTGAAGGTAGTGCCTTTTAGAAAAGAAAGGAGTAAATAGGAGTAGAACAGTTGGCTCTCCAGATGGTGTCAAAGAACAAAATGAGATTTTATTTCTGGGCCATTGTTTAAGATCCTGGAACTGATGAGTTTTTGGTAATTAATCGGGGAGTCATGAGGAAGAAAAAAATTTTTTTCTTTTTTGTTTTTTAAGCAGAGAGGAGAGGAATTATTGGGAAGGAAACAGGAAATTGTTGAAGGGAAGAAAAGAACCAAGTGAAAAAAAAAAAAGTCTAAAAGAAATAATATTATTATAGAAGATACCCAGTGTTTCATAAAGTTGTTATAGGTAAAAGGAAGCCAAATTTATTGCTAACATTTATTGAGAGTTTACTATATGCCAGCACTGTGGCAGATTCTTTATATGCATTATTTTATTTAATTCTTACAGTAAGCTCAATTTTATTTCCCACTTGACATTATATAGAGGACATCTTTTTTTTTTATTATTTTTTTTGTCTGTAGGGGCATCTTTTCATGTCAATACAATCTATGTTGTCTTTTTTTTTTTTTGAGACAGAGTCTCATTCTGTCACCCAGGCTGGAGTACAGTACAATCTTGGCTCACTGCAACCTCTGTTTCCTGGATTCAAATGTTTTTGTGTCTCAGTGTCCTGAGTAGTTGGGATTACAGACATAAACCACCAGGCCTGGCTAAACTTTTTATTTTTAGCAGAGATGGCGTTTCACCATGTTGGCCAGGCTGGTCTCAAACTCGTGGCCTCAAGTGATCTGCCTGCCTCAGCCTTCCAAAGTGCTGGGAGTTCAGGTGTGAGCCACCTTGCCTACGTTGTCATTTTTAAAAGACAGATGGCATAGTTTTCCATTGTATGAACCTTCATTGTAGTAAGCTACAGTAAACTTTCCTGTATGCATATTTTTCCCACATTTTTTGGTATATTCTTTTTCTTAAGTAGCAGATAAACATTTTAATTTTAATTTTTTGACAATATTACAATTCAAAACTAAAAATGTAAAAAAATACATAACAGTAAGGTTTTCTTCCAGTCTTGTTCCCTCTGTCACCTGAACCACTATTAGTTTCCTTGGTATCTTTACATAATTTCTTTGTTATGTAAGCAAATATAAATATGTATTCTTATTCTCCCCCCCTTTTTGTTTACAAAGAATGTAAAAAGCATCTTGTGATCATGTCTTTAGCATAAAATCTTAGAAGTGGTATTGCTGAATAGAGGGTAGTTAAAATCTTAATATATATGGCCCAATTGCTTATGAGAGAGGTTGTATAATTTAACCTTTCTACCAACAATGCGTGAATGTTACTAAATTCATTTTATTTATGTTCTAATTTCAGTGTATCTTTATATCTCAAAACTTACGGGGAATCCAGAATGAATGTTTAAAAACCACTATAATTTATAATATAAGGTGAATTCTGGTATTACACAGAATTGATTATACAAAATTCTTTGAACTTATTTATAACTAAGACATAGACAAATGGACGTAATGAGAAGGAAAGATTTGACCTAAGTTGTTATTTATTTTTCTGTGTTTTGCTTGTTGGATAAGTAGAGAAACAGGTAGGAATGAAAACATGGAAAAATCTGTTTGTGGTATAAAAATAGAAAATAGAGCTGAATGAAACAAAAAGTAAGTGATGAGAAATGAGGACAGACTTAAGATGAGAGTGAAAAAAGGGTAAACAATTCCAGTAGGTACAATACATCTGATAAGGCATGTTGCCAGATCATCTCTTTCTATTTTTTTTTTCCAGATTCCTGTTATAGTCACTACTTTCTATCATTGAATTGTTGGACATGATCAAAATAGAAATTAAATTTTCAGTGAAATGAATATGTCTTGTCATTTGTCTTTTTTTTTCTTTAAATAGAATTGATTATCTGAAGAAATGGATACGTCTCCCTCCAAAAAATATCCAGTTAAAAAACGGGTGAAAATACATCCTAACACAGTGATGGTGAAATATACTTCTCATTATCCCCAGCCTGGGGATGATGGATATGAAGAAATCAATGAAGACTATGGAAATTTTATGGGAGAAAATCCAAAGAAAGGTCTGCTGAGTGAAATGAAAAGAAAAGGAAGAACTTTCTTTGGAACCATGGATACCCTACCTCCACCAACAGAAGACCCAATGGTCAATGAGATTGGACAGTTCCAGAGCTTTGCAGAAAAAAATATTTTTCAATCCCGAAAAATGTGGATAGTGCTGTTTGGATCTGCTTTGGCTCATGGATGTGTAGCTCTTATCACTAGGCTTGTTTCCGATCGTTCTAAAGTTCCATCTCTAGAACTGATTTTTATCCGTTCTGTTTTGCAGGTCTTATCTGTGTTAGTTGTGTGTTACTATCAGGAGGACCCCTTTGGACCCAGTGGATACAGATTACGACTCTTCTTTTATGGTGTATGCAATGTCATTTCTATCACCTGTGCTTATACATCATTTTCAATAGTTCCTCCCAGCAATGGGACCACTATGTGGAGAGCCACAACCACAGTCTTCAGTGCCATTTTGGCTTTTCTACTTGTAGATGAGAAAATGGCTTATGTTGACATGGCTACAGTTGTTTGCAGCATCTTAGGTGTTTGTCTTGTCATGATCCCCAACATTGTTGATGAAGACAATTCTTTGTTAAATGCCTGGAAAGAAGCCTTTGGGTACACCATGACTGTGATGGCTGGACTGACTACTGCTCTTTCTATGATAGTATATAGATCCATCAGGGAGAAGATCAGCATGTGGACTGCACTGTTTACCTTTGGTTGGACTGGGACAATTTGGGGAATATCTACTATGTTTGTTCTTCAAGAACCCATCATTCCATTAGATGGAGAAACTTGGAGTTATCTCATTGCTATATGTGTCTGTTCTACTGCAGCATTCTTAGGAGTGTATTATGCCTTGGACAAATTCCATCCAGCTTTGGTTAGCACAGTACAACATTTGGAGATTGTGGTAGCTATGGTCTTGCAGCTTCTCGTGCTGCACATATTTCCTAGTGTCTATGATGTTTTTGGAGGAGTAGTCATTATGATTAGTGTTTTTGTCCTTGCTGGCTATAAACTTTACTGGAGAAATTTAAGAAGGCAGGACTACCAGGAAATATTAGATTCTCCCATTAAATGAATACCTGATTATTATTATCTCATTAATGTTCAGTTATTAATATGTATACTGCCATTTAAATGTTTACCTATTAATGTCTTTTGTGTTATATAACTGAGAGTGCTATATAATATATATATAGAAATGCAGAAAAGTTATTCTAGTCTAATATATTCAAATACAAATATTAAATAGATGAAATATGTCATTAATTTGGTATCTTTGTTGATATTTATAGATGTCTTTCCAGGCAAATTGTAGTAGAATGTTAACTGCTATCACTAAAGAATAGAAGACTCAAAGAAATGACCCCTTTTAGATGCAACTGAAGTTCAAAAATTAGAAAAATGTCCATGACCAATGTTCTACAAATCCTCAACAAAACTCCTTCATTTGTGAAAAATACACTATAAGGTGAGACGTTGAACACCAAACCCTGTTTTGTCATCTACTTGCATTAGAAAACTAGATGTCATAGGGCTGGGTCAGGGAGGCTGAGCTGAGGCAAGAAAAGAGGAAACGAGGGAAAAGAAGTGGTTTTTTTAATGACAGTGGGTGGTTATCCAAAGTTTGAATAAGTTACCCTTATTATGGCCACAGTAGGTGATATATAGGAAATAGAAATAGGGAGAAGTGTGGATTCTTGCCAGCCTTTCCTAGCCCATGCCACTTTGAGCCTGATGGTCAGATACCTAATGTTGGGGTAGGGTCTGCTTATCCTCAGTTATGTGGATCTGTTCCAAGGCTGACCTCGTTTATGAATTTGTGGCAAGTATATGTGTGAGCTGCAGTAAAGATACTCCTTACTTCTGAAAAAGGCACCAACAGTAATCATAGTATAGAAGAAAATTGACATGGTATCCTGAGATTCTTGTCAAAAAGGTCTAAAAGTTTGTAAAAGCATATATGATGGCATTAAGTCTAATTTTGGCCATTCTTACCAATTTAGCACAAACAAACGATATGGTACTGGTTATTAAACTATTGTCTCAGGTTCACATTCCTCCTTCTGTACTTTCCTCTGTAATGCTATGGCTCAAACCCTGCAAACTACATTTTTTTCTATACCAGGTGGTGTCTCACTAGATTCCATCAATAAAGGGCATTAGAGGGAGACTGGAAGGCAGAAGGGAAGAGGGGACTTCCTCCTTTCCATTTGTTTGCAGTTTCTGTCATTGTCATCCCAGCAATAAGCAAGAGCCCTTTGCTCTAGCAGCAGCAATTGATTTCATCCTTGAGCTTCTTTTGACATCCTCCCTACCCCCAACTAGCCTTCTCCGAAGTAGTAGGACCAGACAGACGGCATCCTCTCACGGGTCTGAGCAATAGCTCAGCCAGGTTATTTGTCTGAGTTTCTGAAATCTGATAGTCCACCTTGATTCCCCCTTTTCACTAGATCTAGCATTGGTAGCTGCTCCCTGCAGTTATCACCTCTGGGTGACCTCAGTGTTCTCTTTTTGCTTTTTCAGTCAATGAAAACACAATACTAAATCCACTCTGTAGTAATATCTCCTAATTTCTGATTTCCTAATATATCTCCAAACCTTCCCGAAAGGAATCTATAGCTATCAGCAGGCTACTGTGCTTTGGGAAAATGTCAACATTTAGATTTTTCAGGGATTATTAGATAGTGGCCCTTAATAGGAATTATGCAAACTAAAACACAGAAAAAGATTAGGAAAAAAAGAATGAACAAAGCCTGAATGACCTGTACTAAGTACGGAGAAGTCTAGCATGAGTGTAATTGCAGTCCCAGAAGAGGAGAAACAAAGAATGGGACAGAAAAAAAACCTTTGAAGAAATACTAGACAAAAGTCTTTCTTTCTTAAAGAAAATGAGAAAACAGCAACGTACAGATCCAGGGCATAAAATGAACCCCAAGCAGGATAAATACAAAAACAAAAACAAAACAACATCATACTGTAATGAAACATCACAGTGTAACTTTTGATAAATATAAAGAAAACCTTAAAAGCATTCACAGAAAAAGACACCTAGAAACATCACAGTGTAATTTTTGGTAAACAAATATAAAGAAACAAAATCTTAAAAGCATTCATAGAAAAAGACATAAGACATACAAGAAAACAATGATAAGAATTACAACCAGTTTCTCACGAAACAATGGAGGCCAGAAAACAAGAGAATGACATCTTTAAAGCGCTGAAAAACAAAAAACCTTTGATGGCTTCTCATTGCCTGTAGGATAAACTCTAAGGTGCTTGACTTCCATAACCTGGCTATTGATGATATTTCTAGCTATCTTCTGCCCTAGCAATATTCTGCCATTTAATGCCTTTTTATTATGCAGGCTCCTCTACCTGAACAGCTCTTTTCTAGTTAATTGCCTGACTAACCTGACCACACAACTCCTTTCCCCTGTGGCTTACTGTTCTTGCACATACCTATTTTTGTATTTACAATACTAATAACAAATATCTGTTTACATCTCATTCTCTGACACTGGTTTGGGCACTGTTTTTTTGAGACGAAGTCTTACTCTGTCACCCAGGCTGGAATGCAATGCCTTGATCTTGGCTTACTGCAACTTCTACCTCTTGGGTTGAAGCGGTTCTCCTGCCTCAGCCTCCTGAGTACCTGGGATTACAGGCACATGACACCATGCCTGGCTTATTTTTTTGTATTTTTAGTAGAGACAGGTTTTTACCATGTTGGCCAGGCTGGTCTCAAACACCTCAGGTGATCCGCCCACCTTGGCCTCCCAAAGTGCTGGGATTACAGGCATGAGCCACCGTGCCCGACCTGAGCACTTTTAAGGTACACTGCTGATGGCTGTAGATTGGTACCTACCACAGAGCAGACCCTTAATTAATTTTGTTAAATTAATTCCCATAAAAATATAACAATACTTGTCTGGGCAATCCCATGCCTGCAATCCCAGCACTTTGGGAGGCCAAGGTGGGCAGATCACCTGAGGTCAGGAGTTTGAGACCAGCCTGGCCAATATGGTGAAACCCTGTCTCTACTAACAATACAAAAAAATTAGCCGGGAGCTGTGGCAGCTGCTTGTAATCCCAGCTACTCGGGAGGCTGAGGCAGGAGAATCACTTGAACCCAGGAGGCGAAGGTTGTAGTGAACTGAGATCATGCCACTGCACTCCAGCCTGGGCAACAGGGTGAACTCCGTCTGAAAAAGATCAAAAATAATATAACAATACTCAATCTAGAAATTAAATTTAGGCTGGGTGCCTAAATTCATGCCTGTATTCCTGGCTATTTAGAAGGGAAGCCAAAGTGGGAAGATGGCTTGAGGCCAGGAGTTTGAGGCTGCAGCAAGTAATGATCATGTCACTGCACTCCAGCTGGGGTGACAGAAGGAGACTCTGTCTCTAAATAAAAAGAAATTACATTTGGTTACCAGGGCCCACTAATTTCTATACTTCAGCGTTGAGCCTGAACATAACTGAGCGTGATCAGTTATGTCTTGCTGATTGGTAGATAGGACTTTTTTGAGGAGGTCATAATCATTCCTTCCTGACAGTAATGCTAAACTATTCTCTGTTTTGTAACATTTTTTTTCCCCTGGGTGCCAAATTTCTTTATTTGAAGGAATGGTACAAATCAAAGAACTTAAGTGGATGTTTTGATACAACTTACAGAAAAGGTAAAGGAAACCCCAACATGCATGCATTGCCTTGGTGACCAGGAAAGTCACCCTATGACTATGGGGAAATTAGCCTAAGACTTAGCTTTCATTATCATTGCCTCCCAGGATGTGCTTGTCAAAGAGATACTCTGCCAAGCCAGATGCGGGTGCTCCCATCGTTCGAAAGTTGGTCACGTGGTCACCCAATTCTTTGATGGATTTCACCTGCTCATTCAGGTAATGTGTCTCAATGAAGTCACACAAATGGAGGCCATTTTTGTCAGTGGCCAGTTTGTGCAGTTCCAGTAGTGACTGATTGACATTTTTTTTCCAAACGTAATGCACACTCCATTGCATTCAGCCCGCTCTCCCAGTCATCGTGGTCTGGTTTCTTGATATCTTGAAGATTCGGCTACTTCGTTGGTTCTGCAGCTTCATCACTTTGTCAGCGTGTTCACCCTCTCCATGAGATTGCTGAAGAAAGATTTGGCAAAGTTCTTCAAAGCTACATCATCAAAAGTAGTAAGATATGACAGGCAGACGTAAGAGGCATAGAGCTCCAGGTTGATCTGGCGGTTGATGGCGGCTTCTGAGCCCTGGTGGTAGTTCTGCTGCACCTGCCAGACGGACGCGGTCGTCGTGGCGGCGGCTGTGCGGCGCTGGAGCGGTGACTGGGGCCTTGGGGCAGTCTGAGGGCGCGGTGAGGAGGTGAGGGAGGGCTGGCTATGGGCGGCCGGCCGGGGTGGGGGATGAGCGCCGGGTTCTGTCCAAGCACTATTGAAGCAGGAAACGGCGGTGTCTCTCTGTTTTTTTTTTTTTGAGGCAGTCTCACTCTGTTGCTCAGACTAGAGTGCTAGTGCAGTGTTGCCCAGGCTAGAGTGCAAGTGCACTGCACCTTCACCTGCCGGGTTCAAGCCATTCTCTGCCTCAGCCTCCCTAGTAGCTGGGGTTACAGGTGACTGCCACCACCACGCCTGGCTAATTTTCGTATTTTTTAGTGAGACAGGGTTTCACCATGTTGGTCAGGCTGGTTTTGAACTCCTGACCTCGTGATCCACCTGCTTGCCCTCCCAAAGTGCTGGGATTACTGGCCTGAGTCACTGCGCCCAGCCTCTCTATAACAATTTCTAACTATAAACTATCAGGTTTTTGGGAAAGGTCTTCACATGGAGGCTCATTTTTCCTTTGTGTTCCCAAATTCTTTTATTTGGGATTAATAAAGTAAGCCACCTGCATTTTTTCAATCATAGACAGATTAGCTGCCCATATCTGAAGCTCCACCTATAGTCCATAGATAAGTTTTGTTTTCGTTTTGAGATAGGGTCTCACTCTGTCACCCAGGATGGAGTGCAGTGGTGTGATCAAAGCATCTTGCAGCCTCAAATTCCTGGGCTCAAGCCATCCTCCCCCCTCAGCCTCCAGAGTGGTTGGGACTACAAGCCCATGCCACTATGGCCAGCTAATTTAAAAAAATTTTTTGGCCGGGCGAGGTGGCTCACGCCTGTAATTCCAGGGCTTTGGGACACCGAGGTGGCTGGATCACAAGGTCAGGAGATAGAGACCATCACAAAAATTAGCCGGGCGTGGTGGTGTGTGCCTGTAGTCCCAGCTACTCAGGAGGCTGAGGCAGGAGAATCACTTGAACCCGGGAGGCAAAGGTTGCAGTGAGCTGAGATCACTGCACTCCAGCCTGGTGACAGAGAGACTCTCGTCTCAATTTTTTTTTTTTTTTTTTTTTTTTTACAGTGAGACCCTGACTCAAAAAAAAAAAAAACCGAAAACTTTAAATAGAAGCTCACTGTGGCACCTTACATAATAGGAAAAAGCTTTTTTTTTTTTTTTAATTTAAGAACTAGAGAAAGGAAGAAAAAGAATTAAAAAAAAAAAAAAAGAAAAAGAATAAAGGAAAGGAAGAAAGAGGAAGAGGAAGAGGGAGAGAGAACAGGGGTGTTGCTCTATTGCCCGGGCTAGAATGCAGTCTAAAACTGGGTATGCCTGTAATTGTATTTAATAATAGAGACATAAAAAAAAAAAAAAAAAAGAGGGAAGAAAATAATTAACAAGCAGCCAACCAATATTTCATTTAAACCTGTAAATACGTGTGATGTGGTACTGATAAGAGTGTATATTTTGTGTATTTAAAGTGGAGAGTTCCATGAATGTTAATTAAGTCTACTTGTTCCAGATCTGAGTTCAAGTCCTGGATATCAATGTTAACATTCTGTCTCATTGATCTAATATTGATGTTGAAGTCTCCCGCTATTATTGTGTGGGGGTCTCACTCTGTCACCCAGGATGGAGTGCAGTGGTGTGATCATAAAATTTTTTTTTAATTGTAGCTCTGTTGCCAGGGTCAATCACAAGTTTTGACTTACATTTTCTTGTTGCCTGATTGTGGTTAGTCCCTGATCCTCTCAGCACTAATTAGCAAGTTTGATTCCTGTTTTTGGTTTGAGTTCCCCTGAAAGACAGGAAGCAGCAGCCATGTGCATGTTTATATTTGGAAGTTAGGGAGACAGACTGTGTGAAAGGAAGTCTCTGGGACAGCTCCCACCTCATGAAAACATGAACTGCATCCCTTCTAATTTCAATTTCATATATGCCTTTCTGCCTATCTGCCCTTCCAGTCTATGCTTTCCTTTTTCATTGCTGTTTCCTTATTTTTCTTCTTTGACTTGTCTTTTGCATATATTTTTGGAGGTTTCTTAAATTATTTCTTAACAGTACCTGGTAAGAATGAGTGATGAGGAAGATTAAAGAAGAAAAAGTAAGAGGATAAACTGACTGGGTACAGTGGCTCACGCCTGTAATCCCAGCACTTTGGGAGACTGAGGTGGGTGGATCACCTGAGGTCACGAGTTTGAGACCAGCCTGGTCAACATGGTGAAACACTGTCTCTACTAAAAATGCAAAAAATTAGCTGGGTGTGGTGGTGCATGTCTGTCGTCCCAGCAACTTGGGAGGCTGAGGCAGGGGAATCATTTGAACCCTGGAGGCAGAGGTTGCAGTGAGCTGAGTTGCACCACTGCACTCCAGTCTGGGTGACAGAGCAAGACTCTATCTCAAAAAACAAAAACAACAACAAAAAACCCCCAAAAAACTAAATGTATGACTTAAGCATATTTTTTTCTGGGTTAATTTTCCCTACTTAACGTGGTGGTAAGCTACAGGAAGGCCAGAACTGTATTTCTGTACCTGTTGTATTTGTATTCACACCTTCTGCCTCCATTATGTTAAATATGTAATCAGAATTAAAATTGAGGCTGGGCATGGTGGCTCACGCCTGTAATCCTACCACTCTGGGAGGCCGAGGTGGGTGGATCACCTGAGGTCAGGAGTTTAGAGACCAGCCTGACCAACATGGAGAAACACCATCTCTACTAAAAATACACACAAAAAATTAGCTGGGTGGTGGCGCATGCCTGTAATCGCAGCTACTCGGGAGGCTGAGGCAGGAGAATTGCTTGAACCCAGGAGGTGGAGGTTATGGTGAGCCAAGACTGCACCATTGCACTCCAGCCTGGTCAACAAGAGCAAAACTCCCTCTCAGAGAAAAAAAAAATTGAGTCAAGCCGTGCTAAATTTGCTGCATGATTTTGCAGAGATAGTTTTTTTTTGTTTTTTTTTTTTTTCTTTTTGAGACGGAGTTTCACTCATGTTACCCAGGCTGGAGTGCAATGGCGCGATCTCGGCTCACCGCAACCTCCGCCTCCTGGGTTCAGGCAATTCTCCTGCCTCAGCCTCCTGAGTAGTTGGGATTACAGGCACGCACCACCATGCCCAGCTAATTTTTTGTATTTTTAGTAGAGACGGGGTTTCACCATGTTGACCAGGATGGTCTCGATCTTTTGACCTCGTGATCCACCCGCCTCTGCCTCCCAAAGTGCTGGGATTACAGGCTTGAGCCACCGCGCCCGGCGAGATAGTTTTAACTCTTGACAACGCTTTCTTAAAAAATGAGTATCATATTAATATCTCAATCTGTAAACTTTATAAAATATATCAACAAATAAGAAAACCATTGTATTAGTTTGGGCTGCCATAACAAAATACTAGATTGGGTGGCTTAAACGACAGAAGTTTTTCAAAGTTGTGTAGGTTAGGAGGTCCAAAAGGGGGTGTCAGCATGGTCAGTTTTGGGTGAGGGCTGTCTCCCTGGCTTGCAGATGTCTGTCTTCTTCCTGTGTTCTCAAATGGACAGAGCTCTCTGGTGCCACTTTCTATAAAGACATTAATCTTCTAGGATTGGAGCCCCACCCTTATGACCTAATTTAATTTTTATTATTTTCATAAAGGCCTTGCTCCAAATAGAGATGGTCCCTGACTTAAGATTTTTTGACTTTATGATGGTGCAAAAGCCATAGGCACTCTAGAATCCGTACTTTGAGTACCCATATAACCATCCAGTTTTTCATTCAGTACAGTATTTAATAGATTATGTGAAATACTCAATACTTTATTATAAAATAAGCTTTGTGTTAGATGATTTTGCCTAACTGAAGGCTAATGTAAGTATTTTGAGCATGTTTTAGGTAGGCTAGGCTAAGCTATGATGGTTGGTAGGTTAGAAGCATTAAATGCATTTTTGACTTATGATCTTTTCAACTTATGGTGCTTTCAATTTACAGTGGGTTTATTGGAATATAACTCCTTTGTAAGTTGAGGAACATCTGTAGAGTCACATTAGGAGTGAGGGCTTCAGTATATGAATTTTAGGGGGGATGTAATTTAACCCATACCAGTAATGATAAAATATGCAAAGTTATTTAAACCCTTAGAATAAACTCAAAATTCACCTCCCTTATTCACTTTGGATGCAAATAATAGAATACAGACATAGAGTAGCTGTTGCCCAGTTTCACGGTATACTTGTCCCAGCCAACCTGAGCATAAACAGGTAAATCTGTGCCTGACCTTGTGACCCTACATATGGCAGACTGTCTTAGTCCCTTTAATGTTGCTAGAATGGAAGACCCAAAGCTGGATAATTTATAAATAAAAAAGATTTATTTGGCTTATGGTTCTGTCTGGAAAAGTTCAAGACTGAGCATCTGCATCTAATGGGGACCTGAGACTGCTTCTACTCATGGCAGAAGGCAAAGGAGAGCTGGTCTATGCAGAGATTACATGGCCAGAGAGGAAGCACGAGAAGAAAGGAAGTGCCAGGTTCTTTTTAACCAGCTCTGGCAGAAATAAAGATAACTCACTTACCCCCTCCCCAGGGAGGACATTAATCTATTCATGAAGGAACCACCTCTATGACCCAGCACTTCCCATTAGGGCCTACCTCCAACATTGGGTATCAAATTTTAACAGGAGGTTTAGGGGGACAAACATCTAAATTACAGCACAGGCCAACCACATGCATGCATTACCACTCAATTTTGAAGTTAAATGCAGAAAACTGCAAACTTTTGAGGCCGATAGCTAGGGCCAGGATTAAAGTAAAAAGTATTAATGCCTTAAAATTTACTGACCATCTACCACGTGCAAGGTCGTAGGGAGAAACTGAACAGACATGGTTCCTGATTCAATGGAGTTTACAATCTAGGTAGGGATACAGGCAAGCCATTTGAATAGCTCGGATGGAGAAAATACCTGTGCTCAAGGATACCTAACTCGGCAAGCTTCCCTGAGGAGCGACCCTAAACTGAACCACAAAGATTGTTAAGAAGAAATGAGGCGACAGGGTGTGGTGGCTTACGCCTGTAATCTCAGTACTTTGGGAGGCCGAGCCAGGCGGATCACAAGGTCAAGAGATGGAGATCATCCTGACCAACGTGGTGAAACCCCGTCTCTATTAAAAATACAAAAATTAGCCGGGCGTGGTGACGCGCGCCTGTAGTCCCAGCTACTCGGGAGGCTGAGGGAGAGAATCGCTTGAAACCAGAAGGCGGATGTTGCAGTGAGTCGAGATCGCGCCACTGCTCTCCAGCCTGGCGACAGAGCGAGACTCCGTCTGAAAAAAAAAAAAAAAAAAAAAAAAAAAAAGGTTACTGGGGTTTGCAGCACACTTACTGATGCTTCAACCAGTGGCTGGAGACCTTATAATGGGCAGACCTGGCTCCGACGATCCTCTTCATAACACTACTGTCGCTAAGACTGGAAGCTGCTCAAGCACGAGGGTACTTTTAGAGGGACCTCAGACTCAGCCGATTTTGGTCTGTGCCTCAAATTAACACAAGTCGGCCAGGCGCCGTGGCTCACGCCTGTAATCCCAGCACTTTGGGAAGCCAAGGCAGGCGGATCACGAGGTCAGGCGATCAAGAGCATCTTGGCCATGGTGAAATCCCGTCTCTGCTAAAACACAAAAAATTAGCCGGGCGTGGTGGCGCGCGCCTGTAGTCTCAGCTACTCAAGAGGCTGAGGCGGGGAATCGCTTGAACCCGGGACACGGAGGTTGCAATGAGCCGAGATCACGCCACTGCACTCCAGTCTGGGCGACAGAGCAAGACTGCTTCAGAAAAAAAAAAAAAAAAAAAAGCCACATTTCTCTCAGGTCCCAATTTCCAGGTCTTTTTATTTGTTTTTCTTTGTCCCTCCCTGCTCCTAAGCACCTTCGGCTGGGAAGACATTCTTCAGGTGCAGAAACCAGTGGGAGGCTCCCAGAACAGTGGGGGCTTAGCTCAGGACGCAGTCATTTTTGCTGTAGAGTCTCTCCTGCAGCGCTAAGGAGGAAGGCTCAAAGTAACCAGCCAGAGCAACCGCAGAGGGAAAACCGAAGACAGTCGTTGTCTGGCCCAGCGCTTCTCACCCTCTCGCTGTCTTCTCTCTTTCCGCTGCGCAGCCTCAGCGCCTTCCACACGACGAACGGCGCTTGATTGACATGTGGGCCCGCCCAATCCCAGTGCGGCACAGACTACTGTCGCGTCAGGGACCGGGAAAGGGGGCAACTGAACCTATCAGATTGGGTCGGGAGTGGGTTTCCTGCCCGCGCGGATCCGCCTGCCCACCGCGCGTGCCCCGCCCCTCTCCCGAGAACTACGCGGCGGTGGAGCGCAGGCCTCGTGCCGTTACGGCCATCACGGCGGCCGCGGCGGCGTCCCGGTGCCTTCCTCAGGTGAGCTGGAGCTAGCCGGCTCGGAAGCGGGAGGGTGAGATGGCCTTGCTGGGAGGCCAACACACACACACACCCCCGTCCTTCAGTCCGCTGCCCGTCCTCACAGCCTGTTACTCGCTGCGTCGCTTCCTCTTCCCCCGCTGAGTTTGCCCCGGGGGCGCCGTCTGCAGGCTCGCAGCTGAGCCGGAGGGGGCGCGGAGGCTGCTGGTGGCGGGACCCGGACTTCTGCACTGGGATTCCGCGAGACCCTTGGGTCTCTGCCCCAGGGAGCGGGAACCCGTGGCCTCCTTGTCAGCCCCTGGAGCGCTGCGTTCGGGTTAGAGCCCGGCGGCCGCCCCTGCGAGGCTGGGAGGTCGAGTGTGCGGCGCGCTCGCCGGCTTGTCTGTTTTCTCCTGAAAAAGTCCTGTTGCCAGCTGTGGCGTAATCCAAGGCCGGGAAGGTAGGGACGTGGTAGAAGGGAGGGCGCTCTCACCTCCAGCCTGAGAGGAGGGGGGGCGGCAGCCTGCGCGGTGCTGAGGGTGGACATCTTCGGGACGCGCCCTCGCCCCTCCCCCCACCCGCCGGCCGTTTTCTGGTCCGGGGCTTTGACTTTAAACGTCCGGACTTGCTTCACATTCGTACGCGAGTTGCTGGGGGTGTAAACTTTTGACTTGAGTTGTAATATGTTTGGTAAAAAAATTATCTCGGTAGGTTTTGTAACGTTTCTTGTATGTTAACATGTAAGTTAAATTTGCCGTTAGAAGCTGAGGAAGCTGGATTTGTTCAGGGCTTAGGACGTAACAGTAGGAAGGCTCTTGGTGTCAAACTGATGGACCTGGAGTCAACTGAAAATAATTCTACACGTTATATTAGGTAAGAAGCCTTAGGAATTGTGAAAGAATGAGGTTAAGAAGAATTTTCCAACTCCTTTTTGGGAGGGGAGCAGAGCAGCAGCTCAATGTCTGCTCCAAAACGGGTAAGTGTTGCCAAGAGGTCCTCATTTTTTTTGGTTGTTGCTGATGGTTTTTTTTTTTTTGGAGACAGAGTCTTGCTCTGTCGCCAGGCTGGGGTGCAGTAGCGCGATCTCGGCTCACTGCAACCTCTGCCTCCCGAATTCAAGCGATTCTCCTGCCTCAGCCTCCCGAGTAGCCGGGTTACCAGCGCAGGCCACCACGCCCAGCTAATTTTTGTGTTTTTAGTAGAGACGGAGTTTCACCGTGTTGGCCAGATGATCTCCATCTTCTGACCTCGTGATCCGCCTGGCTTGGCCTCCCAAAGCGCTGGGATTACAGGCGTGAGCCGCCATGCCCAGCCGAAGTACTCATTTTAAAAATCTTCCTTGGATAGACTTACGGCAAACCAACAATAACGATTTCTTCAGCACCTGGAAACCACTGTGTCTAAACTCTCGGCCTTCAGCGAGGTCACACAGTAAACGGGGAAGTAACCCAAGAAGAAGGTTTTGTTTGTTTGGTAATTGTCAACGTTTGTTCTTTTCTTTTTTTAAAACACTATTTTCTTGTGGGGATGGAGTCGGTGATGTTCTTAAATAGGCATTCCATTCACAACTTGATAGTAATATATACTGGTTAATAAATGGTACTTTCTTTTCATCTTGACCACAAGCCCTGAGGCTTTCTTCTTTGGGAACATTGTGGTCTGTGGGAATTGGCTGTAATATCCATAAAGATAGTTTGCAGAATGTTCAGATCTACTAGCTGTTGGTTCATGTATTAAATTTTAAAATGTGTACTTATTTTTCTAGGCATTATCTTTTGTCCAGGTTTCTGCAGTGCTTTCAGGTCCATGTAAATAAAACTTGAAACCTACCTGTTATGTTTTGTTAGATACTGAATGAGACCAGGAGAGGTAGTTAAAGTCTGTAATCCCAGCACTTTGGGAGGCCAAGATGGGAGGATAGCTGGAGTCCAGGAGTTTGAGATCAGCCTGGGCGATATAGTGAGACTCTGTCTTTAAATTAGAAAATTAAAAAAAAAAATTTAAAAAGGAAAATAAAGTTAAAGAAAAGTGATATTAAGTGATACTTTTTGTTTCTCGGTTTCTTCGAGATTGAGTCTTGGCTCTGTTGCCCAGGCTGGAGTGCCGTGGCATGATCTTGGCTCATTGCAACCTCTGCCTCCTGGATTCAAGTGATTCTCACGCTCAGCCTCCCCAGTAGCTGGGACTACAGGTGTGTGCCACCATGCCCAGCTAATTTTTTTTTTTTTTTTTTTTTTTTGTATTTTTAGTAGAGACGGGTTTCCACCATGTTGGCCAGGCTGATCTTGAACTCTTGACCTCAAATGGTCCGCCGGCCTGGGCCTCCCAAAGTGCTGGGATTACAGGCGTGAGCCACTGTGCCTGGCTTGGTTTCTTTTTCTTTTGGCTCTCTGAGAACTTTCCTTTCAAAGCTGAAGGTATGTTTGATGTGATTATTACAAATCACTTTTCAGGAAGAATTGACTTAATGAATACAGATGCAGTTCTTTTTTTTTTTTTTTTTTTTTTTTT
>NW_022436944.1:29676188-29691375 GCF_009761245.1 Sapajus apella | reverse complement strand
TTTTGAGACGGAGTTTCACTCATGTTACCCAGGCAGGAGTGCAATGGCGCGATCTCGGCTCACCGCAACCTCCGCCTCCTGGATTCAGGCAATTCTCCTGCCTCAGCCTCCTGAGTAGCTGGGATTACAGGCACGCACCACCATGCCCAGCTAATTTTTTGTATTTTTAGTAGAGATGGGGTTTCACCATGTTGACCAGGATGGTCTCGATCTCTTGACCTCGTGATCCACCCGCCTCGGCCTCCCAAAGTGCTGGGATTACAGGCGTGAGCCACTGCGCCCGGCTGCAGTTCATTTTTTAAATTAAGGTTTAATAATTTTTAGAATTTACCTTTATAATATGGAAAAATACAAACATTCTTTATCTGTACTGGAAAATTAAATGATTATTTCATTGATAAGTAAAATTGAAGGGAACTCTTGAAATCACTGAGCATTTAACAAATTCTCTATAAATACCATGATGTTAAGAAGACCACAAGGCTAAATATGACATTTAAAGATTAAGGCAACAGTTATGTCTGGCTGATCCGCACCTTAAACTGTAACAAAGAGAACTAGTCTTCACTTTAAAACTGATTTCATATGCTGACTTTGTTTTGTTGACATTACCACGTTTTCAATTACCCGGATACAAACTTTGGTTTTATCTCGAAGCACGTTAACAATATTGGCCGATTTTTGCCAGCCATTTTTGTCTTTGAACTACTCACTAGTATTTAATTGGGTTTTCTGCTTGGCTTTTCTCTCTACTTAGTGTGTCCTGCCTAAATCTTAGAATAATGCTTCAAACACATCCTTCATTTTTCAAAAACCAGTGATAGCTCCCTGTTGTCTTCAGAGTCTAGTTCAGAATTCATAGCCTTCTAACAGTCTGCTCAAACCTATTTTTCTGGTGCCAGCACTTTCTTTTTTTTCTTTAATTAGTGCCAGCACTGTTTCTTTATAGGAACTGTCCACTCTAACGAAACCAATCTCTAGTTCTTATTTACCCTTTGTATTTTTCTACCTTCATATCAATACTTTTTCTTTTTTGTGTGGAGTCTCACTCTGTTGCCCAGGCTGGAGTGCAGTGGAACCATCGTGGCTTACTGCAACCTCTGCCTCTTGGGTTCAAGTGATTCTCCTGTGTCAGCCTTCCGAGTAGCTGGGATTACAGGTGCGTACCTCCATGCCCGGCTAATTTTGTATTTTTCGTAGAGATGGGGGTTTTTCCATGTTGGCCAGGCTGGTCTTGAACTCCTGACTTCAGATGATCCACAGGCCTCAGCCTCCCAAAGTGCTGGGATTATAGGAATGAACCACTGCATCTGGCCAGGTTGCCTAGTCTTTAAAATATATTTTTCTCTTAAATTGCCAAGTAGAAAATTAAGGAAAATGTTGAAGTTTCACTTTTGGTCCTTTGGTGCAGCCTTCCAAATGTTTTTCCTGTTCGTTTTGTTGTTGCTTTTCCTTTTTTTTTTGAAGACAGAGTCTTGCTCTGTTGCCCCAGCTGGAGTACAGTGGCCTGATCATAGCTCCTCATTGTAACTTGAACCTCCCAAGGGCCAGGAATACAGGTATGTATCAATGCCTGGCTAATTTTTATTTTTATTTTTTTAGAGATAGGGTCTGACTTTGTTGCTCAGGCTGGTTTTGAATTCCTGGCCTCAAGTGATCCTCAAGTGTCTTGGCCTCCCAAGGTGATGGGATTATAGGGGTAAGCTACTGTGCCTGGCCTGTTGCTTTCCTTTAAACCCATAACCCTTGTGGTTTTACTATTCCCTTGGTTTTTAATCTCATGTGGACTTGTATCATAGAATCAGAGCATTATTGCTGGAATGGTGGAATCCAACCTTGTGTTTTCTAGATAAGGAAACTGAAATACACCTAGACTATATGCACCAAAATTCAAACATCTAGTGATGGGGGCAAAACAAAGACTCAAACCTTGATCTTCTAATGCAAATTCTTTGTATTTATGAAACCATACTACTTCTCATCTCTTGTAATTTTGCATTATTTGCCTTACATTATTTTGCATTTTGTGTATTTATGCCTTCTCATAGACTGAAAACTTTAGGGCAGGGGAATCTTCATATATACCTTGTAATTTTTTTTTTTTTTGAGATGGAGTCTCCCTCTGTCACCCAGGCTGGAGTGCAGTGGTGCTCCCTGGGCTCACTGCAATCTCCGCCTCCCAGGTTCAAGCGATTGTCCTGCCTCAGCCTCCCAAGTAGCTGGGATTACAGTTGCCTGCCACCACGCCTGGCTAATTTTTGTATTTTTAGTAGAGACAGGATTTCACCTTGTTGGTCAGGCTGGTCTCAAACTCCTGACCTTAGTTGATCTACCCGCCTTGGCCTCCCAAAGTGCTGGGATTATAGGTGTGAGCCACTGCGCCTGGCAATTTTTTTTGATGGAGTTTCACACTTTTTGCCCAGGCTGGAGAGCAGTGGCACAATCTCGACTCACTGCAGCCTCCACCTCCCGGGTTTAAGTGATTCTCCCGTCTCAGCGTCTCGAGTAGCTGGGATTACAGGCGCCTGTCACCACTCCCGGCTAGTTTTGTATTTTTAGTAGAGATGGGGTTTCACCACGTTTGCCAGGCTGGCCTCAAACCCCTGACCTCAGGTGATCCATCTGCCTCAGCCTCCCAAAGTGCTGGAATGTGAGACTCTAGACCGGCCTTACGATGTAAATTATTTAAACTGATTTAGAGCCTGTATGCAGTTTTTTTCCCCATGCTTGTTAGCTGTATTAACACCATTAACAAACATAATATTGTCATGTTTACCACTGAGTTCTTTTTTTATTTTGAGGCAGGGTCTCTCTCTGTCACCCAGGATGAAGTGCAGTGGCGGGCTCTCGCTCACCGTACCCTCTGCCTCCCGGTTTAAAGGGAGTCTCCTGCCTCAGCCTCCCAAGTAGCTGGGATTGCAGATGCCCGCCACAATGCCTGGCTAATTTTTGTATTTTTAGTAGAGATGGGGTTTCACCATGTTGGCCAGGCTGGTCTCAAACTCCTGACCTCAGGTGATCTACCTGCCTCAGCCTCACAAAGTGCTGGTATTACAGGTGTGAGCCACCACACCTGGCCAGTATTTACCGTTGAGTTCTGTCATCTAAAAAATGAATCTCTTACAGATTTTACTGCCGAAATTTAATTTGTCTTTTCCAATCTCTTAATAATGCAAATTAATCTTTGAAGGTCTTGAATGTAGATACAGAACAATGTCATGGTTTAGAGGAAACCTGGAGGGTTTATCACATAACTAAATGTAATGATCTAGCTGTAATTTTTTTTTCTCTTTTTGAGTGTTAGAATTGTAACACTTTCACGTTTTGCTACTTTTTGTCCTCTTGTTCATCTGTTAGGAACCAGCAGTTCTTATTGAGCGAGACAAGACAAAATGTTTTTTTGAGCAAGACAGTTTTACAAATTATTTGTTCTGCCAGGCCTGGTGGCTCACTCCTGTAATCCCAGCACTTTGGGAGGCTGAGGTGGGCGGATAGCTTAAGCCCAGAAGCTCAAGATTAGCTTGGCCAACATGGTGAAACCCCGTCTCTACCAAATACAAAAATAGATTCTGAGTGTGATGGTAAATGTCTGTAATCTCAGCTACTCAGGAGGCTGAGGCAGGTGAATCACTTGAACCCAGGAGGCAGGGGTTGCGAGGTTGTGCCATTGCACTCCAGCCTGGGTGACAGAGCGAGATTGTCTCAAAAAAAGAAAAATCATTTGTTCCATTTGTGAATTAGAGTGCTTTTATATATCTGTTCTTCAAGTTTGTTTTTTTTTTTCCCTCTTAACTCTAAAGTTTCTGTAACAGAAACAACATAGGGTTGCCTTGGTATTTTTTTTTATGAGTGTGTAACTATAGTTGATTGCTATAAGACAGCGTAGAAAACTATCAGGTGGAATCTCTCTGAAGGAAAAGGAATGCTTACTCTTTGGGTCTGTTTTTCATTTGTTTTTGGTTGTTAATAGTTGCTCGTTTCTATTTGTTTAAATTATCAGCTAAAAAACCCTGTTAAAAAACTGATTCTCTTATTCCTTTTTCCTGAAATTGTACGTAATGATTGCCGAATTGGACATGAATATGCTATGGATAATATTTGCTTTTGTTCAATCAGTTGAATAAAACAAGCAGTGAAAATATGCAAAAAATTTGTAAAAGAATGGTTGTTCTCAAAAGTTGTTTTTAAAAAAATCATCCTTTTCTTCCACAAATTTTAGCACATATTTTAATATCATGTTACTGTTTAGATTAACTCAAATAATAGATACAACAAAGATTGTAATATGCTGTGTACCTTTTAATTATTCCTACTGTATTGCAGAAATATTTTATTAATTTAATAGGGCATTGGGCAGTTTTCCTTGGGAATGCTTGATCATTTCCAAGTACTACACGCTCTTGAATAATTTATTTTTAGAAACATTTAGAATATTTAGTGTACAACCTGCTTCTGTCTCAGTAATTCTGCTGCCCATGAAAATCAGTTATTTTTGTTTCTTTTCACTTCTTATCCATATTCTAGCTTCATCTCTTGCTTTTGTCTCTTTCCTTTCAGTCTTCAATAGCTTAGCCCTTTTTTGCTTTGGTGTCTGTGTTCATGCTCTTCCCTCAGGGCAGGTGGCTTCTTTGGGTTAATCAGCATTAAGATTTGGCTGCTAGTGTCAGACAGATGCCAAATAATAATTTCTCTCACACCAGAGAAATCAAGGGTTGGCAGGCATTTGTTTATTAAGTGTTATTTCAAGGTGTTTAAATGTGTTTTGCTATTATCAAGTCTGTAATAAAGATCTTTGTGTATAAGGCTTTATGCTTTTTTCCCTTTTGATTAATTCCTATTGTGGGATCCAACTAAAAAGCTTACTAATTTCTTTAAAAAAATTGTTTAATCTGGGCATGGTGGCTCATGCCTGTAATCCTGGTACTTTGGGAGGCTGAACTAGGTGGATGGCTTGAGGGTAGGAGTTAGAGATTAGCCTGGGCAATATGGCAAGAGCCTGCCTCTACAAAAGTAAAAAAAAAAAAAAATTAGCCCAGTTTGGTTGTAAGTGTCTATAATCCTAGCTACTTGCAAGGCTGGCAGGAGGATTGCTTGAGCCCAAGAGGTCAAGGCTGCAGTGAACTACGATGGTAGTACCATGGTACTCTAGCTTGGGAGACAGAGTGAGAGCGAAACACTGTCTAAAAAAAATTAAAAATTAGTTTAGAGAAAGTATCTTTAAATTATTTTTATTGAGAAATAGATAAATTTAAGTGTGTAGAATTTTATATTTGTAAATATCCACGTAGTCATCACTCAAATCCATATGTTGAACATTTTTAGTGTTCAAAAAGGCTCTCTTCTGCCCCCTCCAGTCAGTGTCTCTTACCCTCTCAAAGGTAATCACTATTCCATCCTCTATTACCATAAATTATTTTTGCCTGCTTTTGAACTTTATATAAATGTAACTGATATGGTTTGGCTGTGTCCCCACCCAAATCTGATCTTGAATTGTAACTCCTACAATTCCCAAGTGTGGTTGGAGGAACCTGGTGGGAGGTAATTAAACCTGGTGGGAGGTAATTGAACCATGAGGCGGGCCTTTCCCATGCTGTTCTTGTGGTAGTGAATAAGTCTCGTGGGGTTTTAAAAATGGGAGTTTCTCTGCACAAGCTCTCTTCTCTTGTCTGCTGCCATGTGAGAAGACATGGCTTTCACCTTGTGCCATGATTGTGAGGCCTTCCCAGACACGTGAAACTGTAAGTCCATTATACTGCTTTATTTTGTAAATTGCCCAGTCTCAGGTATGTCTTTATCAGTAGCATGAAAACGGACTAATACAGTAAATTGGTACCAGTAGAGTAGGGAGCTGCTGAAAAGATACCCAAAAGTGTGGAAGCAACTTTGGAACTCGCTAACAGGCAGAGGTTGGAACAGTTTGAAGGGCTCAGAAAAGGATAGGAAAATGTGGGAAAGTTTGGAACTTTTTAGATTTGTCAAATGGCTTTGCCCAAAATGCTGATTGCAATATGGACAATAAAGTCTGGGCTGAGGTGGTCTCAGATGGAGATGGGGAACTTGTTGGGAACTCTTGTTATGTTTTAGCAAAGAGACTGGCAACATTTTGCCCCTGCCCTAGAATTGTGGAACTTTGAACTTGAGAGAGATGATTTAGGATATCTGATGGAAGAAATTTCTAAACAGCAAAGCATTCAAGAGGTGACTTGGGTGCTGTTAAAGGCATTCAGTTTTATAAGGGAGGCAGAGCATAAAAGTTCAGAAAATTTGCAGCTTGAAAGCACGATAGAAATGAAAATCCCATTTTCTGAGGAGAAATTCAAGCTGGCTATAGAAATTTGCATAAGCAATGAGGAGCTGAATGTTAATCCCAAGACAGTGGAGGAAATGTCTGCGGGGCATGTCAGAGGTCTTCATGGCAGCCCCTCCCTCGGCAGGCTGGAGGCCTAGGAGGATAAAGTGGTCCTGTCCTATGTGCAGCCTAGGGACTTGGTGCCCTACATCCTAGCTGCTCCAACTGTAGCCTAAAGGGGCCAGTGTAGAGCTCAGGCCATGGCTTCAGAGGGTGCAAACCCCAAGTCTTGGTGGCTTCCATGTGATGTTGAGCCTGTGAGTGCACAGAAGTCAAGAATTGGGGTTTGGGAACCTCCACCTACATTTCAGAAGATGTATGGAAATGCCTGGATGCCCAGGCAGAAGTTTGCTGCAGGTGTGGGGCACTCGTGGAGAACCTCTACTAGGGCAGTGTGGAAGGGAAATGTGGGATCAGAGCCCCCACACAAATTCCCTACTGGGGCACTGCCTAGTGGAGCTGTGAGAAGAGGGCCACCATCCCAGAATGATAGATCCACCTATAGCTTGCACAATGCACCTGGAAGAGTCACAGACACTCAACACCAGCCTGTGAAAGCAGTTGGGAGAGAGGCTGTACCTTGCAAAGTCACAGGGTTGGAGCTGCTCAAGACTGTGGAAACCCACTTCTTGGATCAGTGTGTCCTGGATGTGAGACATGACATCAAAGGAGATTATTTTGGAATTTTAAGATTTCGCTGCCCTGCTAGATTTTGGACTTGCATGGGGCCTTTATTCCCTTTGTTTTGGCCAATTTCTCCCATTTGGAATGGCAGTATTTACCCAATCCCTGTACTCCCATTGTATCTAGGAAGTAATGAATTTCTTTTGATTTTACAGGCTCATAGGTGGAAGGGATTGCCTTGTTTCGGATGAGACTTTGGACTGTGAACATTTGAGTTAGTGCTGAAATGAGTTAAAACTTTGGGGGACTGTTAGGAAGACATGATTGGTTTTGAAATGTGAACACTTGAGATTTGGTGGGGGCGGGGCAGGGGTAGAATGATATGGTTTGGCTGTGTCCCCACCCAAATCTCATCTTGAATTGTAACTCCCACCATTCCTAGGTGTGGTGGGAGGAGCCTGGTGGGAGGTAATTCAGTCATGGGGGTGGGCCTTTCCTGTGCTTTCCTTGTGATAGTGAATAAGTCTCTCGAGACAAGATGATGATTTTAAAAATGGGAGTTTCTCTACACAAGCTCTCTTTTCAGCTGCCGTATTAGACATGCCTTTCACCTTGTGCCATAATTGTGAGGCCTCTCTAGCCATGTGGAACTGTAAGCCCATTAAATCTCTTTCTTTTGTAAATTGTTAAGTCTTTATCAGCATCATGAAAATGGACTAATACAGTAACCATACAGTATATATACTTTCTTGGGATGGCTACTTTTGCTTAACATTGTGTTTGTGAGGTTCATTTATGATGTAGGGTGCAGCAGTAGTTCCTCTTCAATTATGGTAGTTTTCCATTGGATGAATATAATGTAATTTTAAAAAATCGGACATTTGGTTTTCAGTTTTTCGCTATTGTGAATAAAGCTGTTACGTTCATTTCGCAGGTGGGTTTTTTTTTTTTTTTTTTTGAGATGGAGTCTTGCTCTGTTACCCAGGCTGGAGTACAGTGGTGCGATCTCAGCTCACTGCAACTTCTGCCTCCCAGGTTCAAGTGATTCTCCTGCCTCAGCCTCTTGAATATGTGGGATTACAGGCGCACGTCACCACACCAGGCTAATTTTTGTATTTTTAGTAGAGATGGGGTTTCATTATGTTGGCTAGGCAGGCTGGTCTTGAAGTACTGACCTCAGGTGATCCGCCTGCCTTGGCCTCCCAAAGTGTTGGGATTACTGGTGTGAACCACTGTGCCTGGCCGCAGACTGCTTTTTCTAAGTTGATTTTTCCCTATTTGTTTTGCTCTCTGACTTTTATGTTGGAGTCTTAAATTCAGGTATCAGTAATACTTGGGTGATTGATAGCTAAAAACCCTGAATTGATTGGGATTTGCAGACTTTGAATTTCATTGCATTATGGTCCAAGTGAGCCTTTTTTATTTTGAGAAAACTCTGATGTCTAGATGTTTCCTCTTGGGTCAGGTTCATCAGGGAAAACTCATTTTGCCTGAGGGTTGAAGGATGGCCACTAGCTTTTTGTTTTGTTTTGGTGTGAGGGAGTGGACTATCATACCCTCATTTTTGGTAGAGTACATAGACCTTTAATTATACCTGGTGACTCCTAGTTCAGGGACTTTGAAGAAAAAACAAAAACAAAGCTGGCTCACACCTGTTAATCCTAGCACTTTGGGAGGCTGAGGCGGGCAAATTGTCTGAGCCCAGGAGTTTGAGACTAGCCTGGGCAGCATGGTGAAACCACATCTCTACAAAAAATACAAAATTTAGCTGGGTATGGTGGTGTGCCTGTAGTCCCAGATACTTGAGAGGCTGAGGTGGGAGGATTACTTGAGCCCAGGAGGCGGAGATTGCAGTGAGTCATGATGGAGATTGTGCCATTGCACTGCAGCCTGGGTGACAGAGTGAGACCCTGTCTCAAAACAAAACAAAACAAAACCCCCAAAAAGCCCTTTCTAAAGAATAAACCAACAGACTTCTGTTACTGAGAGTAGGTAGCCAACCATCAGGTAGATTTGGATAGCTTCTAAGGATGTATCTGCTTCTCAGACAGCTTTCACCCAGTCTTCCTTATTTAATTTCCTCTTCCATCCAGTTCAGGCAGTACCTGGTACTGCCAGCTCCTGTATACTTTGAAGATTCCAAGATATATATTGGGGTTTTCAACTCAGGGTTTAGACTTCACCTTTCTAAAATTTGCTAAGTGAATTAGTTACCACTTGTCCATATTTTAGCTTCTGAAATTTTGTTGCTACTGTTTGCTTTTCTGTATATTTTGCTCTTGTGGGTTAGTTTCCTAAAAATAATTTATGTATTAAATCCACTGTTTTAATTATCACCTCTCCAAAACCCTATTTTTACTGCCCTAAGAATGGTTTTTACATTTTTAAAGGGCTGGAAAAAAGTGGATATGTGACAAAGACTCAAGCCCACAGAGACTAAAATATTTACTATTTTTTTTTTTAACAGAATAAGTTTACCTATTCTGTTCTTGTTATAAAGTTCCTGATTTCCTTTAATAAAGCTGTTTTTAGACTACTACTACTTTTATTTCTATAAAAAAGCTTCAGATTATAATCCTGAAACTTCCTGAAGCTGTCTGATTTAGCCTAATGCATCTCATGGAAGTTACAAGTAAAAATTGCTAGGATATACTCTGCCTTCCAATGAATGAGATATATATATATATATATATATTTTTTTTTTTTTTAATTTTTATTTTTATTTTTTTATTTTTTTTTTTCAAATGTAAAAATATGGAACGCTTCACAAATTTGCGTGTCATCCTTCCACGGGGCCATGCTAATCTTCTCTGTATTGTTGCAGTGTTAGTACGTGTGCTGCTAAAGTAAGCGTGAGATACTTCTTTAATGTAAAATCTTAAAGAGTAGGAAAAACAAAATGTTGAAGGAAGAAATCATATAACACATAATGCGTATATGCATGCATTGTTCTTGTCATCTAAGTGCAGAGCGTAGGAGGCTCATATACTTTAAAGAAGGCTGATTTTTAAAAAAATGGCTCATTTGAAATGATTTGGGCCTGTTCTTTTGGGCCTACATCTGCCCTTTTCTCCATTCTTCATAGTTAGCAAATCATAGCTGAGGGAATAAATTGGCTTTAGGTAAAAAGCTGTTTGAGGTGATAATATACATATATATATTTATATATACATGTGTGTGTTGTCTGTGTTTGTATATTTTCCCTTGATGTCAGTCAGAGATGAGAGGGAGAATTAATGGGGGTCATGTGTTATACTGAATTACATTGTCCAGGAAATAGAGTAAAATGGTGTTTCTCTTTAAGTCCTGGCTTCCAGAAAGCTCGGGTATGTTTAATCTTAATTGTATGAGCAATCTAATTTCTAGTAATTATACAAGGCTTCTTGTATAATTATGTTTTTCTTTCCTCTAAATGATGTCTATGTCATTTATCATTGTAATTTTTTAATATGTATATCTTAGACTTGGGGTTTTTTTTTTTTTTTTTTTTTTTGACAGGATTTGGCCCTGTCACCGAGTTGGAGGGCAGTGGTATGATCTTGGCTCATTGCAACTGCTACCTCCTGGGCTCAAGCGATCCTCCCACTTTAGTCTCCCAAGTAGCTGGGACTACAGTCACGTGCTGCCATGACTGGCCAAGTTTTGTAACTTTTGTAGAGGTGGATTTTTGCCATGTTGCCCAGGCTGGACTTCAAGTTCTGGGCTCAAGTGATCTGCCTGCCTTAGCCTCCCAAAGTGCTGATATTTACAGGTGTGACCACTGTGCCTGGCCAGTTTCTATGAACATGTAAACTTCTGCACACTTAAAAAAAAAATGGGATCACATGCTGTACTTTGTTTCCTAACTTGGCTTTTATGAATATCCTTCCATGTCAGTGTATGTATAAATCTTACGGTTTCTTTTTTTTTTTAACCAAAAAACTTTGCCTCCTTTGTCTCTGTTATAAAATTCTTGATTTTCTTTAATAAAGCTGTTTCTACTTTTATTCCTACAAAGAATATACATATAGTCTTTTAGGTCGCTGAAAACTTCATTTTTTTTCTCATCTCTAGAATGGGAATAATACTTAATCAAAGGATAGCTGTAAGGCTTCAACGAGAATTTACGAATCAGTGTAACTGCTAAGCAGTGTTTGGTGCCTATGAAGAGCTTGCCTGGGTCTCCCTTCCTGCCTAAGATCAGTTTCTCAATGTAAAATAACTGATTTCAAAGATACAGATGTTTAAAGACACCTTTACCACTCTGTTTCTTAACTGTGTTATCATTCTTTTCCAATCTTTGCCAGCATGGTAGGCAAAAAATGGACAGAACTAAAAGGAGAATTAGACAAATCTATAAGCATAATATGGGATATTTCAGCGTGCCTCTCTTGAGTAATTAGAATAATCAGACAAAATATATAAAAGATTTAAACACTGTAATTAACAAATGAATCTAATTGACATGCATTGAACATTTCACCTAATACCTACAGAATGCAGATTTTTTTTCAAGTGCCTGTGGAAGTTTCTCCCAAATTGACACATACTGGACAATAAAAAAGATCAAAATAATCAATTCTAGAGTGTTTTCTGACATATCGGAATTTAGCCAGAAATGGATTACCAAAAAAACTAAAATATTCTCAGCTGTTTGAAAATAAGTTATACTCCTAAGTAACTCAGGGATTAGAGAAGAAATAACATTAAACTATTTTGAACTAAACTATGAAAACAAGGTATAACTTAAGGGATACGTATAGAGCCATGCTTAGAGGAAGAGTAGTACATAGCCTTCAAATCTATATGTCAGAAAGAATGAAGGCTAAAAATAATTGAAAGGACTTCTAAGTAAAGATGGCCGAGTGAACGATACATTTACTTTTACCCCCTTTGTCAGCCCAGCAGGGTGACAGTAAAGGATACTTTTAGAAGATTTGAACTACACAAGTAAAGAGAATGGAAGAAGAGACAGCAGCAATAAAATTTGGAAGCTGGAAAGCAAGTGAACTGATGGTAAACTTCTTAGTGGACTTAAAAATGTTCAATCCTAACTGGCAGGAGCAAAAGTAGAAAATAGTCCTCAGGTTCAGGAATTGGCAGCATCAGGCAATTTTTGGCAGGGAGGAGGTGAGAGTGTTGCTAAAAATAGGATTTCTTAAAAATCTGTTTAAGAAGCAGCTCAATCATAATAGCCCAAAAGTAGAAGCAACTCAGATGTCCATCAGCTCATAAATGGTTACATACACTGTGTATTCACACAATTGCATTCTGTTTGAAAGTAAAAAGGAATATAGAACTGATACATATAACATGATGAACCTTGAAAGCATTATGTTGTGAAAGAAGCCAATCACAAACGACCATGGTATTGTATGATACATGCTATAACATAGATAAACCTGTAAAACATACTAAGTAGGCTGGACATGGTGGCTCACACCTGTAATCCCAGCACTTTGGGAGGCCAAGGTGGACAGATCACTTGAGTTCAGGAGTTTGAGAGCAGCCTGGCCAACATGGACTCTACTAAAAATACAAAAAGTAGTTGGATGTGGTGGTGGGCACCTATAATCCCAGCTACACAGGAGGCTGATGCAGGAGAATAGTTTGAACCTGGGAAGTGGAGGTTGCAGTAAGCTGAGATAGCAACACTGCACTCTAGCCTGGGTGACAGAACAAGACTCTATGTCAAAAACAAACAAACAAACATGCTAAGTATACTAAAGACCACATTGTATGATTCCATTTGTATGAAGTGTCCAGAAAAATGTGTATTTGTAGGGTTAGAGTGGTTGCATAGGACTGGGAGTAGGGGAGGTTAGAGGGAAATGGGAAGTGACACCAGGGTATGGAGTTTGTTTTTGGGGTGACAAAAATGTTCTAAAATTGATTGTAGTAATAGTTGCACAACTCTGAATAGACTAAAAAACATTGAATTGTACACTTCAAATGGGTGAGTTTTATGATAGCTGAGTTATATCTCAATAAAGCTTTTCTTTTTTTTAAAGCTTGAATCTAGATTCCTTTCTTAGTTTGTATCACTGAGTGACTGCCACCTTGACCATCCCAGCAGAAGACTGAAGATTGTTTGTGACACTGAGGGTGGGCACTAGACACAGTTGGAGATCAAGTGTTCTACAGAAAACACCGAATTAAGTTAAAGTGCTCAATATTGAGATCCTTACTGAGGCCTCTTGTCTTTGGCTTCTAGAATTCTGGCAGTCAACTAGGAATTTAGAGGATAGTTCTCTTACTGGCCCAAGAAGAGAATGTATGTTATTTACAATAGCTTGTATGGCCCTCCTTTTAAATATGAGGAGATAATAGAGGATCACCAGACATAGGACGAAAGCTTCTCATGTAAGAAACCAAAAGAAATAAAAAAGGAACAGTCAGAACAACAAAAAAAGGCTCAATAGAAAGGTTCAAGTTAGAGTGAAGGAGACCTTTTATAAAGTAGAGGAAAGGTGGAAAATAAGTGAGAAAAGAAAATTTAGTGACGCCTGTGGTCTAGCACTTTGGGAGGCCAAGGCGGGCAGATCATCTGAGGTCAGGAGTTTGAGACCAGCCTGACCAACATGGAAAAACCCCTTCTCTACTAAAAATACAAAAAAAATTAGCTGGGCTTCATGGTGCATGCTTGTAATTCCAGCTACTTGGGAGGCTAAGGCAGGAGAATTGCTTGAACCTGGGAGGCAGAGGTTGTGGTGAGCTGAGATCATGCCATTGCACTCCAACTTGGGCAAGAAGAGTGAGACTCTTGTCTCAAAAAAAAGAAAGAAAGAAAATTAAAAGGTCAATTGGAGGTCAACTTCCAAATAACAGAAGTACTAGTAGGCAACAGAGAAAAGAGGAAATTATCAGTACAATATTCAAGAAAAGTAGTATTATTTCTTTGAGATGGGGTCTCGCTCTGTCGCCCAGGTTGGAGTGCAGTGGCGCGATGTCAGCTCTCTGCAACCTCTGCCTCCCGGGTTCAAGCTATTCTTCTGCTTCAGCCTCCTGAGTAGATGGGACTACAGGTGCACACCACCACGCCTGGCTAATTTTTGTATTTTTAGTAGACACGAGGTTTCACCATATTGGTCAAACTGGTCTCGAACTCCTGACCTTGTGATCTGTCTGCCTCGGCCTCCCAAAGTGCTGGGATTACAGGCATGAGCCGCCACACCCGGCCTCTATTATGTTTTTTTATTGTGGTAAACTGCATAAGCATAACGTTGAACATTTTAATAATTTTAAGCATACAGTTCAATATTGTTAAGTATATTCACATTATTGTATAACCAATCCCCAGAACTTTCTCATCTTGTAAAACTGAAACTCTATACACACTAACAACTCCCCAAGTCTCCCCTCTTCCTAGCCCCTGGCAACCGCTGTTCTTTATGTTTCTCTTTTATGTTTGTATGAATTTGTTTGCTCTAGATACCTCATATAAGTGGAATCATGTATTGTCTTTTTGTGACTGGCTTATTTCACTTAGCTTAATGTCCTGAAGGTTTACCATTTTGTAGGACATGTCAAAATTTTCTTCCTTGTTAAGGCCGAATAATATTCCATTGTTTGTATATACCACATTTTGTTTATGCATTCATTTGTTGATGAGCAGCTTGTGTTGCTTCCACATTTTAGCTGTTAAGAATAATGTTGCTATGAACATGGGTGTAGAAATATCTGTTCAGGTTCCTGCTTTCAGTTTTTTTGATATATACCCAGAAGTTGAATTGCTGGATTGTATGGTAATCTACCTTTTATTTTTGGGGGAGCCACCGTCCTGTTTTCCATAGCAGCTGCACCATTTTATATTACCACCAACAGTGTAAAAGTTTCCAGTTTCACCACATTTTCACCAACCCTTGTTTTCTGTTTTTTTTTTTTTTTTTTTTAAAATAGTAGCTATCTTAATGGTGATAAATCTGTGATTTTGATTTGCATTTTCTTAATGGCTAGTGATAAGCATCTTTTCATATGCTTATTGGCTATTTGTATATATTTCGAGAAATGTAAGTTCTTTGTCCATTTTTCATTTGGGTTATGTTTTTGTTGAGTCTGAACTGGTCTTTTTATTTTTACTTTTGTCTGTCCATTAAACTCATTTTTCACACAGCAGCCAGAGAAATGTTTTTAAGATTTCTGCATTAATGATATAACAATAAATCTTACTTGGCAGCATAATACAGTGGAAGTTTACATTATTTTCTCACATCACAGTTCTCTCTCCCCCCCCCC
>NW_022436944.1:29426690-29676088 GCF_009761245.1 Sapajus apella | reverse complement strand
GTGTGTGTGTGTGTGTGTGTGTGTGTTGAGGGTCAGTTTTGCTTCATGCAGTCACTTGGAGGACAGGCTCCTCTATCTTATGTCACTGCCTTAATCAGCTTTGGCTTCTCAGATTGTTTTGAAAGGGGAAATGTGTGTGGAGAAAGGGTCCAGGCTAGAAGTAGCTTATATCACTTTTACCCACTCAGTTTCATTGGTCAGAACTGAGTCATGTGATCCTACCTAATTGCAGGAGTGTATAGCAGTGTTCTAATGAAGAGAACACAGTCATTAGTGAGTACTAGCAGTCTCTGTCACAGCATGTATTAGATTATAACTTCTTTGCTTAAAACCCTTCTTATTACATGACTTTTTTTTTGAGACAGAGTTTCATTTTGTTGCCCAGGCTGTAGTGCAGTGGTTTGATTTCTGCTCATTGCAACCTCTGCCTCCCAGGTTCAAGCAATTCTTGTGCCTCAACCTCCCAAGTAGGTGGGATTATAGGCATGTACCACCATGCCCAGCCAATTTTTTGTGTTTTTTGGTGGATACGGGTTTTCACCATGTTGGCCAAGGCTAGTCTTGAACTCCTGGCATCAAGTGGTCTGTCCACCTTGGCCTCCCAAAGTGCTGGAATTACAGGCTTGAGCCCTCGTGTCCAGCCTACTTCTTACTACTTCTTATTACATGTAGAATAAAATTGGCCTGTGTCTCTTCCAATCTCTGTTTTGTATCACTTTTGCCTTTGTTCTCTAGCCACGTTAGACTTGGTCATTTTCTATGACATGAGATTTCTTTTTTTCCCTCCTGGAACCTATGTGCTTTGCAGTTTCCTTTGTGTGGAGTACTCTACTTTAAATATTTACATGACTGCCTCCTCTTCATCCTTAAAATGTCCACTTAAATTTTATCTCTAACTAAAAGCTCTAAAGTAGCACTTACACTCTCTGTCCTTTACGACAGCACTGTTTTAATCATTGTCACAGCATTTTCCGCAATCTATAATTTTATTTGAAAAAAATTTATTTCCTCTGCTAGAAAGAAGTGCCTGTCTTGCTCACTGTTGTATCCCTGCATTAACTGGCTAAGGATACATTAGTCATTCAGTAAATATGTTGTGGGAGGGAATCAATATTATATAGAACAGACTGAAATGGAGATAGTTGAATTTTAATTGAGGGCTCTCGTGATAATTTAGATGAGTTGCTGAAGGCTTGAGTTTTAGTGGTGACAGTGTAAATGGAACAGAAAAGGGTGGCTGAGAGACATTTCAAGAGAAAAACCAACACAAATTGATACGTGACTTAAGGAGAGCCTGGGTGAATTGGAAGATAATGATTTATAATAGATTGGTAAAGAGGATAGAAGAGCTGGATTTTTAGAGCTGATGAGTTGGGATTGATGCATATTCAATTTGAGATGATCACAAGACATTTAAGTAGAAATGTTGAGGAACAGTAGCTTGGATTAGAGAACACAGTTGAAATGCAGAGTCTAGGCCAGAGGTGATAAGATGAAGCCATAAAACTGAATGAGCTATCTAGAAAGAGAGTATATGTGAGAAGAGCAGATGGCTCAGTGGAAGGAAAATGAGGAGCCAGAAATGGAAACCAGAAGCAGGTGGCATGGAGGGAGGGGAACCAATTTAATATAGGGGGTAAGGAAACCAGCAGTTTCAAGAAAGAGGGATGATTAGGTTGGCTGCCTCCAATATAGCTATTCCTTGTCATATGCATTTGCAAGTTTTGAAATGTTACCTTTTATTAAGTAGTTTGAGATCAGAGGGTACCTTGGGTTTTATTCTATGAGAAAGTATAGCTTAATGAGAATGACAGAGTACACCTTTGAGTTCTTGTCTTTTTTTTGAAACAGGGTCTTGCTGTATGGCCCAAGCTGGAGTGTAGTGGTCCAGTCTTGCTCACTGCAACTTCTGCCCCCTGGGTTTGAGCTATTCTCATGCCGCAGCCTCCCAAGTAGCTGGGATTACAGACACATGCCACTATGCCCAGCTAATTTCTGTATTTTTAGTAGAGATGGGGTTTCATCATGTTGGCCAGGCTGGCCTTGAACTCCTGACCCCAGGTGATTCTTATGTGTTGGCCTCCCAAAGTGCTGGGATTACAGGCTTGAGCCACCGCGTCTGGCGTTGTTTTTTTTTTTTTTTTTCTTTTCTTTTTTTTGAGAGGGAGTCTCACTCTTACCCAGGCTGGAGTGCAGTGGCATGATCTCGGATCACTGCAAACTCTGTCTCCTGAGTTCAAGGAATTCTCCTGCCTCAGCCTCCCGAGTAAGTGAGATTACAGGCACCCACCACCATGCCTGGCTAATTTTTGTATTTTTAGTGGAGACGGATTTTCACCATGTTGGGCAGGCTAGTCTCGAACTCGTGACCTCAAGTGATCTGCCCGCCTTGGCCTCCCAAAGTGTTGGGATTACAGATGTGAGCTACTGCGCCCACCTGAGTTCTTGTGTTTTAGAGGTATCTACTTAAATATTTATAGATGAAAATACTTATTTTTTAGAAGTATACACTGAAATATTTACAGATAGAAGTTTTTTGCTTCAGAATACTTAAGGAAGCAGGAATTGGTGAGAATATGGGTATCGCGGCCATGGACAAGTTTGGGCCATGAGTTGATGACTGTAACTACATGGTGGGGTTAAGGGGTTTGCTGTCTTTAATATGTGCTTGAAATTTTACATAATAGAAATTATAAAAGGAGGGAATTACCTTTTCCAGTTATAACCTTGGACACATTGTTTAAACTTTTTTGAGACGGGGTCTTGCTCTGTCACCCAGGCTAGAGGGCAGTGGCTTGATCCTCTTCTGCTCCTTAAGTAGCTGGGACTACAGGTGCATGCCACCATGCTGGTTAATTTTTGTAGTTTTTGTAGAGACGGAATTTTGCCATTTGCCCAGGCTGGCCTTGAACTCCTGGGCCCAAGTGATTCGCCTGTCTCAGCCTCCTAAAGTGCTGGGATTATAAATGTAAGCCACTGCACCCAGCCTAATTAATTAAACCTTTGAAGCCTTAGTTTCTTCCGTTAAAAATAGTGATATTAATATTGACTTTATCAGTTTGGTGTGGTGATTAATGACAATGTATTAAAACCACTTAGCATACTTACTCTGTGTACTCATTGTCCAGTAAATATTTCTGAAGTGAAATCCAGTGAGATAATATAGTTAGGCATCAAGGTTAAGGGGTTTGTAGAGGGAGAAAAGGTTATGGACTCTTTGTAGCAACCTTTCTTAAGAGAAATGTTCTTTTAGAATGTTGTAAAGTTAGAATGGCTAACTTAAAAGCTTCCACAGAGATAACATTTATTTATTTTGACATGTTTTTAGTAGGAGTTTTCTGATCTGAACGTGTACAAAATCAGCAGTACAGTGGCATTTCATCTATTCTAAACCACATCCTTTTACTGAATCTTATTCCGGAAGCATTTATAAGGCAGGTGCCCCTGTCAAAGACATTGTCATTTAAAGTAGTTTACAAGTAAATTTTCATTTAACATTAAAATCAAATGAGGGAATACTTAAAATGGAAGCATGGTTTAATAAAATTGTATTAACACCAACTTGTTAGAGCACCTGACTTAATGTATATATTTTTTTGTAGTAACTTGGCTATGGATAGTATATATTTATCCTTTTTTTTTCTTTTGTGGTAAAACTTGGTTATGGTTAGTATATACTTGTCCTTTGGTATCCATGGGGTATTGGTTCCAAGACTCCTTGAAGATACCAAACTTTGAGGTGCTCCAGTCTCTTATGTAAAATGGGATAGTATTTACATATAACCTCTGCACATTCTCCTGGGTACTTGAACTCATCTCTAGATTACCTAATACATTGTAAATAGTATTTAGGTAGTAATACTGTATTGTTCAGAGAATAATGACAAGGAGAAAAGGTCTGTATATGTTCATTACAGGTGTGTTTTTTTCTGGAATGTTTTCAATCTACAGCTGGTTGAATTCATGGATGTAGAACCCATAGATACAGAGGGCCAACTGTACTAAGGAATTCCAGTCACAGTCTGTAGATGTCATACAAGTTTGTCTTCAGATAAACAAGAGACCTGTTAACACAAAGGAAGCTTTCTTGTATACCTTTTCATTGTCATGTTTTTAAAGTTTCTTCTTTTTTTGTTTTGGGAACTTTGATAAATTACTTAGGCAGAGTTTGGAACTGTCCCGTAGCTATATAATCAGTCATTTTTTTTCTTATCTTTTTTTTTTTTTTTTTTTTTCTGAGATGGAGTTTCACTCTTGCTGCAGGCGCAATCTTGGCTCACTGCAACTTCCATCTCCTGGGTTCAAGTGATTCTCCTGCCTCAGCCTCCCGAGTAGCTTGGGTTACAGGCGTGCACCACCACACCCAGCTAATTTTTGTGTTATTAGCAGAGACAGTTACACCATGTTGGCCAGGCTGGTGATCCACCCGCCTCGGCCTCCTAAAGTGCTAGGATTAGAGATGTGAACCACTGCACCTAGCCCCTATCTTTTATATTGTATTTTATTTCTTTAGAAATGAAGTTTCACTGTGTTTTCCAGACTGGAGTGCAGTGGCTGTTCACAGGCACTATCATAGTGCACTGTGGCTTCCAACTCTTGGCCTCAAGCAGTCTTCCCACCTTATCCTCTTGAGTAGCTGGGACTACAGGAATGCACCACAATGCTCAGCATTTTTTTTTCTATCTTAACATAAAATGGCAAAAAATTACTGTTGCCTTTCTCTTGATAAATAGCAGCCTAAATTAGACTGGTAGTTTGGAATAAAGGATATAGTAAAAAGGAAGGTGAGGAAAGTAGTATTTAAAAATGAAGGCAGGAAGGAGAAAATGAAGTTGGGAGATAAAGTTTATAATTTTTTGCGCCTTAATATCAACTTGCAGTGAATTAGTTGAAAATTGCTTTGCCGGTTACATGTAATTGGTAACTTTTAGCTTATTTGCCACCTGGAACAGACATAACTTCTTTAACATAAAATTCAGATACAGTTGTCATTGAATTTATGTTTCTATAAAATTGGTGGTGGAAGTTTTGGCATTAGGTAGGAGAATAGGACAGGGAAAGAGAGCTATGTCTCAGGCACTGTACTAAGGGTTTTACATATTTTGTTAAATCCTCACAGCAACCCTGTAGATAGGTGTTACTGAAGCACAGAGGTTAGATAACTTGCTTAATGTTACACAGATAATAAATGACAGAGCAAGAATTCAAACTGTAATGTTTCTATTCTCGTTATGCTTTAGTCATCCTGTTGCTTTGTTTTTTTTTTTTTTTTTTTTTTTGAGACAGAGTCTTGTTCTTGCTGCCCAGGCTGGAGTACAGTGGCACGATCTCAGCTCACTGCAACCTCCACCTCCTGGGTTCAAGTGATTCTTCTGCCTCAGCCTCCCAGGTAGCTGGGATTATAGTCGCCTGCCACCATGCCCGGCTATTTGTTGTATTTTTAGTAGAGATGGGGTTTTGCCATGTTGGCCAGGCTGGTTTCTAATTCCTGACTTCAGGTGATCCATCTTCCTCGACCTCCCAAAGTGCTGGGATTACAAGTGTGAATTACCTCGCTTGGCCCCCCTTGCTTTATTTTCTGATTCCATTCAGTCATTAGTCTTGTTGGTTTTTTAAAAAAAAGTTTTATTGAGATATGATTCACATACTATACAGTTCACTCATTTAAAGTATACAATTCAGCTTTTAATATATTCAGAGTTGTGCAGCCATCAGCACAATATTAAAACATTTTCATCACCCCCCAAATCAATGCCATACTCATTAGTTGTCACCCCTAACCTCCCCTCTCCCTGTTCTAGGAAACCATTAATCTGCCTTCTGTCTCTATACATTTGCTCATTCTGGACCTTTCATGTAAATGGAATCATTTATATGGTCCTTTGTGACTGCTTTCTTTCACTTAGCTCAATGATTTTTTATTTTTTTCTTTTATCTTTTTTGAGATAAGGTCTTGCTCTGTTGCTGAGACTGTAGCGCAATGCTTGATCATGGCTCACTGCAACCTCTACCATCCAGGCTCAGGTGATCCTCCTACTTCAATCTCCTTAGTAGCTGGGACTGCAGGCATGTGCCACCATGCCAGGTTAATTTTTTGATTTTTTTTTTTTTTTTTTGTAGAGATAGTCTCACGAGTCTCACTATATTGGCCAGGCTAGTCTTGAACTCCTGGGCTCAAGTGATCCTCTCCCCTCTGCCTCCCGAAGTGTTAGCGTTATAGGCATGAGCCACCACACCAAGCAGCTTGATATTTTTAAGGTTCATCCATGTTATAGCACATATTGGTACTTCATTTCTTTTTATTGCTGAATAACATTTCATTTTATGGTTAATACCACATTTTATTTATCCATTCATTAGTTTACAGACATTTAAGTTGTTTCTCCCTTATGGCTATTATGAATAATATGGCTATTACCATTCATGTACATGTTTTTAAAAAATTATTGTGGTAAGACATAAGTAACATAAAGTTTACCGTTTTAACCACTTTTAAGTGTATGGTATTAAGTATGTTCACATTGTTATATAACCATCACCACCATCTATTTGCATAACTTTTTCATTTTTGCCACCTGAAACTCTGTACCCATTAAACAACAACTCCTGAGTCTCCCATCCTCCCAACCTCTGGCAACTACCATTCTACTTTCTATCTCCATGAATTTGACAACTCCTGGAACCGCATATAAGTGAAATAAATCATACAATATTTGTCCTTTATGACTGGCTTATTTCACTGAGTACAGTGTCTTCAGAGTTTATTCGCATTGTAGCATGTGTCAAAGTTTCTCCCCCACCAAAGGCTGGTACTGTTCCAGTGAATCTATATTTACTACATGTTGTTTACTCGTTCAACTGATGATGGACACTGAGACGGAGTTTTGCGCTTGTTTCCAAGGCTGTAGAGCAACGGCGTGATCTCGGCTCATTGCAACTTCCACCTCCCGGGTTCAAGTAATTCTCTTGCCTCAGCCTCCCAAGTAGCTGGGATTACAGGCATGCACCACCAAACCTGGTTAATTTTGTATTTGTAATAGAGAGGAGGTTTTGCCATGTTGGTCAGGCTGATCTTGAATTCCTGACCTCAGCTGACCCAGCTGCCTCAGCCTCCCAAAGTGCTGGGATTACAGGTGTGAGCCACCACACCTGGCCTGATGATGGACACACTGGTTGCTTCCACTTTTTGGCTATTGTGAGTAATGCTGTTAAGAACATGGGTGTACAAATATCTATTTGAGTTCTCACTTTTACTTCTTTTGGGTTTATATCCAGAAGTGAGATTGCTGGATCATATGATAATTCTGTTTCTGATTTTTTGAAGTACTGCTGTATGGGTTTCCACGGTGGCTGTACCATGTTATCTTCCCATCAGCAATGCACAAGGGTTCTAATTTTCTACATTTTCACCAACACTTGTTATTTCCTGTCTTCTTTTTAAAATAATAGCCATGGTGATGGTTGTGAGGTAGAATTATCTCATTGTGCTTTTGATTTGCATTTTTCTAATGGCTAGTGATATGATCATCTCTTCATGTGCGTATTCATTATTTGCAAATCTTCTTTGGAGAAGTATCTATTCAAGTCCTTTGCCCATTTTTGTGTTGATTTTTAATTTGATTCTTTTAGAGACAAAGTCTTACTGTATCACTCAGGCTGGAATGCAGTGACATGATCATGGCTTGTTGCAATCTCATCCTCCTGGGCTCAAGTGATCCTTCTGTCTCTAGGACTATACATGCATGCCACTGCCTGGCTCATTTATTTATTTATTTTTGTAGAGATGGGGGTCTCACTATGTTGCCTAGGCTGGTCTTGAACTTTTAGCCTCAAGGGACCCTCCCGCCTCAGCCTCCCAAAGTGCTGGGATTATAGGTGTGAGCCACCACACCCAGTTGGGTTGTTTTTTTGTTGTTGTTGTTGACTTGTAAGAGTTCTTTTTATATTCTGAATATCAATCTCCTATCAGATGTGATTTCTAAATATGCTATCTGTGGGTTGCCTTTTCACTGTATTAGTTTAGTGTCCTTTCATATACAAAAGATTTTTTAAAAGATCTTAATTTTGATGAACTCCAGTTTGACTCTTTTTTTGGTTGCCTGTGCTGCTGATGTCCTGGTTTATCTGGATGGGTTCAGGTAATCACAGGAGTCCTTTATCAGAGGGAATCAGTCAGTCCAAGAAAGGGATGTGATGATGAAAGCAGAAATCTTGATGATGTGGCCAAGAGCAAAGGATTGTAGGCAGCTTTTAGGAGCTGGAATAGACAAGGAACAGATTATTCTCTAGAGCCTCCTGAAGGAATTCAGGCTTTGATTGTGGCTCTGTAATCCACTCCTTCCAGATTGCTGCAAATGCCAAACAGGTCTGTCAGGCCTGTTTTAGGCTTATGACCTCTAGAACTATAAGATCACAAATTTTTGATGTTTTAACCACAAATTGTTGTTACACAGCAGTAGGCAAATACAACTAGAATCAAAGGAAAGACTGAGAGCATGAAGATTATACATAAGACTTTTAAAATATTTTATTTCAATAGGTTTTTGGGGAACCAATGGTGTTTGGTTACATGAGTAAGTTCTTTAGCGTGATTTCTGAGCCTGGTACAACAATCATCTAAGAGCAATGTACACTGTACCCAATGTGTAGTCTTTTATCACTCACCCCACCACCCTTATCATTCATATGCCTTCGTGTCCTCATAGCTTAGCTCCCACTTATGAATGAGAATATACAATGTTTGGTTTTCCATTCCTGAGTTACTTCAGTTAGACTAATGGTCTCTAATTCCATCCAGGTTGCTGCAAATGCCATTATTTCGTTTCTTTTTATGGTTGAGTAATGTTCCACGGTATGTATGTATATACCATATTTTCTTTACCCACTCGTTGATTGATGGGCATTTGAGCTGGTTCTATATTTTTGCCTTTGTGAATTGTGCGGCTGTAAACGTGTGCAAGTATCTTTTTCATGTAACGACTTTTCCTCTGGTTAGATACACAGGAGTGGGATTGCTGGATCTACTTTTAGTTCTTTAAGGAATCTCCATGTTAGTTTATATTCCCACAAATAGTGTAAAAATGTTCCCTTTTCACCACATCCACACCAACATCTATTTTTTGATTTTTTGATTGTGGCCATTCTTATAGGAGTAAGGTGGTATTACATTGTGATTTTGATTTGCATTTCCCTGATAGTTAGTGATGTTGAACATTTTTTCATATGTTTGTTGGCCATTTGTAGATCTTTTTTTGAGAATTGTCTATTAATTTCCTTAGTCTGTTTTTTAATGGGATTGTTTTTTTCTTGCTGATTTGTTTGAGTTCCTTGTAGATTCGGGATATTAGTTATTTGTTGTATGTATAGATTGTGAAGATTTTCTCCCACTCTGTGGGTTGTCTGTTTACTCTGTTGATTATGTCTTTTGCTGTGTAGAAGCTTTTTAGTTTAATTCACTGTCATCTCTTTATCTTTGTTTTTGAGGCATGAGACTTCTGATAGAATCTACATCTTGGTTTGCTCAGATTGGCTTAAACCCTACATCGATTCTGATCCATCATCAAGTTTTGAAGATTGCAAGCTGCAGTCTCTTCCATGGAAATCTGAGAAGGGTTAATGGTATAAGCCAGTGGTACCTCCTGCTGCAACTGGTGTTGAGGCAGGAATTAACATTAATCATTACCTTCTTTTACTACCTATTCTAGATTTCCTTTATGCCAGGTCGGCATTTAAGGTGGTTTAAGTTGCTTGTGACCTTTAGGATTTCATCCTTGTGGGACTTGAACCTTTAGTTCAAAAGGTTTGCCTTTTTTGAACCATGGTTGCTATAATTTCCTGTTTACCCTATTACCAAGCATGGAAATATCCTGTATTCCAGACAGATTGCTCCCTAATCCCATTGTGTACAACAGGCCCTAATAATCAGGGTCACTTATCACTGCTTGTATATTTATTCCTTTCTTTGCTTGCTTGTTCATCAGTATGAGAAGCCCAGAGTGACCAAGTGGTGGTTGTGGCTTTAGGCTCTGCGAACCCCTACTGTGTCCTCTGCTGGAAGCATTACCCTCAGGATCTGTAGTACAGCAGAGATTTTAAATTCTGGGGATAGGAAACCCGCATGTCATAAGTGAATTACTGGGAATGATGGTGAAGAGTCAATCTAACTTCTACCCCTTGGTTTCTAAACCCATGCATCTTAGGTATTAGGGATATAATACCCTAGCCAGTTCAGTGCATATACTGCATCTCAAATGACCAGCAGAATGACTTCTTAATTGAGCTTTTAATTTAATGCACCACTTTATGATTTTGTTAGCCTGGCAGTTTCTAGGTGATGTGGTATGTTATGTAGGACCAGTGGATGCCATGGTCATGTGCTTAATGTTGTATCTTCTTCACCATTAAACGAGTGCTTTGGCTTGAGGTAATGTTAAGGTGAATCCCAGATTGGTAAAGCAAACATTTTGAAGCCACTGAGGTACTGTAAATGTCCAGCAACACTCAGGGCAGGAAAGGCAAACTTTCCTGAGTATTTCTAGAGTATGTGTAAATCCTACTTCCTGTGGAATGCAAAGGTTCCAATTCCATCCTGCCACCTGCTCAGTTCTATGTCTGATAAGTTGTTTCTTGCATTCTGCAGTGAGCCTAATTTTGCTAGATTTTTTTTCTCTTATTAGGTAGGACTTTTAATTATATTTTCAGAAATAAGTTGATTTTTTTTTGATAACGGGGATGTGATGAACAGTTTTCACTTTAACATAGTCAACTGTATGATTCCGTTTGTATAGAATTCAAGAAAAGGCAAACTGATGACAGCCCATCAGTGCTTGCTAGTAGGGAGAGAAATGACTGTAAAGGGGCACAATATAACTCTTCTTGAGTGATGGAAATAGTTTAAATATTGATTGTGTTGTGGGTTACATGACTGTATACATTTGTCAAAACTCATTAAACTGTACACTTAAAATTAGTTTTGTATGTGAATTATATCTCAAAGCTGATTTTGAAGAAATAAGAGGAATTAATATACTTACCTTTTTTCATAGTATCTTTTCCTTTGTGGTTTATGCTTTCTGATTCTTAAGTTTGAGAAACTCTTTTCTACACTGGGGTATTTTTTTCTAATTTTCCAATTCATTAATTGCTGCTCTTTATTTCCCTTATTGTCTCAAAATAAGGTATGGTAAGACATACTGAGACCAAAAAGACTGTCATGGAAGAAGAGTTTTGTACTCACTCTAACCTAGAAATAGGGGGCAGGCATGTCATAGAAGGCCACATGGGGAAGCACCAACGTCGGTCAGGAGGCAGAAGGAGTGAGGAGGAAAGCATAGGCCAGAGCCCTGTATTGTGGTTTCTGTGGAACAGAATGGGCGAGACAGGGTAGGCAAGCTTAAATAAATTTAGGATTGGATAATTTGATTAATTTTGGTGGGTTATAGGTGTGGTTGGTGGTTGTCTGGTATCTGGCCCTGGGGTGTGTTAGGGCAGAAGGAATACTGGCTTGGTGTGTGAGAGTTGTTTAAAGAAGATGGTCGTGGTATAGACTCTAGATTGTTTGGTTGCATATCAGAGGTGTGTTCAGAGGCAAGTTGCTTGCTGTCTCTAGGAATTAACCCTGGGAGGTGTAGCCCCTCCCGGGTCTGTAGGGCCCAAGGTGTCAAAACATCATAAAATACAGAAAAAAATTAAGAAGATTAACATACTTATGCTTTCTTTAGGTTTACTCTTTTTTTTTTTTCTTCTAGTTTCTTGATTGAGAAGGTATTAGTTAAGTATATTCAGTCTTACAGTTTTGTTTCAAGAGCATTAGGCTGTAATTTTAGCTAAGCTCCACATTTTGATGGTGTGGTACATTTATTGTCATTCAGTTCTTATTTTTATAGTTTTTATTATTTTAAACTTATTTAGAAGTTCATTTCTAAGTTAACAAATATTTGAAAATGGTGATTTCAGCATTATATAGTGGTTAGAGAAGGTGGTCTTAGATAAAAATTCCTTGAAAATTTTTTTGTGTTTTTTATTGTGATTTTATTTTGAAAATATTTCATGTGTACTTGAAAATAATTATATTTTTATTTTTTGTTGGAGGATTTTTTATAGCTTTTTTGTTTGATGTTTTTATTTTTGTTTGGTATTTTTATTTTTTGTTTGGTGGAGGGTTCTTTATGTAACTTTCTTTAGTTATATAAAATTCTTTATATACCTTAATAAGTTAGATCAAACTTACTAACTTTATGGATCAAATATTATATATATTATATATATATATATAAACACTTACTGGTGTTTGGACATTCTGATCTATCAGTTTCTAATGTAAGTAAATTAGAGGCTCATGCAGTGGTTGAAGATTAATTTTTTTCCTGGAATTCTCTTTTTTTCTTATTTTGATAGCTATGTATAAGGCTTTGGGGTGTGTGTGTGTGTGTGTATATCATGTCTCCATACTTTTTAATGTTACAGTACAATTTTGTCTGATGTTAAAATTGCCACGCCACCTTTTCTTTAAAAAAAAAGTAAAACTTTTTTTAAAAACAAATTTGCCAGAATATTTTTTCATGTATTTGTTTTCATCTTTTCTCTATTAGTGTTTTAGCTCACTGTTACAAACAACTTTAGTTGAATTTGTATATTATTTTTATTTTATTTTATTTATTTTTTTTTGCGATTGAATCAATCTCTGTTGCCCAGGCTGGAGTGCAGTGGCACAATCTTGGCTCACTGCAACCTCTGCCTCCTGGGTTCAAGTGATTCTCCTGCTGCAGCCTCCTGAGTAGCTGGGATTACAGGCCCACACCACCACACCTGGCTAATTTTTGTATTTTTAGTAGAGAAAGTGTTTCACCGTGTTGGCCATGCTGGTCTCAAACTCCTGACCTCAGGTGATCCTCCCACCTTGGCCTCCCAAAGTGCTGGGATACAGGTGTGAGCTGCCATGTCCATCCTGTATGTTATCTTTAAATCCAATCTGATAACCTGTTATAAATGAGCTAAATTAATTTACATCTATTTTGATTATGATGTATCTAGATTTTTGTCATCTTGCTTTGTTTGCTATGTTTTCTTTGCTTCTTTGCTTCTCTTCTCTTTTCCTGTTTTTTTTATTGATATATAATATTTTACATATTTATGAGGCACATGTGATATTTTGTTACATACATAGGATGTATAATGATCAAGTGAGGGTATTTGGGATATCTATCACCCTGAGTATTTATCATTTCTATGTGTTGGGAACATTTAAAGTCCTCTCCTCTACCTAGTTTGAAATACACAGTTTTGCTAACTGTAGTCAACCTACTCTGCTATAGAATATTAGAATTTATACTTTTTCTTTAACCATATGTTTGTGTCCATTGACCAGTGTCTCTTCATTACCTACTACCCATGCATCCTTCCTTCTCAGACTTTGGTGTCTATCATTCTACTGTCTACTTCCATGAGATCAACCTCTTAAACTCACAATATGAGTGAGAACACGTTATATTTGTCTTTCTAGTCCTGACTTATTTCACTTAACATAATGATCTCCAGGTCCATCCATGTTGCTGCAAATGACATGATTTCATTTTTTTTTTTTTTTTATGGCCAAATAGTATTCTATTGGGTATATATGCCACATATATCCATTAATCTGTTTTTTTTTTTGTTTATTTGTTTTTAAAGACAGGGTCTCATTTTGTCACCCAGGCTGGAGTACAATCATGGTTCACTGCAGTGAGTAGCTGGGACCACAAGCCTACACTACCACACCTGAGTAATTAAAAAATTTTTTTTTTGTAGACATGGGGATCTCACTATGTTGCCTAAGCTGGTCTCAAATTCCTGGGCTCAAGCAGTCCTCCTGCCTCAGCCTCCCAGAGCGCTAGGATTACAGACCTAGCACTGTGCCTGGTCTCATATATCTGTTGATGAACACTTAGATTGATTACATATATTTGCTATTGTGAATAGTGCTACAATAAACTTGCAAGTGCAGTTATCCCTTTGATATGCTGATTTCTTTTCCTTTGGATAACTACCCAGTAGTGGGATTGCTGGATCGTGTGGTGGTTCTGTTTTTAGTTTTTTGAGAAATTTTCATACTGTTTTCCAAAAAGTTTACATTTTCACCAACACCGTATGAGTTCCCTTTTCTCTACATCCTCACCAGTGTCTTTTTTTTGTCTTTTGTTATTTATTTATTTATTTATTGAGACTAAATCTCACTCTGTCACCCAGGCTGGAGTGCAGTAGTATGATCTCAGCTCACTCCAACCTCCACCTCACTGATTCAAGTGATTTTCCTGTCTCAGCCTCCCAAGTAGCTAGGACTACAGCTGTGTGCCACCACACCTGGCCAGTTTTTTTTTGTATTTTTAGTAGAGAGGAGGTTTCACCATGTGTTGGCCGGGATGGTCTGGAACTCCTGACCTCAAGTGATCCACCTGCCTTAGCCTCCCAAAGTGCTGGGATTACAGATGTGAGCCACCACACCTGGTGTTTTTTGTCGTTTAAGCAATAGCCATTTTAACTTGGGTGAAATGATATTTCATGTGGTTTTGATTAGCATTTCTCTGATGATTAATGATGTTGAGCATTTTTTCATATACTTGTTGGCCATTTGTATGCCTTCTTTTGAAAAATACCTATTCATGTCCTTAGTCTACTTTTAAATGGGATTATTGGTGGGATAGAGAAGTCTTCATCATTATCCTCACTCTCACCAAAATCAGAATAATCCTCAGAATTTTCACCAGTTGCAAAGGCTGGTTCAGTGTCATTAGCACTATCACCATCACTGCCTTCCGGAATAATCTTTCTCTGCTGTACTACAGCTTTAGATGCTGCTTTTCTTTTCCCTTGAGCACCACCATCATCTTCCTCAGTAATCTTATCCAAATCTAAATAATCACTGTCTACACTGCAATTAGAGATATGAGGAAACTTATTCATCGTTTCTGTTCTACCATTGCCATGTTTTTCAACGCTTTTATCTTGAGACTTCTGCGCATTAGTGGTGACTGTTGGGAAGTTCCTTCACTGATAGAGTTAGTGCAACTTCTAAGTCTCTGGTAGAGCTTGTCATTTAGGCATCCTTTTTCTTCTCTTGTAGTGGAATTTCTTGTTTCTGGAGATTGTTCAAATTAGGATTTGGTTTATCTTGTTTTAATTCCTTTGATGTTGTTCTGGATTTCTTGTTTAAAGGTACAGTTGCAGAAACAAAATTATTATCACTGTCAGTCATCAAACTGTAATTGATTGGTTTCTCATGTCTCACAGGCTGTACTATGGTCCTTTTCAAGGCTTGATATTTACACTTCTCAAGTTCTTGTTGGCTGTAGTAGCAGTTTCAATTCCTGCCCCAAACTAGGCATCTGCGCTCTCCCTTCACTCTATTTTTTTTTTTGGAGACAGAGTTTTGCTCTGTCACCAGGCTGGAGTGCAGTGGTGCGATGTCAGCTCACTGCAACCTCCTCCTCCCAGCTTCAAGCAATTCTCTTGCCTCAGCCTCCAGAGTAGCTGGGACTATAGGCACATGCTACCATGCCCAGCTAATTTTTGTATTTTTAGTAGAGACGGGGTTTCACCATGTTGGCCAGGATGGTCTTGATCTCTTGACCTCGGGATCTGCCTGCCTCGGCCTCCCAAAGTGCTGGGATTACAGGGGTGAGCCACCACGCCCAGCCTCTTCCTTCACTCTTGACCGTTTCCTTTGCTGTGCAGAAGCTTTTTTGTTTAATATAATCTGTTGGCTCTAAATATGTGGATTTATTTCTGAATTCTCTGCTGTATTCCGTTAGTCTGTTTATCTCTTTTATACCAGTACCATGTTGTTTCGGTTACTATAGCCTTATAATATATTTTGAAGTCAGGCAGCTTGTTCTTTTTGCTCAAAATTGTTTTGGTTGTTTGGACTCTTACTTGGTTTCATATGAATTTTAAGATTGCTTTTTCTGTTTCTGTGAAAAATGACATTGGTATTTTGATAGAGACTGCATTAAATCTATAGATTGCTTTGAGCAGTATGGTCATTTTAATGATGTTAATTCTGATCCTTGAGCATGGGATATTTTTCCATTTGTTTGTGGTCTCTTTATTTTATCCAGTGTTTTATAGTTTTTATAGCTGTTGTAAAAAGGGATTGCCTTCTTGATTTCTTTCTCAACTAGTTTGTTTTATTGATGTATCAAAACAGGTTTTGTATGTTGATTTTCTTTAACACCACCCTACCTCACAGGTGGATGTATGTTGATTTTTGTGTGTTGATTTTGTATTTGGAAACTTTACTGAATTTATTTAGCAGAACTAAGAGTTTTTTGGTGAAGTCTAGATTTTTCTAGATATTTTTTTAACACTCCCTACTTCACAGGTGGATGTATATTGATTTATGTGTGTTGATTTTGTATCCTGTAACTTTACTGAATTTATTTAGCTGAACTAAGAGTTTTTTTGGTGCAACCTAGGTTTTTCTAGATAGAAGATTATATCATCAGCATAGAGGGACAGTTTGATGTCCTCTTTTCTAATTTGGATGCCTTTTCTTTTTTTTCCCTCTTGCCTGATTGGTCTGGCCAGGACTTGCCATACTATGTTGAATGTGAGTGGTTAAAGTGGGCATCCTTGTCTTGTTCCAGTTCTTAGAGGAAAGGGTTTCAACTCTCAGTATGATGTTAGCTGTGGGTTTGTCATATATGACCTTTGTTACGTTGAGATATGTTTCTTTGATGCCTAGTTTGTTACGAGTTTTTATCACGAAGGGGCACTGAATTTTATAAAGTGCTTTTTCTGTGTCTATTGAGATGAACATGTGGTTTTGCCCTTTATTCTGTTGATGTTATGAATCATATTTGTTGATTTGTGTAACCATCCTTGCCTCTCTGGGAAAAATCTCACTTCACTGTGGTGTGTTGTTTGTTGTTGTTGAGACGGAGTCTTGCTCTCTCACCAGGCTGGAGTGCAGTGGCATGATCTTGGGTCACTGCAACCTCTGCCTCTCGGGTTCAAGCGATTCCCCTGCCTTAGCCTCCCCAGTAGCTGGGACTACAGGCGCACAACCACTCCCGGCTAAATTTTTGTATTTTAGTGGAGATGGGGTTTTACAATGTTGGCCAGGATGGTCTCAATCTCCTAATCTTGTGATCTGCCCACCTTGTCTTCCAAAGTGCTGGGATTATAGGCATGAGTCACCGCCCCTGGCCTTTTTTTTTTTTTTTTTTTTTTTTTTTTAATGTTGTTGAATTCAGTTTGCTAGTATATTGAGAATTTATATTGTCCTGTAGTTTTTTAAATTTTTTTTTTTTTCATCCTTGTCTGGTTTTGGTGGTAAGGTAATGTTGGCCTTGTAGAATGAGTTGGGGAGAATAACCAGAAACACTGGTTCTTCTATGAGTGTTTGGTAGAATTTGGCAGTGAAGATTGGGCACAGTGGCTCATGCCTGTAATCCCAGCACTTTGGGAGGCTGAGGCGGGTGGATCACGAGGTCAGGAGTTCGAGACCAGCCTGGCCAACATGGTGAAACCCAATCTCTACTAAATATACAAAAATTAGCTGGGCGTGGTGGTGCGCACTGGTAGTCCCAGCTACTCGGGAGGCTGAGGCAGGAGAATTGCTTCCAGTCCTGGACTTCTCTTTGTTGGGAGACTTTTTATTATCGATTAAATCTCTTTACTCATTGTCAGTCTGTTCAGGTTTCATATTTCTTCCTCATTCAGTCTTGGAGATTGTATGTGTCTAGGAATGTATCCATTTCCTCTCAGTTTTCCAGTATGCTAGTATATCATTGTTTGTAATAGTTTTTAATGATCTTTTGTATTTCTGTGGAATCAGTTGTCTCCGTTTTCATTTCTGATTTTATTTGGGTCCTCTCTTTTTATGTTTGTTAGTCTAGCAAGTGGTTTACTGATTTACCTTTGCAAAAAATGAGCTTTTTGTTGTTCCTATGTGCTTTAGAAAAAAGTCGTTTCATTTAGTTCTGCTCTGATTTTTATTGTTTCTTCTATTAATTTGAGGTTTGGTTTGTTCTTTTCTAGTTCCTTAAGGTTCATTGCTAGATCATTTCTTTAAAATCGTACTACTTTTTTGATGTAGGCATTTTTTGAGACAGAGTTTCACTTAGTCACTCAGTCTGGAGTGCAGTGGCATGATCTTGGCCTACTGCAACCTCTGCCTCCGGGGTTCAAGCAATTCTTGTGCCTCAGTCTCCTGAGTAGCTGGGAGTACAGGTGCATGCCACCACTCCTGGTCGATTTTTGTATTTTAGTAAAGATGGGGTTTCACCACTTTGCCCAGGCTGGTCTTGAGCTCTTGAGCTCAGGCAGTCCCCCAACTTTGGCCTCCCAGAATGCTAGGATTGCAGGCATGAGCTACCACACCTGGCCTGTTATTCTTGATTTCTGGTTTTATTCCATTCTTATCTGAGAAGATACTTGATGTGACTTCAGTTTTTAAAAATCTGTTGACACTTCTTTTGTGTCCTAATGTGATCTGTCCTGGAGAGTGTTTCATATGCTGATGAAAAGAATGTTAGATGAAATGTTCTGTAAATGTCTGTTAGGTCTGTTTAGTCTAATATGCAATTTAAATCCAGTGTGGCTTTCTCAATTTTTTTTAAATCTAGATGATCTATTTAATGTTCACAGTGGGATGTTGATGTTCCTATTATTGTATTGGAATTTGTCTCTCCTTGCGGTTATTATATTACTTGCTTTATGTATCTGGGTACTCCAGTGTTGGGTGCCTATATGTTTGGAATTGTTATATCCTCCTCCTGAATTTTCCCTTTACCATTATATAATGACTTTGTCTCTTTTTATTGTTTTTGACTTAAAGTTTGTTTTGTTTGATACAACTGTAGCCACTCCTAGTCAGTTTTGGTTTCTGTTTGCATGGAATATATTTTTCCATCCTTTACTTTCAGCCTATTTGTTTTTACAGCTGAGATGAGTTTCTTGTAGGTAGTACATAGTTGGGTCATACTTTAAAAACATTTAAAAAAATCTCTTTAATCAGTCTACATGTTTTTATTTACTTAAGACAGTTTTGTTCTTGTTGCCCAGGCTGGAGTGCAGTGGTGCGGTCTTGATTCACTGTAACCTCTACCTCCTGGGTTCAAGTGATTCTACTGACTTAGCCTCTGAAGTAGCTGGAATTACAGGCACCCATCAACATGCCCAGCTAATTTTTGTATTTTTAGTAGAAATGGGGTTTCACCATGTTGGCCTGCCTGATCTCGAACTCCTGACCTCAGGTGATCCACCCGTCTCTACTTCCCAAAGTGATGAGATTGCAGGTGTGAGCCACACCATGTCCGGCCAAGTCAGTCTGTGTCTTTTAAGTGGAAGATTTGATCAGTTTACATTCAGAGTTATTGATAAGTGAAGGTTTATTTCTGTCATTTTATTAAGTGATTTGTGGCTGTTTTTTATATTATCTGTTCCTTTGTCTCTCATTATTTATCATTTTGGTTTGGTGGTTTTCTGTAGTTGTAAGTCTCTTCCTGTTTGTGTGTGTACTCTATCAGTGGTTTTTATATTGTGTTTTCATGATGGTAGATACTGTTCCTTTGCTTCTGGATTTAGGACTTTAAGCATTTCTTCTAGGGCCAATCTAGTGGTGATATATTCCCTCAGCTTTTGCTTGTTTGGAAAATACTTTATTTCTTACTCATTTATGAAGGATAACTTTGCTGGGTATAGTATCTTTGACTGACAGTTGTTTTTTCTTTCAGCACTTTTTTTTTTTTTAATTTATGTCTTTTTTAGATGGAGTCTCGCTCTGTTACCCAGGCTGGAATAGTAGTAGTGCAATCATGGCTCACTGCAGCCTCTGCCTCCGGGGTTCAAGTGATTCTTCTGCCTCAGCCTCCTGAATAGCTGGGGTTACAGGCATGTGCCACTGTGCCGAGCTAATTTTTGTGTTTTTAGTAGAGATAGGGTTTCACCATGTTGGCCAGGCTGGATATCTAAATCTCTTGCTAGACTTGGGAAATTTTTACCTATTATTAAACAGATTTTTTTAACATTTTTGTGTTCTCCTGAGACACTGAAAATTTGAATATTTGGTTACCTAATGGTGTGCCATATGTCACATAGGCTTTTCTCATTGTTTTTCTTTAATTATTACTTTCTGTCTCGCTAGCTTTTTTCCAAAGGCCTTTCTTAATGTTCTGAGAATCTTTCGTCTGCTCAATCTAGTCTGTTGTTGACACTTTCAAATGTATTTTGTATTTTATTCAGTGAAATCTTCAGTTCCAGAATTCCTGTTTGGTTTTTCTTTTTTCTTTTTTTTTTTTGAAAGAGTTTTCCTCTGTCGCCCAGGCTGGAGTGCAGTGGCCCAGTCTTGGCTCACTGCAACCTCCACCCCCTGGGTTCAAGCAATTCTCCTGCCTCAGTTTCCTCAGTAGCTAAGATTACAGGCATGCGTCACCACGCCCAGCTAATTTTTGTATTTTTAGTAGAGACGGGGTTTCACCATGTTGGTCAGGTTGGTCTTGAACTCCTGACCTTGTGATCTGCCCGCCTAGGCTTCCCAAAGTGCTAAGATTACAGGCCTGAGCTGCTGCACCTGGCCTAGTTTTTCTTTCTCTCTTTTTTTTTTTTTTTTTTTTTATTTTGAGATGGAATCTCACACTGTTGCCCAGGCCAGAGTGCAGTGGCGTGATCTCAGCTAAATGCAGCCTTCACTTCCCGGGTTCAAGTGATCCTCTTGCCTCAGCCTCCTGAATAGCTGGGACTATACAGGTGCCCGCCACCACACCTAACTAATTTTTTTGTAGAGATGGGGTTTTACCATGTTAGCCAGACTTGTCTTGAACTCTTGACCTCAAGTGATCTGCTTGCCTTGGCCTACCAAAATGCTGGGATTGATTACAGGCATCAGCCACTGTGCCCAACCTAGTTTTCCTTTATGATATCTAGTTTCTTTAGTAAATTTCTCCCTCATAGCCTTAATTGTTTTTCTGATTTCTTTGTATTGTTTTTCACAATTCTCTTGTATCTTTTTTTTTTTTTTTTTTTGAGACAGAGATGGGGTTCTGCCATGTTGGCCAGGTTGGGGTTGAACTCCTGGCCTCAAGTGATCTGCCTGCCTCGGCCTCCCAGAGTGCTAGGATTATAGGCATGAGCCACAGTGCCTGGCCTCAGAATTCTCATATCTTACTGGGCTTCTTTAAAATCACTATTTTGAGTAATTTTTCTTGGATTTCATAAATTTCTTTTTACCCCCCTGAGAAAGGGTCTCAATTTGTTGCCCAGGCTGGAGTGCAATGGTGTGATTATACCTCAGTGCAGCCTCAACCTCCCTGGGCTCAGGTAATCCCCCCACCTCAGCCTCCCAAGTGGCTGGGACTACAGGTGCATGCCACCACACCTGGCTAATTTTTGTACTTTTTTTAGAGATGGGGTCTCACTATGTTGCCCTGGCTGGTCTGGCACCACTAGGCTCAAGCAATCTGCCTACCTTAGTCTCAAAGTGCTAGAATTACAAATGTGAGCTACCTAACCTGGCCAGATTTTTTTTGTTTGGGATGTATTGCTTGTGAATTATTGTGGTCTTTTGGAGGTGTCATGCTTCCTTGCTTTTTCATGTTTCCTGTGTCCTTACACTTATATTTGTGCCTCTGGTGTAACAGTCGCTCCTTTTAATTTTTTGAATTTTCTTTCATAGGGGAGAACATTTTCCTGAAGATGTATCTGTGGTGTTGGTATGGCATTTTGGTTTTGATTCTAGCTATGTGTCATAGGATAGTCTCTGTGTGATTTCCTTGGATGTGAATGGTGTCAGTGATGTCTGTGATTTCTTAGGTGGCTTAGATCGTGGTTGTTAGTGGAGGCTGTAATAAAGTTTTTTTTTTTTTTTTTTTTTTAATAAAATAAAATTTTAACCTTCAATAAAAGAGGTCTCACTATGTTGCCCAGACTGGTCTCAAAGTCCTGAGCTCAAATATCCTCCCACCTCAGCCTCCCAAAGTGCTAGGATTGTAGGTGTGAGCCACCATGCCTAGCCTGTGATAAGGTTTTGCTGAGGTCTGGGTGGCCAAGTAGGCTAGCCCTCAGGCCCCAGTGGCGGCACCAGTGAGCTGAAATTGCCTGTCCTTGGGCTTCAGGGCAGCATATACTGGCACCAGTGTTAGCAGTTTCAGACAAGCCAATTATTGAGCCTCCAGGTGTCTTGCTTGAGTACCAGGAACGGCACAAATGAGCCAGGCAGGTTGACAGGTTTTTAAACCTCTGTGTAGTAGGCATGGTGTGGATGATGGCAGTAGCAGTGGGATAACCTTTAGGACCCAAGTTGTCTGTGGTGGTGTAGGCAGTGGCTGTGATGGGCTGGGCAAGCTAATCCCCAGGCTTGCAGGTAGCATGTGTGATTTGTTGCCAGCTGTGGTGGTAGAGGCAGGTTGAATAGGTCCAATCTCAGACCCTGGGAGGAGTGCTTAGGTGCCAACAATGGTGGTCTAGGCTAGGTGATTCCTAGGCCCATGGATTGCATGCTTGGGTACTCAGGGGGATGGAGCCAGGTTGTAGGAGCCTGTCCTGAGGCTTCCTGCTGGTACATGCAGGTACTGGCTATGGTAGGCCGGGGAGAGCAATCCTCAGACTGCCGTCAGAGTGCTCTGGTGGCAGCCGCAGAGATTATGCTGTGGCTTTGTTACTGAGAAGGGTGGGGTTGCCATCAGTGGGAGGATCCGTAGGCAGGTGGCTTGGTGGGGCACATTCTTTGCTTGTGCCTTGTTCAGTGGAATTTTTCCTCAGTGCATGAAAATGCATGGGTCCCCCTCTGCTACAGTGAAGAGAGACAGTTGCTGCCAGTGGCTGTGGCCTTGGATCCTGTGGAGCAGCTACCGGTGGAGAATGTCAGTGGGGGCTCCAGGGATATGGAGATGTAGGGTCTGTTGGGTTCCCGGGCATGGCAAAGTCTGGTGGGGGCTGGGCTCTCAAAATGGAGGTAAACTGTACCTGCTTAGGAATTGGGGATTTGTGGGACTTAGAGGGAGCTCTCTCTGGAATAATGTTGTTGCATGGTTTCTAGGCACCTCCTTCTGTTAAACTCAGGGCCTGCAGCAGTTGAGGAGCTCTCCCATGGCTAGTATTATAAGAGTCTGGTGGGAATGTGGACCTCTGGAGGTCTCTTATCTTTTCCCCACATTAGGTAGTCTCTCCAGGCTCTCCACCGATCCTGGTTGAGCAGGCTGCCTTGCCTCCTCCACCTTTCTTGCTTTCAGTGCTTCTTGTCACCTCCCTGCTGAATTCCAGTGTTCTCTCTTAGATGATCTGTTTGAAGTGTGATTATCTCCTCACTATTTTGTTTCCTCTCTATGGAGAAGGCAAGTACCATATGCGTGTAGTCAGCCATCTTGAAGCTCCTCCCTATGTACCCTATGTAAATATGTCTCTTTACATAGGGTACATATGTCCACAACGATATCATTTTGTCGTATTAACATTCCTTTACGTTACAGTATCTGCAGGGACCCATTTAGTTTTAATAATTAATTGAATCAAGTATTTTTAAAATTAGATTTTTAAAAAATTTTATTTGTTTCTTTGAGACTGTGTCTCGCTTTGTTGCCCAGGCTGGAATGTAGTGGCATGATTCTGGCTCACTGCAACCTCTGCCTCCTGGGTTCAAGTGATTCTCCTGCCTCAGCCTCCTGAGTAGCTGGGACTACAGGCATGCGCCACCACACCCAACTAATTTTTTGTATTTTTAGTAGAGATGGGGTTTCACTGTGTTAGCCAGGATGATCTTGATCTCCTGACCTCATGATCCACTCACCTTGGCCTCCCAAAGTGCTGGGATTACAGGTGTGAGCCACTGTGCCTGGCCTAAAATTAGTTTTTAAAAATATTAGAATGGATAATGTATGCCTGCTTTAAGTACAAAGGAATGATAGAGAGTTTTAAAATACAAAGCCTTGGTCAAAAATGGGGTAAATTTATCTGTAGAATTAGTGGACTAGATGCACAGTTTGCAGAGTGTGGGTGAGGCCACAATGCCAGCATTTGAATATGGAAATAGGGTTGAGGTGGTTCTGAATTTATGTCCTATAAGATCATCAGAGCTGAAAGAGTCACATGAAACTGGAGACCAAATCTGTGGATACTGAGTAAAACAAGAAGGGATAGGTTGTTCCATCTGTTAAAGGGGGCAAACTGAAACTGATTACTGCCAATGTGGTGACAGCTAACTCCAAAGGAGACTGACAATATATACTTTTTATTGTGCTTGCCATGACCCTTGGTCAAAATTGATAGTTTTAGGAAGAAGAGAACAGTTTCTGTATGTTAAGGTACAACAATTATAAGAACATTACAAAAGAATTTCAGATTCAGTGGGATATGTACAGTATAGTGCTGTGGTTTTAATGTGTTCCCTAAAGTTAATATGTTGGAAAGTTGATGCAGTGGTGTTTGGAGGTGGGGCATAATGGGAGGCGTTTGGGTCTTGAGGGCACTGCCCTCATGAATGAATTAATGCTGTTATCTTAGGAGTAGGGTCCATGACTCCCCCTTTTCCCCACCCCAGCCATTTGATGCCTTCCTCTTTGTTGTCACGCAGCAGAAAGGCCTTCACCAGATGCTGGTGTCTTGATCTTGAACTCCCAGCCTCTAGAACTATGAGGAAATAAATTTCTGTCCTTTATAAATTACCCAATCTCAGATATTCTGTTACAGCAGCAAGAAATGGACTAAGACAGTAAGAGAGAGGGAAATATTAGGTAGAATCACAAAGAAGGGAGTGAGTGACTGCTGCTCAGAGGTATATAGGCAAATGGTGCAAAGAAAACATGTGAATTGGGTCTTAAGAATACGTGGAAGTTTGCTGAGAGGGGAAGGGTATGCTAGACTGAGGACTGAAACGTGTGAAAGGAGCTGAAACTCATTATGGTAATTTTGTAAATGTTGAAAACCACATGCATGATATTCTGTTGAGATGCCAGGGATACAGTGAAATTATGTTTCCTGTAAAAGCTTGCTGTATTATAAGTAAGATAAACAATTATGTAAACAGCCAGTTTCAATGGCAGGATGTTGAGTGGTTTAACAAAATAAATGTCCCATGTTCACTTGAGAAGAACATGATTTCTGCTGTTGGATAGTGTTCTCTGTTACAGCTAATTGGTTTATAGTGTTAAGTCTCTTTCCTCTTTTGTTTGATTATTCTACCCATTATTGAGAGTCAGGTATTGAAGTCTTCAATGATTATTGTAGAACTGTCTTGTTTCTCCCTTAAATTCTGTTAGTTTTTGCTTTGTTTATTTTGATGGGCTATCATTACATGTTAAATTTTTATCATAGTATCTTCTTGCTATATTCAATTTTTTCTTATAGTGTCTTTCATTGTCTCATACTTTCTTGTTTTATAGTCTGTGTTGTCTGATGCTAATACAGCCCACCCCACTTCTCCTATGGTTCCTATGTACATGGATTAGCCTTTCCCTCCTTACATGTTTTATCTATTTATGTCTTTGGATCTAAAGTGAGTCTCTTAAAGATAGCATATATTTGGAATTTTTTTCTTCTGTTCATCTTGCCAATCTCTTTTGATTGGAGAGTTTATTTACATTGGAGTAATTACTGTTAAGGAGAGACTGCTGTCCTTTTACTATTTGTTTTCTTTATTCCTTAAAGTTTTCGTGTCACTCATTTGCTGCATTACTGTCTTTTGTGCTGAATTTAATAGAATAATTCCATTCTCATTTCCTTTTGTGTATATTCAATAGCTATTTTTTGTAGTTACCATGGGGATTATGTTTAACATTCTGAAGATAAAACACTCCATTTTAAATTTGTACCAGCTTAACTTCAATAACAAACAGTAACTGTACCTGTACAGCTCCATCCCTACCCCCTTTTGGTTATTTTATGCATTTGTCTCTTATGTAGAAAATAAATGTGGAGTAGCAAAGTAAAGTTACAATTATACTAGCTTTTAGAGTACTGTTTTTGTTGTATAGTAAAGCTATGTTTAAAAAGTTTACAAACCAAATAAACCTCAGAGTTACAAACCAAAGTTACAGTAATACTAGCTTTTATACTTGCACATGTGTTTACTTTTACTTTATATAGCTTCAAAGTACTGTCTAGCATCCTTTTGTTTCAACCTGTTTGACTCCTCTTAGCATTTTATTCCAGTTTTTAAATTCAATATTGTTAATTGACATCATAATTTTATACTTTCCTGGGGTACAGAGGGATGTTCTGACATATGTATACAATCTGAAATGATTAAGTCAAGCTAATTAAGATATCCATCACCTTGTTTACCTACTATTTTCATAATGAGACATTCAAAATGTACTCTTAATTATTTTGAAATATGTAATGCATGAATACAGTGACTGGCATCACTGTGCTGTGTGGTAGGTCTCAAAACGTATTCCTCCCATCCAAAACTTGGTATCCTTTCACCAACAACTTCCCATCCTGGCTTCTCCCCAGTCTCTGGTAACCATCATTCTACTCTCTCCTTTTATAGATTCCACATACACATGAGACCATGTCTTTCTGTGCTGACTTATTTAATTTAATTTAACATAAAGTCCTCTAGATTCATTCATGCTGTTGCAAATGAAAGAATTTCCTTCTTTTTAAAGGCTGAATTTCATTGTATGTATACACATTTTCCTTCATTAATCCCTTGATGGACACTTAAGTTGATTCCATATCCTGGATATTGTGAATAATGCTGCAGTGAACAATATATAGATATTCCTTTGCCATACTGATTTTAGATCCTTTGGATATATACCTAGAAGTGGGATTGCTGGATCATATGGTAGTTCTAATTCAGTTTCTTGAGGAACCTCCATATTCTTTTTCATAATGTCTGTACTAATTTACATCCCCACCAACAATGTACAAGTGTTAGCTTTTCTCTGCATCCTCCTTAACCCTTTTATTGTTCTTTTTGATAAAAGCCATTCTAATGGATCTTATTTTATTATTATTATATTTTAAGTTCTGAGATACATATGCAGAATGTGCAGGTTTGTTACATAGGTATACACGTGCCATGGTGGTTTGCTGCACCCATCACCCTGTCATCTACATTAGATATTTCTCCTAATGCTATCCCTCCCCTAACCCCCAGTGTGTGATGTTCCCCTCCTGGTGTCCGTGTATTCTTATTGTTCAGCTCCCACTTATGAGTGATAACATGCAGTGTATGGTTTTCTGTTCCTGTGTTAGTTTGCTGAGAATGATAGTTTCCAACTTTATCCATGTCCCTGCAAAGGACATGAACTCATCCTTTTTTATGGCTGCAAAGTATTCCATGGTGTATATGTACCACATTTTCTTTATCCAGTCTGTCCTTGATGGGTATTTGGGTTGATTCCAAGTCTTTGCTCTTGTGAACAGTGCTGCAGTAAACATACGTGTGCATGTGTCTTTATAGTAGAATGATTTATAATCCTTTGAGTATATACCCAGTAATGGGATTGCTAGGTCAAATGGTATTTCTGGTTCTAGATCCTTGAGGAATTACCACACTATCTTCCACAATGGTTGAACTAATTTACACTCCCACCAACAGTGTAAATGTGTTCCTATTTCTCTACATCCTGTCCAGCATCTGTTGGTGTCTGACTTTTTAATGTTTGCCATTCTAACTGGTGTGAGATGGTATCTCATTGTGGTTTTGATTTGCATTTCTCTAATGACCAGTGATCATGAGCTTTTTTTTCCATATGTTTGTTGGCTGCATAAATGTCTTCTTTTGAGAAGTGTCTGTTCATATCCTTTGCCTACTTTTTGATGGAGTTGTTTTTTTTCTTGTAAATTTGTGTGAGTTCTTTGTAGATTCTGAATATTAGCCCTTTGTCAGATGGATGATTGCAAAAATTTTCTCCCCTTCTGTAGGTTGCCGCTTTCACTCTGATGATTGTTTCTTTTGCTGGGCAGAAGCTCTTTAGTTTAGTTAAGTCCCATTTGTCAATTTTGACTTTTGTTGCCACTTTTTTTTTTTTTTTTTTGGGTATTTCAGTCATGAAGTCTTTGCCCATGCTTACGTCCTGAATAGTACTGCCTAGGTTTTCTTCTAGGGTTTTTATGGTTTTAGGACTTATGTTTAAGGCCTTAATCCATCTTGGGTTAATTTCTGTATAAGGTGTAAGGAAGGGATCCAGTTTCAGTTTTCTGCATATGGCTAGTTTTCCCAACCCCATTTATTAAACAGGGAGTCCTTTCCCGATTGCCTGTTTTTGTCAGGTTTGTCAAAGATCAGATGGTTGTAGATGTGTGACGTTATTTCTGAAGCCTCTGTTCTGTTCCATTGGTCTATATATCTGTTTTGGTACCAGTAGTCTTTTTTTCGCTCTCCATTTGCTTGGTAAATCTTCCTCCATCTCTTTATTTTGAGCCTATGTGTGTCCTTGCATGTGAGCATGTGAGATGGGTTTCTTGGATACAGCACACCGATGGGTTTTGACTTTTTATCCAAATTGCCAGTCTGTGTCTTTTGATCAGTGCATTTAGCCCATTTACATTTAAGGTTAATATTGTTATATGTGAATATGATCCTGCCATTTTTTGCTAGCTGGTTGTTTTGCCCATTAGTTAACACAGTTTCTTCATTGTGTCAATGCTGTTTACCATTTGGTACATTTTTGGAGTGGCTGGTACTGATTTTTCCTTTCTATGTTTAGTGCTTCTTTCGGGAGATATCTTGTAAGGCAGGCCTGGTAGTAATGAAATTTCTCAGCAATTGCTTGTCCCTAAAGGATTTTATTTCTCCTCATATAAAGCTTAGTTTGGCTGGATATGAAATTCTAAGTTGAAAGTTCTTTTCTTTAAGGATGTTGAATATTGGCCCCCACTCTCATCTGGCTTGTAGGGTTTCTTCTGAGAGATCCACTGTGAGTCTGATGGGCTTCCCTTTGTGGGTAACCCAATCTTTCTCTCTGGCTGCCCTTAGTATTTTTTCCTTCATTTCAACCCTGATGAATCTGACGATTATGTGCCTTGGGGTTGGTCTTCTTGAGGAATATTTTTGTGGTGTTCTCTGTATTTCCTGGACTTGAATATTGGCCTGCCTTGCTAGGTTGGGGAAGTTGTCTTGGATAATATCCTGAAGAGTGTTTTCCAGTTTGGATTCATTCTCTCTGTCACATTCAGGTACACCTATCAAACACAGATTAGGTCTTTTCACATAATCCCATATTTCTTGGAAGCTTTGTTCATTTCTTTTCACTCTTTTTTTCTCCAATCTTGCCTTCTTGTTTAATTTCTTTGAGTTGATCTTCAGTCTCTGATAGCCTCTCTTCTGTTTGGCCGATTTGGCTGTCGAAACTTGTGTATGCTTTGTGAAGTTCTTGTGTTGTGTTTTTCAGCTCCATCAAGTCATTATATTCTCCTGTAAGCTGTTTATTCTTGTTAGCATTTTGAAGCTTTTTTTGAGGTTCTTAGTTATTTTGCATTGGATTAAAACATGTTCTTTTAGCTCAGAGAAGTTTGTTATTACCCACCTTCTGAAGCCTGTTTCTGTCAATTTATCAGACTCATTCTCCATCCCGCTTTGTTCCCTTGCTGGTGAGGGTTGTGATCCCTTGGAGGAGAAGAGGTCTTCTGGTTTTGGGTGTTTTCATCCTTTTTGTGCTGGTTTCTTCCCATCTTTGTGGATTTATCTATTTGTGGTCTTTGTAGTTGGTGACTTTCAGATGGGGTCTCTGAGTGGACATCCTTTTGGTTGACGATGAAGTTATTTCTTTCTGTGTTTTAGTTTTCCTTCTAACAGTCAGGCCCCTCTGCTGTAGGACTGCTGGAGGTCCGCTCCAGACCCTGCTTGCCTGGGAATCACTTGCGACAGCTGCAAAATAGTATGGGTTGCTGCCAGTTTCTTCTGTTATCTTCGTCCCAGAAGGATACCCGCCAGATGTCAGCCTGAGCTCTCCTTTATGAGGTATCTTTTTATATATACGGGGGTCAGGGAGCTGCTTGAGGAGACAGTCTGTCTGTTATAGGGGCTCAAGTGCTGAGCTGTGAGCTCCGTTGTTCGGTTCAGAGCTGCTGGGTGGTACATTTAAATCTGCTGCAGTGGAGCTCATAACCGCCTTTTTTCCCAGGTGCTCTGTCCTGGGAAGGTTGGGCTTTATTTATAAGTTCCTGACATGCTGTTGCCTTTTTTCAGAGATGCCCTGCCCAGCAAGGGGGTAGTCTAGTCACATTATGCCAGCAGAGGTGTTACTGAGCTACTGTGGGCTCTGCCCAGCTGCTGTGTGAACTTCTTTGTGGTTTTATTTACAGAGGTATAGTTAGAGCTGCCTCAGTAATGGCGGTGTGCCTCAGTAATGGTGGACTGCCTATGTAATGCCATCCCAGGTCTAGCTGCACTTGCTGTGAAACTCTCAGTCCAGAGCGTTGATCGTTTTTGTGGGGGTGGGACCTGCCGAGCCAGACCACCTGCCTCCCTGTTTCAGCCCCCTTTTTTTCAGTTTAATGGGCGGCTCTGTCTCCTAGGCGTTCCAGGCGCCAACTGAAATGGCCACTCAGATTTGTGTGAGTTTTTATGCAGAGACCCACTGCGCCGGCTGAAACAGTTGTGCTAGAAACTCATGGCACTTTTCAGCCTGGGAATGTCCTGGTCTGTGGGCAGTAATAACTCGTTTGGAAATATGGTCATCACTCACCCTCTGCATTGTTCTCAGTGGGAACTACACTCCAGAGCTGTTCCTATTCAGCCATCTTGGATCCATCCTCCCTACCTTTGATCTTTGAAGTTGGTGATTTTGGATGGGATCTCTGAGTGTGGGTTCTTTCTGTTGATGTAGAAGCTATTTCTTTTTGTTTTTTAGTTTTCCTGCTAACAGTCAGGTCCCTCTGCTGTAGGACTGCTGGAGGTCCACTCTAGACCTTGCTTATCTGGGAATCACCCATAGGGGTTGCAGATCAGCAAGTATTGCTGCCTGATCTTTCCTCTGGTAGCTTTGTCCCAGAAGGGTACCTGCCAGGTGACAGCCAGAGCTCTCCTGTATGAGGCATCTTTTTGGTTATACAGGGTTCAGGGAGCCACTTGAGGAGGCAGTCTGCCCCTTGTTTGCCCTCAGAGGTGCTGCTGGGCTGTCAAGGACTCAGTCCAGTTGCTGTGTAAACTTCCTCTGACTTTTGTTTACACAGGTAGGTTTAGACCTGCCTCAGCAATGGTGGACGCCCTCCCCCCAACCAAGCTTGATCATCCCTGTCGAGCTTGAACTGATGTGCTGGGTGTGAAACTCTCAAGTGAGAGGGCTTCAGTTTGGTGGTGTGTTTGGGGGTGGGACCTGCCCAGCCATATCGCCTGTCTCCCTGCTTTCAGTTATCCCACTTTCTGGGGAGCAGGCAGCTCTGTCCCGCAGGCGCTCTTGGTGCTAGTCAAAACGTTTGCCCAGACCTGTGCCGACACCCGCAGTGTCTGCTGGAGCTGCCACTCAGATCTGTCTTGGTAACTTGCAGCGCTTTTCAGCCCAGCAGGGATCTCCTGGTCTGTGAGTTGCAGAAGGCATGGGAGAAGCACAGTATCTGAACCTGAGTGCCGTGAAGGGGCATCCCTGATCCTCCAGTCAGTTGTACTTCCCGGGTGAGGCAGCACCCTGCCCTGCAATGGTTTGCCCTCCTTGAGCTACACTCACTGTCCAAGCAGTCCCATTGAAATGAACCTGGTACCTCGGTTGGAAATGTGGGGATCATTTGCCTTCTGCATCTCTCTTGCTGGGAGCTGCGCTCCAGAGCTGTTCCTATTTGGCCATCTTGGTGGAATCCCCTGGGCTACCCAATTTCTTTATGCCAAAATACTCTGGTAAGAGTCTGTCTGTGGTCTCAGCTTACAAGGAGAGGACTCCACACCTGTGCACTGGCTGGAGTGGACGCCTGGGTATTCTGGAGTCTCCATGCGTGCTGGGAAGGGCTGGGTGATGAACAGAGAGCAGGGCTTCAGGTGGACTTCAAACACTTTTCTCCTCTTGACAGTTTCGGCCTGGCTGCCTGAGTTGGGAGTGTGTTTTCGGTCTCTCTCAGATCTGGGTGGGCAGGCGGAGTGAGTGACCTGGGAAGTCCTGGGTTTGGAGAGGGGGCGCTCCAGGGTCTGGGGGCGATGTGGACACCTTCACTAGCTTTTTTGTTTTCTTGAGGTGGAGTCTCACTCTGTCATCCAGGCTGGAGTGCATTGGTGTGATCTCAGCTCCCAGGTTCAAGCAATTCTCCTGCCTCAGCCTCTCGAGTAGCTGGGATTACAGGCATGCACCACCATGCCCGGCTAACTTCTGTACTTTTAGTAGAGTTGGGGTTTCACCATATTGGCCACGCTGGTCTCAAACTTCTGACCTCAGGTGATCTGCCACCTTGGCCTCCCAAACTGCTGGGATTACAGGCATGAGCCATTGAGCCCAGCCTAGCCAAACACTTTTAAACAAAGAGGTCTCATGAGAACTCACTGTCACAGAGCAACAAGAGGGGAAAGCAACAAGAGGGGAAATCTGCCCCGTGATCCAGTCACCTCCAGTCACCTGGAGATTACAATTTGATATGAGATTTGGTTGGGGACACAAATCCAAACCATATCAAGGGCTAAGTGGTAAAGTCCTAAAACCATTTTATGATAAAAATGACATAAGCACATGGAAGGCATGAGGGGGAATTGGAATTAAGTGCAGCAATTAATATGAAAAATAGTCAAATGTTATGATTAATCATAAGTTAAATATGTCTCATATTTCAGGTTACCACAAGTTTTATGTGTGTCAGAATAATATGTTTACTAGATGAGATGACACAATGTAAACCTTACTAATAATATAAAGCATGGGGAAATTATAGTCAGTGTCCTCTGTGTGTGTTTGTGTGTATACTTTTGGAAATATGTATAACTTGGAGTGACACTGAAATATGATAGATTAGAACGGTAAGGATCAGAATAATGAGGGATTAATGTAATGGAAAACTTAGAAAACAAAACTGAATTTGTTCAAAAAATTGAAATTGTGATTTTGACACTCAAGAAGAGACTTTTTAATATTATCCAGTTCAATTCTCTTATTTTGTAGATAAGGAAATGGAGTTTCTGGGAGGTTGGTATGTCAGGCCCTGAGTCATAACTAATGGCAGAGCAGTGGTTAGAACCCATGTATATGGCTAGAAAGGAAATTGAATATGTTATAAACATATTTTGCTTATAAGGGCAGCCAAACAGGGCTGAGAACTAGGATGAAATAAGCAAGTTGCCTAAGGTGAAAAATTGGAGGAGACACTCTCATATGCAGACCTTGTACATTTGCACCTTGTCAAATGTATTCATATGTAATGTGTAAACATAGCATAAAATGTCAAATAATGCTGAGACATTTAGGGATAGCCTGAAAGAGGTAAATGGGATGTTATAGAAAAAGAATTTTCCCTTAAGACTTTGTCCCTAGTGTGTGCAATAATCAACAGTTTGCAGGCACCTGTGGAGCATTGCTTCAGTTTCTGGGAGAACAATGTCGCATGTTCAATGTCAAGCATGTCGAACCTGTGGGCTGCATGTGGCCCAGGATGGCTTTGAATGTGGCTCAACACAAATTCGTAAACTATCTTAAAACATTATGAGCTTTTTTTTTTGTTGTTGTTCATCAGCTATCATTAATGTATTTTATGTATGGCCCAAGACAGTAATTCTTCCAGTGTGATCCAGGGAACCCAAAAGATTGGACACCCCTATCTGTGTTAAGCCTCATAGATCTTTCTCAGGCCTCAGGCCTGGCCTGGTTCCTATTTTCATTTTTTCCTTGAATCATATCTCAGAGACAATATTTTGCCTTGTGTCTTTAAAGTTGTTTTAACATTCACAATTCTTTGGGGGATTTTGTTTAACTTGGTTGAAAAATTAGAGAATCTAGACAATTTTCCTAGTGCCCTCTGCTTTACAGCCTATGTGACCAAATATGGAAGCAATTTAGAGATAATAGTTAACAGGGAAATAAGGGATAGCTTATATCTTATACTTTTCCTGTCATGCCTCTGGTCTCTAGTTTCTGACTCTCATTTTATTTTTGAGGATCGAGTTACCTAGGTCAGTTCTCTTTCCTTAGGTAAAGGACATGTTTCTTTATTTATAACAGTTCTTTCCCCTAGCACTTAGGAGTTAGAGGTGGTTTGGTTGAATAAAATCTCTGCTTCTGTGTCTCAGAAGATAATTCTCAGAACCTTCACAGTGGAGGGCACATATATCAGTAAGCTCTTCCCAAATATTAGTGATTCCCTTCTCGGCATCATCCTTTGTGAGGAGAATAAAACCAGAATCCATAGCCCCTGTCTTACAACCAGTGGGTATAAATTTCTTATGCTGCTTCTCTGGATCTGTCCTGTTTTGTACCTGACACCTGGCCTGCCCTCAGGATCATTATTCTTGTTGTTCTTTACACCTTTAGAGTTCAAGGCAGGTTGTTTGTTTTTATGTTACATTTAAAAATAAATTGTTGATGTGGAGGATTCTGGGAGCCAAGAGTTTATAAAGTGAAAAAATGGGTGGTTTTATTGATACAGCCAGAGTTGGCTAAATGTATAAACAGGTAGCTAGTTGTACATTGGATCTAATTTACATGTACAATTCTGATTTAATCAGAATAAGTTTAAATTCAATCAGCATTACAGATAAAATAATATTAACAAGGAATACAGAAGAACTTTTCCCACAAGCCTAAAAGCTTTTCCGGGATAGACATTGTACCCAATTTAGCTTTGAAAGCTAGATAGCTCATACTGTGCCTGGCACATAGTAGTAGGACCTCAAAAATAACTGGTAAATATGGTAAAATCAGTAGTTTGGTTGTTTATAAGCTCCATATAGCGTTCATTCTTGGCTTTCATTAAGTCCAATCCAAAATGAAGACATAGGTGTTGTGAAATTGGGAATATCTGTTATTGCTTGTGTTAGGATTTCCTTAATTCTCCCTCTGTTTTTTTTTACCCTTTTGTTGATTTTTCTTCATCTGGAATCTTTCATATAGAGTTTTTTTTCTTTCTCTTTTAAATTTGATACTCTTTAGTCCAGGTGCCTATTATCTTGTTATATTTTCCTTATTGTTTTGTTTTAGCAGACAGGTGATTTTTGGTTTACATAATGAAAAATCCATATATAGCATCTGGATTGAGAATGTACTAGAGTTGGGGATTAAAAAATGGAATTTAATCTCTGTTTACCTCTCAGCTTCATTGTCAGGTTCTACATGGTGACATAAACTCTGAAGTTTGCATGCTTTCAAGTTAAGGCTGTTGGGAAAAGGGAGTGTCTTTCCAGTAGCTCCTACAGACATCCCGGGAGTCTTTCTGAGTGAACAACTTGGGTTTTAAGTTTGTTCTTGAATTAGTCACAAGAACTAAGGGAATTTAACATTCTGATTGATAATGTGTAAGCTGCATATTCTACTCCTGAGTTGATGGAACTCTACCTGAATAATGTAGAAATAGAATTTTGGGGTGGGGTTAGGAAGAATAATCAGAAGGAAGTTGAGATACTGTTACAAAAAGAAGAGAGAATGGATGCTGGTGTAGCTTAGTTTTCATTGACTTAATTTTGATTTTGATTTGCATTTCTCTAATGACCAGTGAGATTTTCTACATTATTGTTTTTTTAAATTATCAAAGTATAGTATATGAACATAAAGTCCCAAATAGTGCCACAGACCTATAACAAAAATAGCATTTCTTTATTCTCCCCCTTGTTTATCCTCCTCTTTGCCTCAAGGGATAATCACTTTGAATTTTTAAAGCTGTTTCTTCTAATATTCTTTTTTTTTTTTTTTTTTTTTGAGACAGAATCTCGCTTTGTCGCCAGGCGCCCGGCTGGAGTGCAATGGAGCGATCTCGTCTCATTGCAACCTCCGCCTCCCAGGTTCAAGCAATTCTTCTGCCTCAGCCTCCCCAGTAGCTGGGACTGCAGGCACACGCCACCACGCCCAGCTAATTTTTGTATTTTTTTTTTTTTTCTGGATGCCTTCACTTTACACATTTCTTTCCTTCCTTCTTTCTTGCTCTGTCTCTGTCTTTCTTTCTTTCTTTCTTTTTTAAATTTAGTCTAGGTACATACTATATCTGGCATTTCTCCCCATGTTATCCCTCCCCACCCTTCCCTCCCTCCCCACCGCCCGTTGTCTCTCCGCTACTGCCCCCAACTGTCCCCTGTGTGTGATGCTCCTCTCCTGGAGTCCACGTGTTCTCGTTGTTCAACACCCACCTATGAGTGAGAACATAAGGTGCTTGGCTTTCTGTTCTTGGGTCAGTTTGCTGAGATTGGTGGTTTCCAGATTCATCCAAGTCCCTACAAAGGATACGAACTCATCGTTTTTTATGGCTGTATAGTATTCCATGGTGTATATGTACCACATTTCCTTGGTCCAGTCTACCATTGATAGGCATTTGGGTTGGTTCCAGTCTTTGCTATTGTACACAGGGCTGCAATGAACATACGTGTGCATGTGTCTTTATAGTAGAATGATTTATAGTTCTTTGGGTATATACTCAATAGTGGGATTGCTGGGTCAAATGGAATTTCTATTTCTAGATCCTTGAGAAATTGCCACACTGTCTTCCACAATAGTTGAACTAATTTACACTCCCACCAACAGTGTAAAAGTGTTCCTATTTCTCCACATCCTCTCCAGCATCTGTTTTCTCCAGATTTTTTAATGATCGCCATTCTAACTGGGGTGAGATGATATCTCAGTGTGGTTTTGATTTGCATTTCTCTAATGACCAGTGATGATGAGCATTTTTTCATATGTTTGTTGGCCTCATACATGTCCTCCATTGAAAAGTGTCTGTTCATATCCTTCGCCCACTTTTGAATGGGGTTGTTTGTTTTTTTCTTGCATATCTGTTTTAGTTCTTTGTAGATTCTGGATATTAGCCCTTTGTCAGATGGGTAGATTGCAAAAATTTTTTCCCATTCTGTTGGTTGCCGATTCACTCTAATGATGGTTTCTTTTGATGTACAGAAGCTCTGGAGTTTAATTAGATCCCATTTGCCTATCCTGGCTTTTATTGCCATTGCTTTTGGTGTTTTAGTCATGAAGTCCTTGCCTATGCCTATGTCCTGGATAGTTTTGCCTACATTTTCTTCTGGTGTTTTTATGGTGTTAGGTTTTATGTTTAAATCTTGATCCATCTGGAGTTAATTTTAGTGTAAGGTGTCAGGAAGGGGTCCAGTTTCTGCTTTCTGCACATTGCTAGCCAGTTTTCCCAACACCATTTATTAAACATGGAGTCCTTTCCCCATTGCTTGTTTTTGCAGAGTTTGTCAAAGATCAGATGGGTGCCGATGTGTGGTGTTTCTTCTGGGTTCTCTGTTCTGTTCCATTGGTCTATGTCTCTGTTTTGGTACCAGTACCATGCTGTTTTGATTACTGTAGCCTTGTAGTATAGTTTGAAGTCTGGCAGTGTGATGCCTCTGGCTTTGATTTTTTTAGTAGAGATGAAGTTTCATCATGTTGGCCAGGATGGTCTCGATCTCTTGACTTTGTGATCCACCCTCCTCGGCCTCCCAAAGTTCTGGGATTACAGGTGTGAGCCACCTCGCCCAGCCTCTTCTAATATTCTTTATAGATACATATCTAAATAATATGTACATATTATTTCTTAGTTCATTTCTATTAAGATAAATGAAGTTATAGTCAGCCCTCCATGTCTATGGGTTCTGCATCCACAGATTCAACCAACCACAGGTCAAAAATATTCTGGGAAAAAACCCAATAAAAAGACAGTAATTAAAATATACAAACAAAAAACCTAATATAGTGAAACAACTTCACATTTTATATTAGGTATTATAAATAATACAGAGATGACTTAACAAACACAGAAGGTTGTTCTTAGGTTATGTGCAAGTACTAGGCCATTTTCATATAAGAGACTTAAGCATCTCCGGATTTTGGTATTGGGGAGGAGGAAACTGGAACTGATCCCCCTTAGATTAAGCTTGTCCAACCTGGGTTGCGTGCAGCCCAGCATGGCTTTGAATGCAGCCCAACACAAATTCATAAATGTTCTTAAAACATGATGAGATTTTTTTGGTGATTATTGTAAGCTCATCAGCTTTTGTTAGTTTAGTGTATTTTATGTGTGGTCCAAGAAAATTCTTCCAATGTGGCCCAGGAAAACCAAAAGATTGGACATTTCTACCTTAAATACTGAGGGCCAACTATATTCATTCATGTAACCTCTCTTGGCCTCATTGTATTGATAAAATGATATAAGTTCAGTGTTTTCATTAATGACCATGTAACCATGTGAGTATTGTTTATAACTGGCTCACCTCCTATGATTAAATTTCTTGTTTAACTTAATTTTTGTTGAAATTCATAAAGTTCTTACTCAATAACGATAGTTGATGCAAGCAATAAACTTACTCAGCACTTAAAAAGGAATGAACTACAGATTTATACAACAATACAAGTGAAACAAATGCATTATGTTAACTGAAAAAGCCAGATTCAATGACTACATATTACATTCTTGAAAAGACAAAACTACATAGGGACAGAAAACAGATTAGTAGTTGTCACAGACTGTTGGTTGGGGATGGGTTTGAATACAAAGCATGAAGCGATTTTTTTTTTTTTTCTTGAGAAGGAGTGATAGAACTGTTTTTATTTAGATTGTGGCAGTGATTACATAACTCTTAAGTATTTGTCAAATTTTATTCACACCAAACAGTGTAAATCTTACTGTATGTAAAATAAACAGCAAAAAACATATACTGTATAGGTCTATTTTTATCCATCTATGATGTATCATTCCTCAATATATATTGACAGTTTTTCAGATCTTACAAATACTGACATTGTAATTGAATTTCATGCAGCCTCTGGAATCTCCAGAAAAATGAAATTAACATCCTAGTATTATGAAAATAATTTTGGCTCCATAGACCCCTTAAAAGATTCTCTTTGGTAACCTTTTCTTAGAGAACTGCTGATCTAAACACATGAATAATGCTAGACAAAACACCTGAAAACATGTTCTTTCCCAATCTACTTTTATGAATTTTATAGGTATAGCTATACGTTAATGGCACCAAGCTTGTCAGATCATTTAATCAGTCATATTGTGTATGATTTGTAAACTCTGAGGAAGGCTACTGTTTGCTGTGTATATACGTCATGATAAAGATGACCCTTTTTGGCAAGTCAGTAGTTATAGTCTAAGGAAAATGTAAGGAACCAGCTAGCAATAAAGTACAATTCTAAAGGGAAATCTTTTGTGCAGTTTTAGATTCTGCTGTACTTTAACACATAACTTGACAATTTCCTGCTGCAGATAAGAATCAGCTAAGTAACAATACCTAAGTGACTAAGTCCGGAAGTTTGGTTGGGGTACAGATCTTGCAGTAAACAATGAAGGGGGCCGGGCGCGGTGGCTCAAGCCTGTAATCCCAGCACTTTGGGAGGCCGAGGCGGGTGGATCACGAGGTCAAGAGATCAAGACCATCCTGGTCAACATGGTGAAACCCCGTCTCTACTAAAAAAATACAAAAAATCAGCTGGGCATGGTGGCGCCTGCCTGTAATCCCAGCTACTCAGGAGGCTGAGGCAGGAGAATTGCCTGAACCCAGGAGGCGGAGGTTGTGGTGAGCCGAGATCGTGCCATTGCACTCCAGCCTGGGTAACAAGAGCAAAACTCCGTCTCAAAAAAAAAAAAAAAAAAAAAAAAAAAAAACAATGAAGGGGGAAAAAGTCCCCAAATAACTAAGCAGGATATGCTGTAAGTGATGCAAAAAGACAAGGCAATTCATAGTTTTATTCTCTTCAGTTTTTTTAAACCCTAGTATCTCATCAAGTAATTTTAATTGGTAAATAACTCTCACTAATGAAACAACTAATGAAACAGATCCCTCCACTGGGAAAACAAAAAATTACAGGCTAGTCAGAAATAAAGGCTACTTAAAAATTGTTTTTTCTTCTTTTTTTCTAAAATAGTATAAGTCATATAAAATTCCATCTAATTTTGTCCACTTTTGGAAACACCACTTTGAAATCATCCCTAATAGGAGAGGGCAAAAAATAATGACAAAGGCAAATAATGCTGTGCATAGCATAATTCATTCACTTATTCACTCAACAAATGTTGATTTGAGTAGTTAGTAGAGACTAGGAGACAGAGCCAAGGAATGAGAATAAAGAAAGATATATCAAGCAAAAAGTTTGCTCTTAAAAAAACCCCAACTATAATTCTATTTCTTCAACAAATTTGTTAATATCTTAGATATATAAGACATTACTCTCTATATGATCATTTTGTCAGGCATTATAAAATATTATACCTCTGAACTACAATAAACTGATCCAAGATCAGCAACATCACCCTATAATCTAAAGAATATTATGTTTTATCTAAAGAAAGAAGCCATTATGTGACTACAAAAGTAAGAGCAATAAATAATCTTGCTAAATTATGAGCAATTAGATATAAACCACCAATTATGAAAACATGTAACATAATGGAGAATTTAATGTCATAATTAACAAACATGTAAGTACATTAATTGATCTAATTCTTACCGCACTGTTTGGCAGTTAAGCATAAATGGCCTTAAAGTTGATTGTAATCATACTTTTAAATTAAAAATTTTGGTAAAAACAAATGTTATGAACTGAATTTTTTCCCTTCAAAAATTCACACATTGAAGTCCTAACTTCCAGTATTTCATAATGTGACTGTATTTCAATATAGTGTCTTTGAAGAGGTAACTGAGGTAAAATGAGGTCATTAGGATAGACCCTAATTCATTATGATTCTTTTTCCTGGTTCATCTGGCTAGAAATACTGGCATTAAGTCATTCACATTGTTGTACAACCATCTATTTCCAGAATAATCTTCATCTTGTAAAACTTAAACTCTGTACCCATTAAACAGTAATGGGTATATAGCCAATATATATCCCCTGTTTATATATTATATATACCAGTCATATATTAGAGAACAAAATCATTTGCAGATAAGTATTCTAAAAAAATTTAATTCCAATATAGTCTTAACTCAGGAAACAACTAGAGGACATGCTCTAGCAAAATGAAGGGTAAAGCAAGAAAAATTAAGACATAGGAGCTAGGAAGCAGAGGAACTATGGGCAGTAGTTCCAATATCAGTGTCATTTTCTAAACCTTTGCTGTGGTGTTTGCATCTGTTTGCTTTATGAAGGGATGTGTGGGGCTTGAGAGGTGTTTATATTGTACTTCATTTCTTAGTTCCTTTGTAATGCTTCTTTGGATATTTCTTGCATGTCCAATTTGGGGAAGCCCAGTATTTATGTTGGTCCATAACTAGAATTATAGATGTTGAAGATAAACTGGACACTAGTTAAAATGGTAAGGGTAGATTTTATTCAGTGACTCTTGCAGTAGGGAAGAGCGTCAGTATGAACTCAACTCACTTCGCCAGAACAAAAGGGGAAGAGACTTTTTGAAGGTTGAGTGTGGTAAGGGAAAGACACTGAGTAGTTTTTAAGGGTGGGAAAGTGGTCCATATGAGTAGGCCATCTGGGTTTGTTAATTGGCATTTATCTGGAAGAGAAACAAACATATTTATGACAGGAGGCAGTGATGCAAATTAGGCCCACCAGTTTGGCCCTTACCCTCTTACCAGGGACTAGGAACAAAAGTGAAAGTTACCTTCTTGATTGTTTGTATTTCAAAGAGATAGTTCTCAAGGTAGGAGATTTATATTGCAAAGGGGCAAAGAAAGGATTTATAATTTCAAGCTTTCTAAGTTAACTGCTCTAAGTGGGAGTTCAGGGGACCAACTGCCTATCACCAGGTTTTGGCTGGAACAAACAGTAAATTCTGGCAGTGTGGAACCTTTTCAGGTAAGAACTTAATGGAGCTGGAGTCACCTTTTTAGGATATGGGCAAAAGATATGAACAAGTAGTTTACACAGAAAAACTAATGTAAATGTCCCTTAAGTATGGTAAAACGTATCACTGTAATAAGAGAAATACAAATAAAAACTCTGAAATACTATTTCTCCCCTATTAGATTGGCAGAAATGCAAAAGATTGACAACACTCTTTGTTGACAAGGCTGTGAGGAAATAATCACTGATGTATTAGGAATTTTAGAAAATAGTTACGAATACAGCATTTAGCAGTATCTCACAAAATTATACAAACCTTAGTTGTAACTCAGCATTCTTCTATGATTCTAACCCAAAGGTACACTAACAGAAAATCAAAATGACATGTATATGAGGCTGTTCATTGCAGCACTATTTATCCTAGAAAATTAGAAACAACACATTGACCCATCAGGTCCAGTGGAAGGAAGTGCTACTTCTATAATGATGAAGAACTGTATAATTGTTAGAAGTAGTAGATATATTAGTAAAGGAAATCTCATATGCTGCTGTGGAATGAGCTTAAGGATATATTATTAAACTGAAAAAGATTAACACAATATAGTATATCCCTGTGTGTGTATGTGTGCACGCATGCATGTGTGTGAGTATGTTTTGTTGTGGGGGTAGGTAAAAATTAGAATTTTCATTTTTCTTTTATATTTTTCTTGAATACTTTCCTTAAAATATTTAAAAAAAAACAAAAACAGAAACATAAACCAAAACAAAACAAATGGCTATCCAATGGGGTGGGTGGGGGAGGGGAGGGGAGAGAAAAGAGAATGTATGGAAGAAGACCTCTCTAAATGTACCTTGCCTGATAGTTTAGCTTTTAGAACCATCCAGATGTTTTACATAATTATGAACAATTACATTTTAAAAAGAGAAAATGAAGTGATCTTCAAAAAATGGAAACAAGTGAGCCTAAATCTACATCCAATTGGTGTCATAACCACACAGAAGTATATATTCTACCATTTCTATAAGGTTTTATGTCTTAGAGTAATGGAATAATTAGGCAAAATTTTCCTTCAAGAATACTCATAGTTTCTAAAAAGCTATGCTAGCAAATCATCATTTTGGAAATAGTTTATCTAGGCAGTGATCATCAGTGGCAGATAAAACCATTGGGTAGAGGTTTGGTGGGGGAACTTTTTAATGGATAAATCGTAAACTTTATAATGGAACTTTATAATGGATAAAACTTTATAATGCTGCAGATCTGCCATTCAGTCTTAACATCACAGAAAATGGTTCAGGCAGACATAATGTGCCTCCTAATAAATGACAGTAAGAAGTACTTAAGAATATATATGAAGTATTCTTGCAGCAATGACAAAACAACCTAGAAAAAATAAAGCCTCTAGAAATAATTACCAGTTTATAGGAGATAGTGGTAATAGAGGAACACCACAAAAATACACATTAGCCAAATTCACGATGTGGGAAATGCTACAGGACAAATGAAGCCAACTTCTTAAACAAACAAATAAATAAATGACATAGAGCGGGGAAAGAGAATGGTGGCAGAGACTTAAAACATATTGGCTTAAGTGCAATATATCGACTTAGTTTGGATCCCAGTTCAAAGCAACTGTAAGAATTTTTTTTTTTAAAATACACTCAACAAAAATTGAATATTAGCATTAGATGAAATAAGTGTTGCAGGAGTTCTTAAACTTAATAAATACCTTTTCAAAAGGAGCTTTTGAAAATATATTGATAATTGAATTTTAATGTAATTGACTTATTTACAATCTTATATATTTTTATGCTTCAAAAACATTATTTTGAGTAGAAGTTCTATGTTTCACCACACTGCCAGAAGGCAGGAGGGGAAGCCCATGGTTACCCTATTTATGCCTGGTGTTCCAATATTGGAATGCTATGCTTGTGGGAGTTATTTATATCTTGCTGCTTAAGGTCATCACCAAGGTCTGATTTTTCACACACTAATAATTGTAGCCTCCGGCATAAATGGGGTTAAAAAGGGAAAAAGGTCAAGAGCCATTGATTTGTTAATTTTTGAGGAGCATGGGTTTTCAATCTGTTAGTACTTTTATGAAATCATAGGATTCCAGTTCCCCCATCAAAAATTAGGGGTATAGGTGAACCACAAGACATAATATTGATAAAGTTGGGTGATAGGTATAGGATTCATTATACTGTTCTCTACTTCTATGTATGTTGAAATGTCCCATCATTAAAAAACTTAAAGGCATTATATGAATTTTCAGTTATTATACCAGTAATGTAGTAGAATGCTATTTTTGTACATTCTGGGGAGCACTAGATAATATTGGTGATATTTTTGTCACCCCGATAGGTAAAGTATATTTCACTTTTAGTTCATTTCTTTAATTACAGAGATATTCAGGATCTTTTAAATACTATTTGACTATTTGTGTTTTCTCTTTCAGTTTTTATTTTAATTAAACTTTGTTGTCATTTCAAGAGTGTTATATAAATGGAGTCATATAGTTAATCATTATTTTTAAACATAAAAATAATGTTTTATGCTTTTCTTCACTGAGCATAATTCCCAGGAGAGTCATCCAGGTTGTTTTGTATATCAGTTGTTCCTTTTTGGTGTGGACATACCAGTTTGTTTAATTATTTGCCTATTGTAGGACATCTGGGTAGTTTCCGGTTTTTGACTGTTAGAAATAAAATTGCTGTTAACATTCATGTAAAATGTGAACATAAGTCTTCACTTATCTAGGATAAATACCCAGGAGTGCAATTGCTGAGTTATATGATAGTTGCATGTTTAGTTTTATAAGAAACTATCAAGACGATTTTACAGAGTAACCATACCATTTTACATTCTCATCAGCAGTGCATGAGTGATCTGGTTGCAATTTACCCTTGTCATCATTTGGTATTACCACTCTTAGCCATTCTGACAGGTGTGTGTAGTGACATCTCAATATGGTTTTAATTTGCATTTTCTTAATAGCTAATGATGATGAATACCTTTTCATGTGCTTAATTTCCATCTGTAAATCTTCAGTGAATGTCTCTTTATGTTTCTTTGCTTGTTTTCTAGTTGGATTTGGTTTTCTAATGTTTCTTCAATTTTTCTCACTGCTTAAGATACTCAGTTCATTAATTTATTTTTAGCTCTTTTATTTGCTAATGTTACTATTTAAAACTAAAAACCTTTTCTATATACACTCCTCTTGATGCATCCCCCATGGTTAGATGTATAGTTTTTAAAGTATCATTTACTTCTGAGTATTTTCAAAATTCTATATGATTTCTTCTTAGATTCATCAGTTTTTAGAAGTTTTCAAACATATTTGGTATTTAAAAAGTTACCTTTTTGTTGTGGTTGTTAGAGAATATGGTTATAGGATACCAGTTACATGAATGTTGAGACATTCTTTATGGCTGGGCATTTGATTAATTTTTGTATGTGTTTCATTTGTATTCTGTTTGGAAGCAATACTCTGTGTATCTCTATTAAATCAGACTTACTGGTTGTGAAATCATTTCTTCTCTACCCTTAATAATGTTTTTATTTTATTTTTTTTGAGACCGAGTCTGGCTCTGTCACCCAGGCTGGAGTGCAGTGGCACGATCTCAGCTCACTGAAATCTCCACGTGCCAGGTTCAAGATTCTCTTGCCTCAGCCTCCCGAGTAGCTGGGATTATAGTCGCCTGCCACCACACCTGGCTGATTTTTGTATTTTTAGTAGAGATGGGTTTCACCATGTTGGCCAGGCACGACTCAAACTCCTGTCCTCAGGTGATCCATCCACCTTGGCCTCCCAAAGTGCTGAGATTACAGGTGTGAACCACTGTGCCCAATGTTTTTATTTCTTTGGTTGTTTTATTATTGTGATAATATGTTAAAAATTGTCGTCTGTGGTAATGAGTTTGTCAGTTTCTCCTTGTGGTTTTATCAACATATTTTGGAACTATCTAGGTACATATAAGCTTAGATATTATATATATTGAATAGAACCTTTTTCATTGGATAGTCGCCTTTATTGCTAGTAATGGTTTTTGCTCTTAAAATTTTGTTTGATATTAATATAGCAACACCAGTGTCTTTATTGATTGATTGGTTGGTCGGTTGATTGAGACAGTCTCCCTCTGTTGCCCAGGCTGGAGTGCAGTGGCACGATCTAGGCTCACTCAACCTTTGCCTCCCGGGTACAAGTGATTCCTAAGCCTCCTGAGTAGCTGGGACTATAGGTGTGCACCACCATGCCCAGCTATTTTTTCTGTTTTAGTACAGATGGGATTATACCACGTTGGCCAGGCTGGTCTCGCACTCCTGACCTCAAGTGATCTGCCTGCCTTGGCCTCCCAAAGTGTCGGATTACAGGTATGAGCCACTGCGCCCGGACACACTAGTCTCTTTAAATTAGTATTTGCCTCATGTATTTTTTTTCTATAGTTTTTACTTTTAATCTTTATGTCTTTAGATTTTTAGGTGTGTCTCTTTTGGAAAGCATGTGGACTAATACTACTTCAACCTTACATAAAAATATTTTCCATGTGTTTACAGTGCCGAAGCTGCTGAAAGATGGCAGAAGAAGTGGTGGTAGTAGCCAAATTTGATTATGTGGCTCAACAAGAACAAGAATTGGACATCAAGAAGAATGAGAGATTATGGCTTCTGGATGATTCTAAGTCCTGGTGGCGAGTTCGAAATTCCATGAATAAAACAGGTTTTGTGCCTTCTAACTATGTGGAAAGGAAAAACAGTGCTCGGAAAGCATCTATTGTAAAAAACCTAAAAGATACCCTAGGTAAGAGATTTCTATTTCTTTTTTTTTTCTTTTTTTGAGAGAGAGTCTTGCTCTGTCACCCAGCCTGGAGTGCAGTGGCATGATCTCGGCTTACTGCAACCTTCATCTCCTGGGTGTAAATAATTCTGCCTCAGCCTCCTGAATAGCTGGGATTACAGGCATGTGCCACCGCGTCCAGCTAATTTTTTTGTAATTTTTAATAGAGACGGCGTTTCACCATCTTGGCCAGGCTGGTCTTGAACTCCTGACCTTGTGATCCACCTGCCTCGGCCTCCCAAAGTGCTAGGATTACAGTCATGAGCCACTGTGCCCGGCTAAGGTATTTCTTATTTGAAAAAAACAAACAAAAACAAAACTGCTTTGTTTTAAATGAATCCTGGAGTTTAGTTCTTTGTACATAATTCTGGCAGCAGTGTACATAATTGACTTGAAAAGGCAAGGGCTAGGTAAGTTTGACTCATAGCAGGTATTCAACCCAAAAGACAAATGAAGGTCATAAGTGTTAACATGCAGTCTCTGTAAATCTAGGCCCACGCTCAAAGTCAGGCCAAAGTGGTGCTAATAAGTAGAACTAACTATGATCTTCTAGCAGGGGCTCTTTGAACCATGAATGACTGTTGGAGTTTAGACTTATAGGCAGAACTGCCTCTTTGGCACCAAGGCAACTTATTTACATGGCACATAATGAATTTTAACATCTAATGACCTTATGTTTTGAACTTCACTTAAAATCCACCATTTTATTTCTCTATTTGATAAGAGAACTGTGGATCATTACTGTACATTAGCACCTACAGAGCTCCTTTATATTTTGTTTCTCTTTTTCGCTTTCTTTATTTCTCTAAATATAAAGTTTTTGTTTTTTATTTTTGCCGGCCCTCCATTAGGGCCTGAGACAGTAGAGCCCACTTGGCTCTACATTGGACTTGGCTAAGCTAATAGGAAGGAAATATGCATGGGCGAGGAATGGCCTCTTCTCTTTAAAAAAGAAAACAAAAATTAAACTCTCCATAGCTGACAGGAAGGAATTGGGAGGGACAGAATTTCATTTTTGGTGTTCAGACAAACATGCTGTTTGCGTAATGGTTCTTTGTTTGTATGTAGAAGAAAAGTACAATTTCTCCTTGCAAAGACAGTTTGGGAACAATATAGCCTAATTGACAAATACGAAATACTATTGACTCACTACTTTACATTAGTTTTTATTTATTTATTTTTTATGGTTTTTGTAGAGATGGAGTCTTGCTGTGTTGTCCAGGCCAAACTTGAACCCCTAGGCTCAAGCAACCCTCCCACCTCAGCCTCCCGAGTAGCTGGGTCTACAGATGCTCACTACCATGCCCAGCTTAGTTTTTATTTTTATTCAACATTATTGTTATTCTAGAATGTTCTTCTAATTACCATCAATAAAAGACAAATATTTAAAGTTTTTAACCATTGTAAAACTGCAAAAACTAAAATATAGTACAATTTGGAGTAAGATATAAAGTAATGGATTATCAGTTTCTGAGATAAAAAAGTATTTCCAGTGTTCTAAAGGTAATTAAGTAGATATAGTCATGGTCATATTTAACTGCTGAGGTAACTTTTTTAGTACTTTTCAGGTTTTGCCATAAAGACCATTATTTTTAGTTTTTCAGTGGAAGACAAATCAGAGATTTTCCTTCAGTAGCAGAAGAGACCGGGGTTAAAACCAGGAATACTTCTGGTTTTGTAAATACTGGACATTTATTTAAAGCATGTTGATTAGAGATATTGGGGGAAATTAAGGTAATTTCTGTCAAGAAACTATGCCTCATAGTGATAAGTGCACAGGGTACTAGAATATACTCAGACTTTTTTGTTCCATTTTAAAAGGACACTGGTATCTTGGGACTAGAGTGAATGTGACAGTAATTAACAAAATATAGTGAAAAAAGTAATATCATAGAGTAAAAGGGGGAAACATCCCAGTATTAGATATTACATATATAAACCTAAAAGCCCATTTAGACATAATTTTTATTATTTGCTAATACTCCAGGGATGCCTTCTATACTACATTCTCATGTTACTGAGACAGTTTTATCAAGGTTTTTATCTATTTAAGTCTTAGGAAATCTCTGTTAACTTTATTACTATATTACAGTTATTGCTACCAATATTCCAAGGTGCTTGGAAACGTTGTTTTGAGTTAGTGATCTGTAGTTAGCCTGTAAAGAGATGTAAGTCCAGCGTTTGCATTAGATAGCCTTTTTCTTTTCTTGTAATTTCTGCACCGTTTGGTAAGTTAAATGTCCAGTGTAATTAATGGATTTGTTTCACAATGGTTGTGCTGGTGGAGACATTGTTTGAAAGTTGAGAAGGAAAAGAAGAAAACAAAAGGATTAATGCGTGAATGTATTTTAGTACTAAAAAGCGTATATGCTTTAAAGTTTCTTCCAAAATAAGTTTAAATAATAAAGTCATATTTTTGGCCATCATTATTTACTTGTTATACAGGCTGTGTTATAATTTAGAGGAAAACAAGTTTTGGAAAGAGAGAAGCCTCAGAAAAACTTTCTATTGCCTGGGTGTGGGCCAGGTCACATGGATTGGGTGTGGGAAGTTTCAGTGTTGCAGAACAGACCAGGAAGCTCACTGAGAATTATCCTGAGCTGTGTCTAACAAACTGACAAAAGAGAACACGGAATTTTTCTTCAAAATGGATTGGTTAAATGTCTTTAAAGATTTTTTCAGTAAGTTAATCTGTTTATTATTGTTAAATCCATTGTTTTCTTACAGTTGTGAATTCGATTTTCTGCTTTTGTAAATTTAAAGGAAAACTATTTGGTGGGTTTATGTAAGCTAGTACATTATGTTTATGTAATACAAACCAAATGATTGGTGATACATCCAAAAATTGTAGTTTTGACTTGGTAAGTAAAATAATTTAAAATGCTTAACATGAATGTTTAACAAGTAGAGAAAGAATATAAATGGTTTGGGCTTGATGCAGTTCTAATTTAGTAACTTTCAACTTGGCACAGACATTTGAAGTGAATTAAATAAATTGTAAACATATTAAAAACATTAGAAAAAGGGATTAGATGAACAGATTTCTTCATCCTCAACTTTTGAATTAACATTTTTTTTTACGACTATTAACTTTTTTTTTAGAGGAACAGTGTAAAGATAATCTTTAATAAAAACACTAGTAAAGAGAATGTTTTTAGTTAATCAATATAGTATTGCTAGAAATTGATGTTTTGATGAATGTGAGGGTTGATATTTTGATACGAGTTATGAGAACAGCTGTACGACAAAGAGGAATATAGTGAATTCTTGACTGTTACTGAGTTTGGGTCATGAAGTAGTACTAATAATAATTTACAAGAGCCTAATTCTTTTGGTTCTGCCGGTGGCCTCCTTATGATCTTATCATAGTGAACTTGATTTGAATTTCTTGAACATTTGCTTGGTGTTTCTACAAAAATGAACAGAAGAATTATTATAGAAGTCTCTTATGCAAAACAAGCCTAAGGAAACAAAGAGTAACCTGATGAGAGATTCCAGAGAAAAGGGCAAAGGAGAAAAGGAGTAAGCACTTGTTGAAAAAGAATATTGTAATTGTAATATGAAGACTCATTTGTTAGCTTTAGTGTGTCCTTCTGGAATATGTCTCTTCCGTTTACTTTTTGGTGAGTTACTAAAATTTCAGATCTTTGCATTTTCATTTTTTGGGTGAGTTTTACCTTTGAAAAACTTACTTATTTGCTCATTCATTTGTTCATCGACACATTCTTATTGAGAGCCTTCTCCAAGCCAGGCAGAAATCATAGGGTGAAAAACTAATGCTAACTCTTGCAGATCCTACATTCTGGTGGAAAGGTGTATGATGATTGTTATTTATTAAAAACACAGTGGATTTCATATCTAGGTTTAGTCATAAGCCATGTTGACCATAAATCAACCAGAAATAATATAAAAGAATCCATTGTGGCCACGAGTGGCTGCTCATGCCTGTAATCCCAGCACTTTGGGAAGCCGAGGTAGGTGGATCACTTCAGGTCAGGTGTTTGAGACCAGCCTGGTCAACATGGTAAAACACTGTCTCTACTAAAAATGCAAAAGTTACCTGGGCATGGTGGCAGGCACCTGTAATCTCAGCTGCTTTGGAGGCTGAGGCAGGAGAATCACTTGAACCTGGACATGGAGGCTACATTGAGCCAAGATTGTGCCACTGCACTTCAGCCTGGGTGACAGAGCAAGACTCAATTTCAAAAAAAAAAAAAAAAAAAAAAATTCATTGTGTCATTGATACATTCAATATATATCATCGATACAATGGCAAAATTATTCTTTCTACTGAGTCCTAGGAAGTTGATAGTTAATGCATTTGCAGACCGAGAAACAGGATTTGAAATTGCAACCAAAATGTTCCTTTGCCCTGCAGCAACGCCAATTTTTTTATTTATTTTGCCAGGCAGTTTGTCAGAGTAGAGACAGGCTATTGATCTACTTCCATCTACTTCCTCCCTGAATGAGCTTACAAAGTAGAAGAAACAGAGCATTACGTGCTCTTTGTATGGTAGCCAGAATATTTTTGAAAACAAAAATTGCACAATGTTTTAAATAACACAGAATAAAAAATAATTTATTTCATGTAGATGAAATGAGCCGATGAAAATATGAAAATTTAAATAAAAAACTGTAATGGAAAGAATACCATATATTTAGTATTTCTTAGTTCTGCTCCCAGCCATGTGGCCTGCGAAAAATAACTGAACTTTTCTGATTTCCTGTTTCTTGTAAAGGAGAGAGTTAGGCAAGACTAAATGATCCTGGGAAGTCCCTTCTAACTCTCAAGTCTTACAGTCCTGGTAAACAACTAAGAAGTCTTTAGTGTGTCATAGGAATTGAGGGAAAGCAATGAGGGAGAAATTGGTTTTGAAGTAGAAACACGAGAACAGAATTGTAGTTCACTAAGGAAATAGAAGAAGCAGGAAAACTTTCTTTGGCCCCATCTCAACACTTACTCAGTGATACAGATGAAGGAAAAATGACATGCTTAAACTAAGGAATATAGGAAGCACTAACATCAAGATAGACATGAACAAGATGAATAGGAACAGACAGTATTGTAAAACTCTACATTAAAATTTTAAAAGGAATTGTATAGATTAGTGAGCACCTAGCCTGGCAGCAGCTTACATGAATAAAAAACTTAGAGCTGCTGTGGTAATGTATGAACTAGAAGTCCTACTTCTAGTCAGCACAGTCCATGATGATATTGATTCAAATCTGAGAGGTGCTCGGGTGGAGGAATGCAATAGCTCCCTTATGTGTGTGTTGGTCAAATAAAACATGATGTGATTAATCCACTTTTGATAGATATTCTTCAACAATGGTATTGAGAAACTTAGATGCTTCCAAATACTGGCATCCAGTATATTGAGGATTTGGAAACCAGGTTACATAAGGCATAGTTACAGATACAAAGACTTGCCTCAGGGAGTACAGCTGTCATATGAAGAGGGACTGTTCACAGTGCTTAACCAAGTTCTTAAAAATCCTTTTGGAGTTTGTAATGCATTGTTTTGGTTAAGAAACAGTGCTGTAGGACCCAAGCAGCTGGGACCTGCATGCCACCACGCCTGGCTAAGTTTTTGAACTTTTAGTACTTTCGCCATATTGGCTAGGCTAGTCTTGAACTCCTGGCTTCAAGTGATCTGCCTGCCTCAGCCTCCCAAACTGCTGCGAGCCACCACCCCTGGCCATGTTTGAGTCAAATTTTAAAAATTAAACACCAGAAGCACTAGAAGGTAGGAAAGTAGTAACCACCATTGGTTGAGTGCCTGCTATGTACTGTAAGTGCTTTACACATAGACTTTCAAAAATTATTTACAAGCATTTTATGAATTTATTTTTTTTACATAACACCATTGTATAAACAAGGAGACTGGAGTTTTCTTTTAAACTTTTATTTTAGGTTTGGGGGTATATGTGAAGGTTTGCTACATGGGTAAATATGTGTCATGGGGGTTTGTTGTTCATATTATTTCTTTCTTTTTTTTTTTTTTTTTTTTTCTGAGACTGAGTCTCACTCTGTTGCCTAGGCAGGAGTGCAGTGATCTCAGCTCACTGCAACCTCCACCTCCCAGGTACAAGTGATTCTTCTGCCTCAGCTTCCTGAGTAGCTGGGATTACAGGTGCCCACCACCATACCCGGCTAATTTTTGTATTTTTAGTAGAGATGGGATTTCACCATTTGGCCAGACGGGTCTCGATCTCCTGACTTCAGGTGACCCATCCACCTCAGCCTCCCAAAGTGCTGAGATGATGGGCGTGAGCCGCCACACCTTGCCTGTTGTACATATTATTTCATCACCCAGATATTAAGTCCAGTACTCAATTATTATCTTTTCTCCTCTCCTTTGCCCACCCTTCCTCCTCACAGGGGAAGCATTTGGTTTTCTGTTAGAAATTGGAGTTTAAAAAAAGATTAAATAACTTGACCAAGATCATACAACCAGTAGCAGAACTAAAATTTAAATTTGTATCTCCTATTAAAGTTTTCATAGTGGATCCTTTATTGCTAAAGAGTAGAGAATTGGAGTGAGATAGGCAATGGATTAGAAGAGTTTGATGCAAAAAGGACTAGTCGAGCCTAGGAGGATTGTGCTGAACTGTGAGGTCAGGAAGTGCTATGACCTGAATGTTCGTGTTCCCCAAAACTCGGTACGATCTCTGCTCACTGCAACCTCCACCTACTGGGTTCAAATGATTCTCATGCCACAGCCACCCGAGTAGCTGGAATTACAGGTGTGTGCCACCATGCCTGGCTAATTTTTGTATTTTTAGTAGAGATGGGGTTTTGTCATGTTGGCCAGGCTGGTCTTGAACTCCTGGCCTCAAGTGGTCTGCCTGCCAAAGCCTCTCAAAGTGCTGGGATTATGGGTATGAGCCCCCATGCCAGGCTGTTCTTTGTTTGACAGTGTATAATTAGTCTTAGATGTAATGTGTTTAAACAAACTTCCATAGAGGATCATTCTAGATCTTACTGATCTTTTGCTTTCATACACAGAACTGTGCAAATTCTGAATTAAAAAAAAAATCATTTGAAATTAGTCTATATTTTCAGGTAAAAAAATTTTTTGTGTGTTTTCCTCACATCATTTATTCAGTTTTACTCAATTTAACATTTATTGAGAATCTGCTATGTGTGATAGCCACTGTTGGCCTTTGAGCAGTGATGTCATGTGAGTGCAGCATTATTTATAGGAAGATTAGACTGGATGATGGGTTGACTGAGGGAGAAATTTGAGTTAATAAGGAAGCTAGTTTAGCAGGGTCAGGAAATCTTTGGTACTACATAATAGGCCTGAAGAAGAGTGATCATAATGGGAATGGAAAGTGTTGGCAGTAAAAAGATAAAAGATGATTGTGAGGATTTGATGTAAGACTCTTAAAAATTTTTTTTATGAGGTAAAATTTATATAACATAAAATTAACCATTTTAAAGTATGTAGTTCAGTAGTATTGAGTACATTAACAATGTTTTGCAGCCATCACTTCTGATTCCAAAATGTTTCCATCACCCCAAAAACAGTTATTCTCAATCAGTCCCTGGCAATTACTAATCTGCTTTCTGTCTCTATGGATTTACCTATTCAGATAATTCATATGAATGCAGTCATAAAGTATGTGACCTTTTTGTGTCTGGCTTCTTTCATTTAGTATAATATCTTCCAGGTTTATCCATGCTGTAGCATATATCAGTAATTCATCCCTTTTATGGCTGAATAACTTTTTTTTTTTTTTTTGAGATGGAGTCTTGCCCTGTAACCCAGGCTGGAGTGCAGTAGCACAATCTTGGCTCACTGCAACCTCTGCCTCCTGGGTTCAACCGATTCTCCTGCCTCAGCCTCCACAGTAGCTGGGATTATAGGCGCCCGCCACCTGCCTGGCTAATTTTTCTATTTTTAGTAGAGACTGGGTTTCATCATGTTGGCCAAGGCTGGTCATGAACTCCTTACCTCAACTGATCTGCCCACCTTGGCCTCCCAAAGTGCTGGGATTACAGGTGTGAACCACTGTGCCTGGCCAGCTGAATAACTATTATATGTATATATCACATTTTGTTTATCTGTTCATCTATTCATAGATGGACATTTGGGTTGTTTCCACATTTTGGTTATTGTAAACAGTGTGATGAACATGAATGTACAATTATTATTTGGATATCTATTTTGAGTTAAGTGAATACCTAAAAGTGGAATTGCTGGATCATATGGTAATTCTATTTTGCTTTTTGAGAAACATCTGTTTTCCACATGGTGGCACCATTTTACATTGCAACCAGTATTATAAAGAGGGATTCCAATTTCTCCACATCCTTGCCACCACCTATTTTCTTTTTTTTGTTTGTTTATAGACATTATAATGGGTGTGAGGTAGGGTCATTGTGGTTTTGATTTGCATTTCTCTAATGACTAATGATATTGAGGATCTTTTCATGTGCATGTTGGCTATTCATATATCTTAGTTGGAATGTTTATTCAAGTCCTTTGCCCATTTTTGAATTTTTATGTTCTGGATACTAGATCCTTGTCAGAATTATGATTTGCAAATATTCTCTTCTAAGTCTGTAGATTCTTTTTACTTTCTTGATAGTGTCTTATATACAGATGTTTTTAATTTTGATGAAGTATAATGGATCTTGTTTTTTTTTGTTGCTTATGCTTTTAGTGCCAGTATCTAAGAATCCATTAGTAAATGCAAGGTCACAGATATTTACTCCTATTTTTTCTTCTAAGAATTTTACAGTTTTAGCTCTGACATTTGGTCATTTTGAGTTATTTTTTGTATATTATTTGAAGTTGGAGCCCAGTTTCATCGTTTTGTTTATGGATATCCATTTGTTCCAGTACCCTTTGTTGTAGAAACTGTTGTTTCCTCCCATTGAGTGGTCTTGGCACCTTTAATGAAAATCAATTGACCATAGATGTATGGGTTTATTTTAGGATTTCTAATTCTGTTTCACTGCTGTATATCTCTATCCTTAAGCCAGTATCACACTGTTTTGATTAGTGTGGCTTTGTAATAAGTTTTGAATTGAGAAAGGGAGAGTCCTTCCCTTGATTTTCCTTTTTCAAGATTGTTTTGGCTATGTGGGGTCCACCTTGCAGTTCAGTGTGAATTTTAGAATCAGCCTTTTCATTTCTGTGGGGGAAAAAAAATGGTAGAACTTTAGTAAGGATTGCATTGAATCTGGATTGCTTTGGACAGTATTGCTATCTTTTTTTTTTTTTGAGACGGAGTTTCGCTCTTGTTACCCAGGCTGGAGTGCAATGGCGCGATCTCGGCTCACCGCAACCTCCGCCTCCTGGGTTCAGGCAATTCTCCTGCCTCAGCCTCCTGAATAGCTGGGATTACAGGCACGCGCCACCATGCCCAGCTAATTTTTTGTATTTTTAGTAGAGACGGGGTTTCACCATGTTGACCAGGATGGTCTCGATCTCTTGACCTCGTGATCCACCCGCCTCGGCCTCCCAAAGTGCTGGGATTACAGGCTTGAGCCACCGCGCCCGGCCAGTATTGCTATCTTACACAGAATTATCTTTCCATTTATTTAGGTCTTCTTTAATTTCTTTCAGCAGTGTTTTGCAGTGTTTAGTATATGAGTCTGATACTTCCTTGGTTGAATTTATTTCTATGTATTTTATTCTTAATGCTATTATAAATGGAATTGTTTTCTTAATTTTATCTTTGAATTGTTCATTGCTAACATATAGAAATACGACTGGTTTTGTATGTTGATCTTGAAACTTTGCTGAATTTGTTTATTCTAACTGTGGGAGTGTGTATGTATGTGTGTATGTCTATGTATATTCTTTAGGATTTTCTATTTATAAGATAATGTCGTCTGTGGATGCTTTTTCCCCTCCCTAATTGCTTTGGCTAGCACTTAAAATCCAATGTTGAATAGAAGTGGTGGAAGAGAGCATCCTTGTTCTTGTCTTGTTCCTGTTCTTAGGGTGGAAAACTTTGTCTTTCACCATTGTGTGTGATGTCAGCTCCACAGTTTTTTGCAGATGCCCTTTATTATATTGAGGACATTTTCTTCTAATCCTGTTTTGCTGAGCATTGTTACCATGAAACAGTTTTGGATTTTGTCCAGTGCTTTTTCTGCATCAATTCAGATAATCATTTGGTTTTTTTCCCCTTTATTTTACTAATATCAGGTATTATATTTTCATATGTTGAACCACTCCTGCATAAATCCCACTTAGTCATTATATGCAATCCTATTAATATGCTTGCTAGATTTGGTTTTCCTAATACAGATAATCCTTATTTTTCACAGATTCTGTATTTGTGAATTTACTTATTGGCTAAAATTTATTGATAAGCCCAGAGTTGATACTTGCAGTATTTTGTGGACATGTACAGTGTGGCAAAAATGTGAGTCGCCTGATGTGCACATTCCCAGTTAAGACAGTGTTCCACCTTCTTATTTCAACTTTTGTACTATAAACAAGTGTCCTTTGCGCAGTCTAGTTAGTGCCACTTTTTTTGCATTTTTGTGCTTGTTGATGATTTTGCTGTTTAAAATGGCCCCCAAGCATAGTGATGAAGTGTGAATTTGCCTTATGGAAAAAATGTGTGTTAGATAAGCTTCATTTAGGCATGAGTTATAGCGATGTTAGTTGTGAATTTAGTGTTAATCACAATTTATATTAAACAAAGTGTCTTTAATGAGAAACACGAATAAAGGTTATATAGTGATTAACAAAAATATGACTGAAGGCTAACCCTGTTTTTCCCTTAGGAGCCGTGGTTCAGTATTTGCTAATTCATTATTTATGGTAACTTTATAGAACATAACTACTGCAAATAAAGGAAACCAACTGAATTTTGTTGAGGATTTTTGCATCTGCATTTCTTAGTGATATTACCAGTTTTCTTTTGATCGCTTTGGTATTCTGGGTAAAGTTGGCCTCATAGAATGTATTAATAAGTATTCTCTTCTTTTTTCTTTTTAGAGATGTTTTAGAAGCATTGATGTTAATTTTTCTGTAAATGTTTGGTAAAATCCACTAGTGAAATCATCTAGTCCAGAGCACATTTTTGATGTGATATGTCTTGTTACTGATTTAATCTTTTACTTGTTATATGCCTGTTCAAATTTTCTATTTTTCCCTGAGTCAGCTTTGGTAGTTTGTGCGTTTCTTGGAATTGATATTTTTCTTCTAGGTTTATTAATTTATTGGCATACAGTTGTTCATTGTACTTGTTTATAATCCTGTTTTAAATATCTGTAAGGTCTGTAGAAGTGGTATTTCTGATTTTAGTTATTGGAGTATCTCTCAGTCTAGCTAAAAAGTTTTCAATTTTACCGATACTTTTAAATAACCACATTTTGGTTTTGTTGATTTCCTCTGTTTTTCTGTTCTCTTTTGTGTATATCTCTGCTCTAATTTTTATTATTTCCTTCTTTTAGCTTTGAGTTTAGTTTTTCTTTTCTAGTTCCTTAAGATTAAATTGGTAATTTGAGATCTTTTTTCTTTTTTATGCAAGCTTTTAGGGCTATACATTTCCCTTTGAGCATTGCTTTTGCTGCCTCCCATAGGTTTTGATATGTTGTGTTTTCATTTTCATTTATCTCATAGTAGTGTCTAATCTTGTGAAATTTCTTTGTGACCTGTTGGTTTAAGAGAGTGTTAGTTGCCATACACTTGTTAATTTTCCAGTTTTCCTTTCTGTTACTAATTTCTAGGTTCATTCCATTGTGGTCAGAAAAGATATTTGTATGACTTCAGTCTTAAATTTATTGAGACTTTTTTTTTTTTTTTTTTTTTAATAGAGACAGGGTTTTTGTTACCTAGGCTGGAGTGCAATAGCATGGTCATAGCTCACTGCAACCTTGAAGTCCTGGGCTCAAGCAATCTTCCCAACTCAGCCTTCTGAGTAGCTGGAACTACAGGTGTGCACCACCACACCTGGCGAATTATTTTATTTTATTTTTTATTTTTGTAGAGACAAGGTCTCACTGTTTTGCCCAGGCTGCTGTCAAACTCCTGGGCTCAAGTGTTGTCCCACCTTGGCTTCCCAAAATGTTGGAATTGCAGGGTTGAGCCAGTGTGCCTGGCTTATTGAGCCTTGTTTTGTATCCTGCCATATGGCCTGTTTTGCAAAATAGTCCATGTACACTTGAGAAAAATGGGTACTGTATTCTGCTTTTGTTTGATGGAATATTCTCTATATGTCTGTTAGGTCTAGTTGGTTTATAGTACTGTTAAAGGCTCCTGTTTCCTTAATGATCTTTCATTTACCTCTGTGCCTCAAGGCCTCTGTTTCCTTAATGATCCTTCATTTACTTTTGTCCTTTACAGAAATTGAGGTATTGATGTCTCCAAGTACAGCTAGTGCTCGACTTACAACCATGATTGGTTCCGACAGACCAGTCGTAACACGATTTGGTCGTAAGTTGAGTAGGCTATATGTACAGTACTGTGAAATGATGTTATAAAAATCTTTAAGTCATTTTATCATAATTTTCTTTCATTATTGTTATATATCATAATTTTCTTTGTTCATTTTATGCCATTTGTATCATCTCTACACCATTTTGTTTCTTATTTTTACATTCGTCAGGTTTAAGTAAAACACTGCATTACCAGTAGTAAAGGTTGACCTGAATGCTTATTATGAAAGCATTCTTGTCAAATCTCATTTTTAAAAAGCCGCCTTAACTTGTGGTAAAGGTGCAGCCTTGTGTAAAATGTAGAATATTCACAGATCACTGAACCACGGTGGTCTATGGTTTGAAGTGAAAAAACCATGGCACATGATGAGTTTTGAAAAGCAGAAGAGTATGAACTGTGTTAAGTCTTAGGGTTAAAAAGGACTAGTTGCCAGGTATTTATTTTTTATCATTGTAAATAGAAAAGTAAATCATCACAATTTTATGTGACTTTCCATGGGATACAAATATGTAGCATTCATCATAAAAGATGTCATCTGGATATCTCGTTCAAATATAATTTAAACTTAGTATGTTCTAATATTGTTAAAGATATAGGGATATAAACCACTCACATTTTAGTAAGAAAGGCAAAAAAATGACTAATAATGATATGATATAGCATGTATGTTTACTGTCCCGCACTGTCGAACGCCCAGCTGGGCAACATTTGTGCTGCCAGACGCGGAGCAGTCGTGGCTAGCGATTGTGGTCGTAAAGTTGAATGGTCGTACATTGCATAGGTCGTAAGTCGATCAATACCTGTATACTGAACTGTTTTATTTCCTTAATTCTGTCATTTTTGCTTTATATGCCTTGAGGCTCTCTTCTTAGGTATGCATATATTTGTAGTTGTTATACTTCTTGATGGATTGATTCTTTTATCAATATACACTGTCCTTTGTCTTTAAGTCTATGTTGTGTGGTATTTATTTATTTTTAGACAGAGTCTTGCTTTGTTGCCCAGGCTGGAATGCAGTGCCATGATCTCGGCTCACTGCAACCTCCTCCTCCTGGGTTAAAGTGATTATCCTGCCTCAGCCTTCCGAGTAGCTGGGATTACAGGTACTTGCCATCACACCTGGCTAATTTTTGATATTTTTAGTAGAGACAGAGTTTCACCATGTTGGTCAGGCTGGTCTTGAACTCTTAACCTCAAGTTGTCCAGCTGCCTCGGCTTCCTAAAGTGCTGGGATTACAGGCATGAGCCACCGCACCCGGCCTATGTTGTGTGATATTTATATGGCCGCCCCCGCTTTCTTTGTTATCTTTTACATGGGATATCTTCTTCCATCCTTTCATTTTCAAACCTATTTGCATCTTTGGATCTAAAGTGAGTCTCTTGCAGATAACAGAGTTCGATCATGTTATTTTTAATCCACTTAGATTTAAAGTAATATCTGATAAGGATTTCTGCTATTTTGCTGTTTTTTCCTTTTTTCTCTCAATTCTTCTATTACTGTCTTCATTTGTGATTTATTTTTCCTTTTTTTTTTTTGCTTTTGAAATAGGGTCTTACTGTCACCCAGGCTGGAGTGCAGTGGTGCAATCTCTGCCCGCTGCAATTTCTGCCTCCCAGGTTCAAGCAATGCTTGTGCCTCCGCTTCTCGAGTAGCTGAGACTACAGGCTCATGCCACCATGCCTGGCTAATTTTTTGGTAGACAAGAGGTCTCCCCATGTTGGCCAGGCTGATCTCGAACTTCTGACCTCAAATGATCGGCCACCTTGACCTCCCAAAGTGCTGGGATTACAGGTGTGAGCCTCTGTGCCTGGCCTATTTTTTCTGATATATGGTTTTATTACCCTTCTTGTTTCTCTTTCTGTATTTTGTTTGTTTTTTCTTGGTGGTTACCTTGGGGATTACAGTTAACATCTTAGGTTTTTTGTTTTTTTTTTTTAATTTTGAGACAGAGTCTCGCTCTTGTTGCCCAGGCTGGAGTGCAGTGGCATGATCTCGGCTCACTGAAACCTCTGCCTCTCGAGTTCAAGGGATTCTCCTGCCTCAGCCTCCTGAATAGCCGGGATTACAGGCACCCACCACCACGCCTGGCTAATTTTTTTGTGTTTTTAGTAGAGACGGGGTTTCACCTTGTTAACTGGGATGGTCTTGATCTCCTGACCTTGTGACCTGCCCGCTTTGGCCTCCCAAAGTGCTGAGATTATAGGTGTGAGCCAGCATGCCCAGCACAATATCTTAGGTTTTTAACAATCATGTTTGAATTAATACCAGCTTAGTTTCAGTAGTATGCATAACTCTGCTCCTTTGCAGCTCCATCTTTGTATATTACATCTTTACATATTAAAATATATGCCCATTAACCTAGAATTGAAATTTTTGCTTTATGCATTTGTCTTTTAAATTATGTAGGAAAGAAAAGGAGAACTTACCAACAAAAACTGTAATACTACTGACTTTTATATTTATCTATGTAGCTACCTTTACATTGCTCTTTATTCATATGACTTCAAATTACTGTCTAGTGTTTTTTCATTTTAGCTTGGAGGATTCTCTTTAGCATTTCTTATAGCACAGGTCTAGTAGTGATGAATTCCTTTACTTTTTGTTTATCTGGGAATGTCTTAAGTTCTCCTTCATTTTTGAAGGGCAGTTTTGCTCAATGTGAAATTCTTGGTTGGCTCTTTTTTTTTTTTTTTTTTTTTTTTTTTCCTGCATCACATTCTGTCCCCTCCCCAGAGCTTATTGCTGCTTATTGTGAGTGGTTATTGTTCGCTTGTTTAGTGACTTTTCTAAACTATTTTTGTAAGGTCTGTAATTCCTGGTCATGTGTGGCCACTGAAGTCTGTTCCATTTGCTTAGTAATCAGCTAGCTAGTGTTTTGACAGAGTTTCCTTAAACACTTGGAGTCAACAACAACAACAAAAAATCTCTCCCATCTTTGAAGATGGCTTTATGGCTTTATTGTCAAAGTACTCTTTGACCACTTAGTGAAGCCATTTATAATTCTGCCTTAGCCTTTGCTTACTGTTTGCTCAAAGCCTGAAGATCAGCCAGGGTGAAAGCTTAGGTCTTCTTGGGCCTTTTTTGGGCCTTTTCTGAATTTGTGTCCAGCCCTGGCCATGTGCACGTCCTTCTTGATTGGTAGACACATCCCTTATTACCCCATGTATATCTTTTCCCATCCTCTTTCTGTCCAGGCTTTTCCATCAGCCTGTTCCTTGTCCCAGTTGTCCGTTGCCCTGGACTGCTGCATCAATTAAATAAGTTTGGCAAAAACCACCCAGGAAGACTCCCTGTCCCCTGGGAATGATCCAAGTCAGGCAAAGCCAAAGCAAGCCATTGCTGAGGTCCTTAGGGAGCTGCCAGACAAGTTGAAACTAAAATCACAGTTGTTTAAGGTGTGTATTGCTTCCTCTGGCATTAAGAGTGCAGGTTACTATCCACATAGTCATCACTGACTTGGGGTGTGGGGAATAGTGGGCAGGCAATTTAGGATGTTATAGCACTCTGTTTACTACAAAGCAGCAACTCCTTTATTCACTAAGTCTTGCCCTAGATTTTATTTATTTATTTATTTATTTATTTATTTATTTCTAGATTCCAGAGTTCTGCAAAAGTTGAGTCTGACAATATTTACCAGCTCATTAATTGCATTAATTGCTTTTTGCAGAAATGGTGCCTTGGAGTTCTGTACTCTGCCATTTTTGGTGGTATCATCCCAAATGTAGGGATTTCTCAGAAGGTTATCGTTAACCAAAAGTAAGAAAATTAGGAAGGAAGAAGTTGATTTATGGGTATAGAATATATTATTTTTATTTGGATATGAGTGTTGGGTTTGAGGTACTGATGGCACAATCTGTGGGTGTTTAGTGACACTGGGAATTGTAGTGTCTGAATTCTAGAAAGGTGTTAGAGCTGCAAAGAGATCTGGGAACCTTCTGCACAGAAATTATAGAAAATGAAAGTGTATGATTTCCTTGGAATAGAGAAGAAGGTCAAGTATGGCATCTTGCAAAACACTTTCAACTAAGGATTTATTCATTTATTCATTCAGCAAACATTCCTTTGTTCCTATTATTGATGCATGTACTACTAAGCACTGGAGATAGAAAGGAATTAAGATCTAGTTTTCTGCCTTCAGGAAGTTCATTTGTACTTATATTAAGGAAGATAAGTAAAGAAGCACAATGCAGTGTCATAATAACAAGGTTAGAGGAGTCCAGACAGAGGCAAACAAGAATATGTAAACAGGTCAGAAAAGAAAATAATAAATTTAGGGAAGTCAAAGAAGGAGAAAACATAATGGAGAAAGTGGGCTGTAACCTTGGTTGCTGCATAGAGAGTTTGAAAAGGCTGAGGACTCTGAAAGTTACTGATTTGGCCATAAGGATAGATAGATGACATAAGAATGATTTTGGTTTTAATTGAGTAGTTTTGATAGAGTGTTGCAGACAAAGGATCAGATTAGATTATAAGGAGTTAGGAGTGTGAGTGGTGAAAAAGCTGTGGGAAAAGAGAAAGACAACTGTTAAAAGAGTGGTGTAGTTTATTCTGTGGGAAAATTGGACCAATTAGAGAAAAAATAAATTACCAAATGTTACAGTTTAAAAGTTGGAGCAGAGTTAAAATAACTTCATTTTGGAGTAGAAAAGATTGGAGTGTGTTTTTAGACAATTGAAGGGGCTGAATAGGAAGGAAAACACGGATGTTGAGTCCCAAAAGAGTCACGAAAGATAGTATTAAGATCTTAGAAGAATCAGATCTTAGAAGATTTGGAGACTTGAGTGAAGAAAGAGAGTGAGGATAATGAGAGTTTTGAGACAAAAGGAATTTGAGAAGTTTTACCTAGGGAAGCCTCAGTTTTCTAGGTAAAGTAAAACATAAAATCACACACTAAGACATGGGCAGCAGTGAAAATGCCTGACAGAAGTTGATATAGCATACATTTGTGTTGATAGTACCATTTGGTGATTTTGTCATTTCAACACATAGTATTAAGCATTTACTGTGTACTAAGCACTGTATGAGATCCTTGGGATTTTATCTGTAAACAAACAAAAATCCCTGCCTTTGTGGAGGTTACATGTGACTAGGGTAAGGAAAGAGAAACAAGTAAGTAATATTTTTGAATAAACATATGAGGTAAATAGAGGTACCTGGGTCTGGGAACCAAGAAAGCAAATGGGAAGATTAGCCAGACATAACTGCAATTTTATATTGCATATCATATTCTAATTTAAGATATAAATAATTTTGTTTCTGTACAGCTCATTGTAAAATCTAGCTTGCTTAAACTAAGACAAGAAGAGTATGAGTATGTTGGAGCCTTTGTATACTTAGATTGTGGCTATGAGAGAAATAATCTATGTTTACATTAAGAGAAAATTCATTAATTTAGGACAACTTTATAATTGTTATATAGTTATTTCAGGGCCTTTGACGAGAAAATATAAGGTGAACTGTCATAATAACTGAAATTAAATATTTATTTAAGAAAAATAGTATTTGTACCTCATTGCCAAAAAGATGATTTAACCACATAGAAATTTGTTATGTTTAAAAGTTTAAAAAGTCTATGTGGAGTTGAAAATCACTTTGTAATTATGAATAAATTGGTTTGTTTTTTTTTCTTTCTTTTTTTTTTTTTTTTGTAATCATTGTTTTATATTCTCTTCTCATGGCACTTTTTGATTTAAACAGGCATTGGAAAAGTGAAAAGAAAACCTAGTGTGCCAGATTCTGCATCTCCTGCTGATGATAGTTTTGTTGACCCAGGGGAACGTCTCTATGACCTCAACATGCCCGCTTATGTGAAATTTAACTACATGGCTGAGAGAGAGGATGAATTATCATTGATAAAGGGGACAAAGGTGATCGTCATGGAGAAATGCAGTGATGGGTGGTGGCGTGGTAGCTACAACGGACAAGTTGGATGGTTCCCTTCAAACTATGTAACTGAAGAAAGTGACAGTCCTTTGGGTGACCATGTGGGTTCTCTGTCAGAGAAATTAGCAGCAGTCGTCAATAACCTAAATACTGGGCAAGTGTTGCATGTGGTACAGGCTCTTTACCCATTCAGCTCATCTAACGATGAAGAACTTAATTTTGAGAAAGGAGATATAATGGATGTTATTGAAAAACCCGAAAATGACCCAGAGTGGTGGAAATGCAGGAAGATCAATGGTATGGTTGGTCTAGTACCAAAAAACTATGTTACCATTATGCAGAATAATCCATTAACCTCAGGTTTGGAACCATCACCTCCACAGTGTGATTACATTAGGCCTTCACTCACTGGAAAGTTTGCTGGCAATCCTTGGTATTATGGCAAAGTCACCAGGCATCAAGCAGAAATGGCATTAAATGAAAGAGGACATGAAGGGGATTTCCTCATTCGTGATAGTGAATCTTCGGTAAGTTGATTTTCAGAGGCAAATACAAATAGAGTTCTGGGTATTTAAAGAAAGAGAAGTGGAGAGGTTAAGTGGCTTCCCTAAACTTAACCAGGTAACAAGCTGGGACATAACATAAGCATAAATGTTTCAAAGTTAAAGTTAGCATTCTTTCTAGCTATATATTTTGAATAAAAGAGAGCTGTGGCAGTGATGCTACACACTGGATTATTTGGTCTTGTCTAGTTCTGTTGATTTTGCATTCCTATTTTCTGTTGCATTAAACTAAATGGACAAAATGGAACATTGGCTTCTTCATTGAAAATAGAATAATACTATAGATTAAATTGGGAAACATTTAAAAAATTGCTATTGGATGCATTGTGTAAGAAAATAGTCACTGTAGTCTTTATGACATAGGAAATCCCTGAATTAAGAAAAATTGATACTAAGTTTCTTCATAAATTGGTTACTTGGAAGTCGGAATACACCTTTATTTTATTATTATTTTTTTTGGAGTGCAATGGTGCAATCTTGACTCACTACAACCTCTGCCTCCCAGGTTCAAGGATTCTCCTGCCTCAGCCTCCTGAGTAGCTGGGATTACAGGCACAGGCCACCACACCCAGCTAATGTTTATATTTTTAGTAGAGATGGGGTCTCACCAAGTTGGTCAGGCTGGTCTCAAACTCCTGACCTTGTGATCCACCCACCTCAGCCTCCCAAAATGCTGGTATTACAGGTGTGAGCCACTGCGCCGGGCCGGAATACACTTCTATAATAACCTCAAAAACTATTTTAACACTGTGTTTGAAATGCATTTGTGTTGAGTCCCCAAAAGAGTCGTCATATTGCAATACTAGTAAACAATAAAACTATAAAACCATAAAAGTTGAAAAATAATATGGTTTTGTGGTCTTTTTTAGATATTGTGTAGGCTATTAGAATTTGATGACACTCATTTTCCTTAAAAATGGCTTTTCCTTGATAAAAGATAACACTACTTTTCCACGTATTAAATCATTAATCTTGGCTTTGTGTAAGTATATTTGTACAAAGTGAATGTGTAATTGCACAAAATGTTGAAAGAAAGAAAATGTGTGGAGGTGGGGTATGGTGGGGAGAGAGATTAATTCAACTTCTTGATGTGAATTTCAGGAAAATGGGGCCTGTACCTAATCCCTCAGAAAAGCAGTTGGTTGGTAGTAAAGAAGAGTGATGACATCCATTTTGTTAGATGTTTGATCTGGCTCACTGTTTGAAACTTTGGGAGTAATTGTAGAAAAAGAGGCTTTGGGGATTGATAAAGACTATAACAAAAAACAAATACCGAATTAAAAAGAAAATAGTTTGAATGCAGAATTGTGTGTATTGGCTTGTGGGTAATTCAGCATAGATATTAGACAAAATACAATATATACCATTATTTGTAGCAGTGTACTTTTTAAGGTTAGAGGTCTCAAGTAGGCATATTTTGCTTAGCCTTCACATGTTTTTTAAACATTTAAATTCACTGCTAATATTTAAATGTTAGGATATTTATTATAAAAATTCAGGCTTTAGACTTATTTATTATAAAAATTTAGACTTTAGACCATTTAAAATGGGAAGAACTACTGACATTGAGATCCTGTTCCTTCAAGGCAACAATCACAGCTGAGAAGTCACTAATTCCTTTAGATTGGGGGGGAAAAAAAAGAATACATTATTCTTTTGGCTCTTCTTGTAGGCATTTGAGTTTGTGGCCTCTCCTTAAAGTTTAGATTCACTCTCATTTGTGTGTTCCTCATTGTTGAGAAATCAGCCTATTATCCTGAAGACAGATACTGTTAGCTACACATTGAAAAGGGGTTGGGTGGATATCTTAGACTTTCTCATGTGTTTCTCCAGTAGTCTGGAGAGAAGATAGCTCTTGTTCTTCAAATATTTAACTAAAGGAGGATTTCCTGTGAGTGTCTGCTGGTAGAGCGGTGAGTGTTAAGAGACTTTTGATTATGCAGGTTTGAATCCTGGCTCTGTTGTTAACTAGATGGATGACATTGGCCAAGTTATTAATAGCTTCTCTGACACTCAGTTTTCTCATCTGTAAAAAGAGTTTGTTTTGAGGAGTGAAGGAGATAATCTATAAATAATTTATCATGGTGCCTAGAACTTAGTAAGTGCTTAAGTTTTAGCTTTTAGTTTAATATAAAAATACTGATAGATGGCTTTCAGATGTTTACTATATGTATTTTTTTTCTCTTTTAGCCGAATGATTTCTCAGTATCACTAAAAGCACAAGGGAAAAACAAGCATTTTAAAGTCCAACTAAAAGAAACTGTCTACTGCATTGGGCAGCGCAAATTCAGCACCATGGAAGAACTTGTAGAACATTACAAAAAGGCACCAATTTTTACAAGTGAACAAGGAGAAAAATTATATCTTGTCAAGCATTTATCATGATACTGCTGACCAGACGTGACTGCTGCATAGCTGTAATTTAACGTGTAATTGAACACTGAGAAAATGTTGGGTCCAGTTGTGCTTGATTGGAAATTGCTGTTTCTAATTCTATATGAGAATGACTATAATAATATTTTTATTATAACTCAGCCCATACATATATACTATGTATGCAGTGCATCTGCATAAAATAATTCCTTATCCTTGGTCTTCTGTTTTATTGTTTTCTTCTTTGCTGTTTTTGCTTTGCTTCTAATATTACTGTTTTGTATTTTGAAAAAAAAAAAAAATCAAATAATGCAGATCAGAATCTTTATATGGAAGAAATCCTTTATTGCCTTTCCTTTATTTCCTTGTAAAGGAACCCTGTTAGTTCTGTTATGATCTCTCTTTATATAAAATTATTATATCTATATATGACATATGCTAAAATAAATTTCTTGGAGAGTGTTAATTTTTTCTGTGACTAAATAGCAATAATAAATGGAAAATTAGAAATTATTTCCAGGTATTATATTTGTCACAGGTCATTGTAACCAAGTATATTGTGTCTGCCATGATTTTTAAAAATTCATTCATTGTCTTCAGTCATACAGCAAGACACATGAGACATAGGTTAGAAAACCTGTTGTACAATTTTAATTTACAACTGTTGGAAACAAAAATCACTAAATTCTTCATTTTTTTTTTCCAGTGCTTCTCCCTCATCTGGTTATTCAAGAAAACAAAACAGTCTCTGAGATAATTTAGCTTTTCTTTCTTTCTTTTCTTCTTTTTTCTTTTTTTGAGACAGGTTCTTGCTCTGTTGCCAGGCTGGAGTGCAGTGGCGCCATCTTTGCTCACTGAATCCTGGGTTCAAGCGATTCTCCTGCCTCAACTTCCTGAGTAGCTGGGATTACTGGTGTGTGCCACCACACCCAGCTAATTTTTGTATTTTTGGTAGAGATGAAGTTTCACTATGTTGGCCAGGATGCTCTTGATATCCTGACCTCATGATTTGCCCCTCAGCCCCCCAAAGGTGTTGGGATTACAGGCTGAGCCACCATGCCCGACCTAGCTTTTCAAACTGTAAATAGGTGCTCTAGTGTTATTTTTTTTTTTCTTTATCCCTCTTGTATTATTTTAGCAAAGCATCTTATATTAGGACATGTTATATTTATGCCAATGTGAAATAAGTTACGGCCAAGTTTTGCAAAAATAGGAGGCAGTGAGATACGTGGTTTTTTTCTCCTCACTAAATATCAGTAATTGTCAGGAATAGTATTACCTATTTTCATTTCCTCTTCAGCTTTGAGTTTTGTTGATCTGGACACTAAAACTGATGTATACCTGAGGAAAATATAAAATGTGCTCATGGTTAGGGAAAATCACGTTATTTTTAATTTTTTTTTTTTTTTTTAACAAGTAGGAATTTGGGTGTATGGATGAGAGGCTAATCTACTTCCGTAACAGGCCATAGAAGAAAACCAGTTGCATTTTATGGTAATAATTTGTACTCCCATTATTCTGGAGACTTAAGTTTAAGCAAAGTAGCCATCAGTATTTTAATTGAAAAATACTAAAGCCACATAACTGAGGAGGATGTCATGTTACTTTCAACAAATTCCTTAATGCTGCCTAAGCATATGGATGTTTTAATTATTTGCTGGTTATAAACAGATATCTAATACACCAGAATAACTGATGGTAAAACTGTGTAACTTGAAATTTTTTTCATCAATGTGTTAAATAATTATTTAAATCTTAAAATCATTTAAAGACAACGTTGCCACTGGGTGGCAGCCATGGCTTCTCTCATGGCAACAGAAGTGAACAAATATAATTAAGACAAATTTGCATCTCTATTGCATCTGCTTTTAAAACATTTTAGTTCATATTCCATTATTTTTCTAGATCAATATTCCTTTGTTTATTAAGGGTAATTATTAGTAGGCAAGTTTTTCATGGAAATGAAAATCATGTATGCTTCTCTTTGCTGTAAAATCAAATGCATATAAATTGAGGAAAACTGTTTAAATGGCTGTAGGATGACTAGGTAGTAAATATCATCTTAATTTTTAACATATATTTGATGATGCTTTCCTTTTATTTGCTGTTATGTTTCTGGGTTTTTCCCAGTCTTATGAAAAAAAATATATGTTTGTAAAAAGAGAACAATTAATGCTTTGCATCACAGACATGAACTATTTGTAGTAAACTCCACTGAGCTGATATTAATAGAGCAGACTTTTGAGAAAGTAGAAATGTAGTAGCACTGGAAACAATGCATATTTCTGTTCCATAATTAGGTTTATTGTTGCTGTAGAGCTCCCAGATAACCCATGTGTACCAGTAATATCTATTAGTGTGCTCTTATTATGGTATAAAAACTATAAAAACCTCACTGGGAGCTTATTTTCTACTTAAACATTTTACCAGTTTTTAAAAAGTCTTAAACCAATGCTTACACCAGTGACTGTTTTTATAATGCTTGAAGTAATTTTAAGAACTGAAACAAGCATAGAAAACATCTAAATAGGTAGATAGTAATAATAATACTTGTATTAGAAACCAAGCTTCCTGATTCCCAGCCTGGTGTCTATATCATGACACACTACCCTATGTATGCTTGGTTTTAGACTAGGAGGAGGGTCCGAGGAAGAGCAATATTACAGAAGTTTTCTTCCACATGAGGAGTATGCTTAATTGCAAATTTAAATACATGTAACAGATGTAACCCTGCCTAACCCACTTCTACAAATAACTTCTCCAAAATCTTGGAAGAGGTTTTTTAGAACATTATATAAGCTTTATAACAAAAACCATTGCCATCGTGTCCCTTATTTAGTCATAAATCCTTAGGATTTAGCTGAATATATACTCACACATGTATATTACAAATATATCACTATACAGTTAACACATGCACCTTGCACTATTAGAGACAGTATTGCTAAACAAAATAGGAAGGCTTAATGCCATCTATTGCCATTGCTAGAATAATTAAAAGGCCTAGCAGATGAGCAACTTGGGTTGTTAGAATAAGGTCATTCTTGTAGAATATGGCCCCCTTATCTTTACCAGTGCACATGGTGAAAAATTCAAACAGTAAAATAAAGTCTCCTCCTTTGAAGTAAAAATATAGAGACGAATCTCTAAAACGTTTTATTTGGGAAGCAAGAATTGCAATTCAGGGCATATACACAGAATGAGTAGTTTTTAGTATACCCAAAGAACAGAGAAGGTTGAGAGTTTTATTATAAAGAGAAATGTTACATCCGTTTTGAAAGAAAATTCATTGGCTCTAGAGAAGTTTTTGGGAATTGGCAAGCTCTGATTGATGTGTGACAGTGGTAGGTAAAACCAGTCTTAGAGCCACAGCAGCTACTAGGTAAAACTGGTCTTAGGGCTTACAGCAGGCTCTTTCAGTAGCCAGACTTGTGGAAAACTGAGTTCTTGGAGCTGCTGCTATGTCCTCTGAGTGCTTTTTCCCCCAGCCCATTAACTCTGATTTGGTTGGGTGTGACAAGAACCCTTATCCCCCTAGTTGAGATCTCCAGATGCAGTTTACTCTCCTATTTTTCCTGAAACACGGAAAGTTTTGTGTTTGGAATCTGAAAATCATCATTTTTTTCAGAAATATTCAATTACATTGTCCAATAAATTAGGAGTGTGGCATTACAGTACTAAGTTTTCCATTTTAATACTTTGCTAGAAGATCTTAAGGGGTCCTTTATAATCTTGCATTTATATAGATCTTTTAACTTTCCAAATGGCTTCACAATCAAGGTCACTTTTTTCTTAAAGGACATTTGGTGTAGGATAGATGCTATCTTAATTTTATGTTTTGAACAGCACCCTTTTTTAAAAGAATGCCAAATTACTGTTTCTGAAGAGACACATTATCAGAAGCATTGGCTTGCTACTCAATTCTGATAGGCTGGTTCTGTTAGTGTTTAGCAAGTTTTTGTGACTCAATTCTCTGCTATCTTTTAAACACTTGACAGACCAGCTTGATACGTATTCCCCACACCCTAATTTCTTGCTGTTACATGATCTAAACCAAATAATTCAGGAACTGAAATGTTTATTTCTAGTTTACTAATGCGGTGCACCTTTTATCTGAAAGTATGCAACAATTTGCTGAGACTTGTTTAATGAGTAGAACCTAAGTTGAACTTGTTGGGGTTTTGAACAGGAGGAGTTTCAGCTATCAGCCACCATGTTCACAGAGGGAAATGTTTTAAATTAGTGTCTTCTGATGGGTTAAATTAGATTTCTGAGGTAGTTGTTTTGAATAAATTTCTGTGCTCAGATAATTTATATCTTAGACTATGAAGAAACTTTTCAGATAAATAGTCTTCATGAAATTATTATTTATTTTTTTTTGAGACGGAGTTTCGCTCTTGTTACCCAGGCTGGAGTGCAATGGCACAATCTCGGCTCACTGCAACCTCCGCCTCCTGGGTTCAGGCAATTCTCCTGCCTCAGCCTCCTGAGTAGCTGGGATTACAGGCACGCGCCACCATGCCCAGCTAGTTTTTTGTAGCTTTAGTAGAGACGGGGTTTCACCGTGTTGACCAGGATGGTCTCGATCTCTTGACCTCGTGATCCACCCGCCTTGGCCTCCCAAAGTGCTGGGATTACAGGTTTGAGCCACCGCGCCCGGCTTCATGAAATTATTGAGACTAAAAGGTGAATTCCAGAATGGGACTGTTGTGTTGTCTATTTTAGGCTAAACAGGAATGGTTATTAAATTGATATTTTTTGAGTACTTATGAAGGAAAATTAGTAATCCTTGAATAAGGATGGTTTCTCTTGGAGAAGTAATGTAAAACTTGATGTTCTATAGACTTAATAGACAAGGGGATGTTACAGAGAATAAATTCATCAGGGCATATGACAATGTCGAGGACATTTTTTTTGAGCTGTTACATCTCTGTATATGATTGTATGTTTAAATAGTTTTTGGAGATACTCATAATCAGTTTATCCAACTCGCCTCACGTATTTTGTTGCTGAGCTGAGACTATTTTAGTAATGGAAAAGAAAATGGAGAAATTTTTCATAAATTTCATAAAATTTATATTTTAGTGATGTAATACCTAATGGAGAAGAGCTCTGAATTAAAATTTTAAAATAGAGCAAGTTGAGGGTTGAAGAGTGAGGGTGAGGGTGTTAATTAATATAGGACAATAAAAAGAGGCCTCTGATAAAATTGACCTTTAAGCATACTGTGTGCTCCACTTAATAGAATCACTGATGACTAGGAGCAACCAGTGACTGAGTAAAATACAGCAACCAAAATCATTTGAAAATTATGTAGAGCGTCACTATTATAGAGCTTTGTTTCTGGTTTTCAGATTGTAAATTTGCCTAAAATAGTATTTGTTTTATTGAAATGTGGAACATTTAATTACAGAAGGCTATTCTGAATAAACCCTGATTCTCCATCTTAAAAGGAGTTTTTTGGGGGGATGTCAGATAGAAAAAAATAATTACAGAAAAAGGATAGTTTGGCCAACTTAAGAGTTCTAATTAATCACACCCTAAAGGAAACCCTGGATGTTAAATTTCTGATGACCAGACAATAAACATTTGGGGGAGGAAATTGAAAAACTGCTGTTTAGAAGGGAAAAAGGAATGCAGGAGCCCTGAAAATTAGAGTCTAAAAGTGTGTAGAAATTCCACATGGAACAGACTTGGTGGAAGCATGAATTAGAAGTCTAAGACAAGAGGAATTCCGCTATTTAAATTCCCTGTGTTACTTCTAGAAAGAAAAAATTGAGACAGTTTCAACTAAATGTCACAAGTGCTAAAACACAGAACAAAGCTATTTAAGAATCAATGCACACTATTCTGTGTTAAGTAGGGGAAAGGAAGGTTACTGGAATGTGGTAGTTGACCACATAGTTCATTCCAGAACACAGGGCCTATCCTGGACTTGCACAACCCTAAGAGTGAGTGCCTCAGAGTTTGCACCCTAGGTGCTTCCCTTAATTTTAGTCCTGGCCCTGCAGGACACAGAGAGCTTAGGGGTCTTTTCTTTGGCCACAAAACTTCCCATCCCTCCCCATTGCCTCTACCTTTTCATAAAAACCTTTTCTCTGCTTGCTTTTCTTTCCATAATTAAATATCAGAGATTTAAGTGTCAGTGTAATAGAGGAAAAAGAATCCTATTTCTGAACTGTACCTGCTTATAGGAAATAGGTCTATTCTTCCAGAGGTTTTTCTTCTGACATGGATGATCCTCCAACTCTGTGGAAGGCACCACAGATTAACCTGAGAAGTGCAGGAAACAGAATAGAGAATAGTTTGGTTTTGGCATGTTGCACAGACAAGACATTATAACTTCTCTTTCTATAGAAGAGCACCTCAAAGCCAGAAGAGAAAGGGAAAATTAGGGTCAGGGATTGTCCGGGAATGTTAGGGGCTAGCCGGTGAGGTACAGCCCTCCAGAAGTCCTCACCCAATGATACAGCCCAGGCAGAGGTGGGTGGTCTGAGTTACTGGGTCATGACCCAGGCTTGAAAAGGATTATTGTTCAAAAACTATGACAGGCAAATGGCATTATCTCTCAGCACCCCTTGAGGTGAGGGGTGCTGAACCCAGGGCAGACTCTATGCAATGGCTTATGAAGGATTAGCAGGTAGTACTGTCTTACCAGAGCATGGCAGTGCTGGACAGGAGTATCTTGACAGGGACCCATGAGCAGGTGGAGCTAACTATCCATCTTAACACTTCAAAGTTTGGTGAACAACTTTTCTTCCCCAACAGCATAGCTAAATGAGTCTTATTCTTTTTTCCATTTTCTCCTTGTACTTTCCTTTTCATCCTCTAATTCAGCCTATATGCCCCTCTACCTTTTCATCCTTGCTCATATTAGAAGGAATGCTGAATGGTGTGCATCTCTCTCCCCTACCCGCATCTAACTGGTACATCCTTGGAACCCCATATTGAGGTCTGCCTATTCCCTAAAGCCTTTGCTAATCTGTTGGATCACTTCTCTGTGTCTTTCAGACACTTTGAAGCATGCTTTTGATGTTGACTGGGAGGCACTTAAGGTGAGTGAACAAAGCTTGGAGTTTCACAGGCCTCAGTTGGAATTCCTGTTCCATCCCTGACTAGCTCTGCGATCTACAGTAAGTTCTATTTCCCTGAGCCCTATGTCCTCACTTGAAAAGTGAAGAATCAAATCATATCTTACCTTGCGCGTCTGTTGTATTATATATGGACATGTATATAGAGTGTAGAAACCCTTTAGGACGATTCCTGGCGGACAGTAGATATCCAGCAACCATTGGCTTTTATTGTTAACTTTTGACATGCTGGAACTGTGAGCAGAAGTGAACTTAGAGGAGAGGAATCAGGAAGCCAAGATGAAGAACAAAGGTAAGATTGGGGACAGACGTTGAGATCATGAAGCATTCTTAAGAGGAGCAGTGAGAGACTGTACAAGCTGCTAGTGACCAGAGGTCAAAGCACAGATGTGGCCACTGACTTAACAGTGCTGGGATCAAGGAAAATATGCACCAAGTTTTCTTGACCATGATGTGGTGAAAAGATACATAGCAAATGTTTATTGTATGCTTTTCACAACAGCCCTAAGTTGGGTACTATTATAATGGTTCCAATTTTCAGGTGAGAACCATAAGGCAGATAGTTTAAATGACTTGCCTAAAGAAACACAACCAAAAAGTTGACACCAATCAACCTGAGACAAAGATTATTTACCTATTAGAGACTCCCCTGCCCATATAAGCATCAAAGTTCAAATGTCTCAAGCCGAACATATGCAGCCTTTTTCTACAGCACTCCCAATCCTGCCTGTCCTGACCATACTCCACCCACTTTATTATTTCACTTGAGGTGCTGCCATCCACCCAGTTACCCAAACTCAGAACCTGAAAGTCATGTTTGGCTCCTCCTTCCCAGCCCTCCTAATCCACTCAATATTCAGGGGCTGTCAGGTCTACCTTCTTTATCTTTTGAATTTGGTCATTTCTCTCTACAGACATGAGAAACCTAGTGGAGGCCAAAAATGGCTCTCACCTAGATCACTTCTGAAGCTCCCTCGTGGCCCTCCTGCCTTCAGTCTTCCCCCCATCCCCGTGGTGTTTTCTCCACCCTAGTCAAAAACTTTTTAAAGCTCAAATGCAGGGAATGACATGACCATATTTGAGCTTTGAACCCTTCCTTTGACCTTCATTGCTCTCAGGAGAAAGTCCAAGCTCCTCAACAAGGCATTCTAAACTCTGTAGAATCCTGTTTCTGTTTGCTATTGAGCCCCAATTCTCGCCATTTCAATCTTCTTCTCCTGTTGCACCAAACTTCTCGTTGTGTCTTAAAAACAACCCTCCTGACTGATTTTTTTTTTTTTTTTTTTTTCCAGTTTAATACCTAGTCCTGGAGTCACCTCCTCCAGGAAGCTTTCTGTGATCCTACAGGCTGGGTTAGATGTTTCTTAGTGATCCTCTATTCCCTTATGAATATTGCTGTCACTTCATTTTAAAAATTAATTTATGATTATTCTCATGTTCATCTTCTCCACTAGTTGGGAAGTTCTTGTTGAGAGAATGGACTTGAATTCCCAAGAACTAGCACATAGTAAGCCTTCAGTGAATGTTTCTTGAATGAATAAATAAATGACCAACTTTCCTAACGTTACATTATAAGTTCTGAAACGAACCAAAATACATTTTACTCTAGAACCCATGTTTATACCATTATTGTATTTGCACATTAGGGTGGTTAAAATCCTTCAAGGGCTAAATTTTAAGGGGCTAAATCCTATCATAAGGTTTTTCTTCCACCTCTTGAAATTAGTTTTAATTTTTCAGTAATACATTTACATGACTCAGTAATCAAACAATGCACAAAAATATTTGGTCAAAAGTATTGTTCCCATTTTTCCCTTCTACCTTTCCAATTCCCACTTTCTCTGACCCAAGGTAACCAATCTTGTTCATTTCTTATATCTTCTTTCAGCTTTTCTTTTTGCAAATGCATGCACATGTGAAGCTATATATTCCTCTTTACTTCCGTACTTTTAGAAAGGTATTTAAATTTTTTTCAAATAGCTCTGCTTTTTCTGAAGTGGATATGTATTAGAAAAAAGAGCTTGTCAGTAGCCAGCTTGAATGAATTCACAGAGAGAAACTTGGAAGAGGACAGCTAGGTATTCAATGAGGGAGGGAGATAATCCTGCCTGCACACTGACTTCTGGGGATGTGCAGGGTCCTCCAGGACAGAGCCTATGGTCCGGGTATCGCTCATAGGCAGATTCTCAAGCTCCCTAAAGTTACATTTTCTCTGGAACTCTCCTAGGCCACTCCCCCATGATGCAATATCTGGGTTTGGACAGAAAGGAGGGTGCTTCCAAGCCCGCCTTTTCTCAGCTTCCTGGGCTGGTTCCAGAACAATTCGAGCTTCACTGAGACTCAGACCTCAGCTCCAACATTTGCATTCTGAAGAAAGACGGCTGAGATGGACAGAATGCTTCATTCTGGAAATAAACAATGTTCCAGGTCAAACTGAATCTACCAAATGCAGACTTTCACAATGATTCTAGAAGAAGTCTGGACAAGTCTTTTCATGTGGTTTGTCTATGCATTGATTCCATGTTTGCACACAGGTAAGTATGAATTAGAATACATCCAATAGTTTGGGCCTTGAATATAGGTTAAGAAGGCAAAAAATATTTTCCCAGGGCCAAGGGTTGAAATATCTGTACAGAATATCTTATGTCTGTTTTATAAAAGATTTCTTATCTCCTAAACTTCTATTCCCACATCCCAAAGAAAAGGCCTGCATTCTGTTTGGAAATCTCTCTTCTTAATGTGCACAGAACAATCTAAAAAGAAATCATCAAAATAAATGAAAGCAGAGCTCTGTGCTCTTTGTTATTTATCTGATCATCTGGTTTTAAAGAGTGCAATGTACTGTCAGAATTCTGTGTGTGTCTTGGAGATGTTAACTATAAGAACAGATTAAAACAAAGATTCTAGCAAAATACACATGAATAAAAAGACAATTTGTGAGCTTAATATTGGGTACAAGACTTATAAAAATTGGATTTCTCTCCTGGTCATTGAAGAAAAGGTACTCCATAGCATTTTAAAAAATATTTGGTTTGGGACATTTTCCCTGCCAGTGAGATTACATAATTTTCTCTGCTCCACTCCTGGTTGCTTGTACCTACCTGCTTTATTGTCTTAAAATTGCAACTCCTTAGCCTTTGAAGTTTGTTCATGTCAAATCACGTTTAAGAGAAATTTCTAATTTTGATACTCCAAGGCACTAAGCACTTTGCAGTGTTGATGCGAGTCTGGAGTTCTCTCTCTCTCTCTCTTTGTGTATGTGTGTTTTACACAGAACAATTTAATTATTCTAGTTAGTTTAAATCAGGCAACAAATCAGTACTAAGATAATTTGCAAAGATATGGAACTGGCTTAAACATCAAATTTATGGTATTCTTTTCTAGCTTAAAAACCTTCACAGCTCCCAGTTGTTCAGCACATGATGTCCAAATTCTGCTGTTTGTCTCATCACCCAGCATATTCTGGCCCCATCCTGTATTTAACCCTATTTCTCACTGCTCCTTGAAAACAAATAAGGACTACAAGCAGCTGCTGGCTTAACAGTCAGCATATTATACCTTCATTTCCTCCTCCTGACCTTTATTTATCATTTCCCACCAGAAGCACCATCTTCAGCTTTTCCGTCTACATCTTTCTGAGACCTCACTCTTCTTTGACACCAGGTACTTTAGCTTCTGGGGTTACTGCTCTTTCTAGCACTGGCCGGGAGGGCCAGGGCCTAGGCATCTTTTCTGGTGTCCCCACATCCCCTAGCATAGGCTAAACGTACTGGTTGTTTGGTTAGTTCGTTGGTTGGTTATTTAGTTGTTGGAATAAAAATGCTGCCAGAAAACATTCCTCCACTAAGCTGAAATGAGAAGATATGAGGCTGAATGAGAAGAGGAAAGCCCAACATTTTTTGACTTGACATTTTCTTCAATGACACCATTCTTTTAAGTCTTTTCTTGAAAACTCCTGTTTTAAACAGATCTGGAGGTGAGTGTGCACTTCTGACACTTATAAACTTACATAGAAAACACCTCCCCCAAAACAAAAACCTCAGTGGTGAGACCACAAGGATGTCAGAGCCAGAACGACCTGTGTGTGAGTTTTGCCTCTATCACTCACTAGCTCAGGACTCAAACATCAGTTTCCCTACCTGTGAAATGATCATAATAGCCACCTTGAGGTTGTGAGAGGTTAAATAAGATAATGCAAACAAAAGCACTTGGAAGACTTCAACACTTCCTCACGCCCAAATGTTAGTTATTATTATGTTGGTTATACAGCTGGTGTTATCAGTAGATAATTGCTTTAGCTGAGGTTGCCTTTATACAGTTTTGGCCATTTCCTCTGGATTGTGTAGTTGCCTGTGATGAATTCTGCAAATTCTAAATGAAATTCTATTAGTTACTAGATCACTGGTCAGATGGGTAGAGTTGTGGCTGTCTTTCATAGAAATTTGCCTTGCCCTGTCCCTCCCAAATAATAGTGTGTGATTCAGGAAGGTGATTCTGCTACCAATAGTAATAATAAGGACAATCAAAATGCTATTTCTGAGTACACATTGTGCCTTAGGTTAGCAAAAATGTTCTCTTGACTTCTCACATGAATCCTGCAAGGTAGGTGTTATCCCCATTTTACATATTAGGGACAGAGACTAAGAGAGGTTCAGTTATGTGTTCAAGTACATATATCTAGTAAGTGGGGGATTGGGATTTGATGATGGTTTGTTCTGCTCCAGAGCCTGTGCCCTTTATACTTCTCTGCAGAAGCTGAGGCATTGGAACAAGCCAGAAGGAGGGAGGAGGGACAAGGGAAAGGAAATAAAGAAGATGGTGCTATCTTTTCTAATGCATTTGCCTTAAAGGCTGTTGGAGGGAAAGGTGGCAAAAGAGGATCCAAATGAGGGGAGTGGACATCAGACACAGTGAGGGTCCTTCAGAGAAGAGATGCAAAGATTTTTGCCTGGGAAGGTCACCCCAGGGCTTTATGGTGGGCAGCCTTGATGCTACTTCCCTTGCACTGACTCACTCAAGGTTTTATGAAATAGGTGTTCAGCAGCAAAAAGGATCTAATTTAAAGATGAATGAAGGATTAGGAAAAGAGTTAGACCTAGGCTAATTTCCCTAAGGAAGCCAAAGCGTAGTTTACTTGTTCAACTTTCATTCATTTAACACCATTTATGTACCAGGTTCTGGGATGTGTGCTGATTAGAGAGATTTTAAATGCTTGTATTCAGGGAGCCTAAAAGTCTGCTGGGAAGTACACTAAAGTCTTTGGTATTTGGGAATTTAATAAAATTTTAATTATTCTTTAGCAACCAGAAGTGAAGTCTAGATCAGTGGTTCCCAATCTCAAATGCACTTTGGAATCACCTGGGGAACTTTTTAAAAGCTAAATTCTGGGACTTCACAGCTAGAGATTCTGAATTACTCTAGGGTGCTGCCTGGATGTTGGGACTTTTTCAAAACTCTGTGGGTGGGGCTCCTTAGAAAAGTGATTCATTCCAGGGCTGGGAAGGGAAAAAACAAGATGAGACAAGAGCATTTTGTGGAAAGTAATGAAATGCTTAAAAAAGGATGGGGGCCTAAGTTAACAGTTAACATAGTATCCTGGATTGGATCCTGGGATGGAAGAAAGACCTTAGTGGAAAAACTAGTGAAGTTTAAATAAAGTCCGGAATTTAGTAATAATGTACCAATATTGGCTTTTTAGGTTTGACAAATGTATTATGTTTACATAAGCCGTTAGCATTCAGGGAAGCTGGGGGAAAGATATATAGGAATGCAGTGTACTCTCTCTGCAATTTTTCTGTAAATCTAAAATTATTCCAAAAATTTAAAAAATCTATTTTTTTTTTTTTTTTTTGAGATGGAGTTTCACTCTTGTTACCCAGGTGGAGTGCAATGGCACAATCTCGGCTCACTGCAACCTCCGCCTCCTGGGTTCAGGCAATTCTCCTGCCTCAACCTCCTGAGTAGCTGGGATTACAGGCACGTGCCACGATGCCCAGCTAATTTTTTGTATTTTTAGTAGAGACGGGGTTTCACCATGTTGACCAGGATGGTCTCGATATTTTGACCTTGTGATCCACCCGCCTCGGCCTCCCAAAGTGCTGGGATTACAGGCTTGAGCCACCGCGCCCGGCCAAAAAAAATCTATTAATAAAAATAACATGAGTAAAAGGGGTGGGAACAAGTCAAAAGGACACACTCAACTTGAAGGTGTTCCCATTGGCCAAAAGCTAGAACAACTTGAGTAACAAAATAAATAACAGTAGTGTTGGACTTTATAGAATAAATTAAAATATCCACAAGTCCATATTGGCAAAAATAAATAATTGAATAAATGGTAGAGAAGGAAAATCTCTTTCTAACAAAAGAATACAATTAAATAAAATATCACTACTAGAACATCACAGCAATAATTGTTACAAGAAATATCCATCAGTAGATGTTAAAATTAATAGATGAAAATTTGAGGAGAAATGGAATATTTGCACAAAATATCTCCCCCAATGTATTTATTAACTACATAGGGGAAAATGGTGGCTTTATAGTAGAGATAGTTTCTTAATCAAGTGATCAGGGCACCTAACATCACCAGTAATAAGATGTACTGACACTATGTACTCTCTGTGAGTGTGTGGAAAAAAACGTGTAGATACGTTCTACAAAACAACTCTTAAAAAATGTTAAGGTCTTAAAAAAGACAAAGATAGACTGAGAACAGGTTGGAGGAGACTAACCAGACATGACAGGTAAATGGAAATTCTGGATTTGATCTTGGCAAAAAAAAAAAAAAAAGCATTAGGAGAAAAACTGATGAAATTTGATTAAATACTGAAGCTTAGTTAATATTGCATTAATATTGAAATCTTTAATTTCTATATGCTATGGCTATGTACATATGGAAGGCTGAGTGAAGAGTATATGAGAGCTCTCTGTACTGTTTTGCAAATCTTCTGTAAGTCTGAAATTATTTCAAAATATAGTTAATCTGTTCATCATTTTACTGGGCTAACATCAAGGTATGGGCAATACTACATTCCTTCTGGAGGATTTGAGGGGAGAATCTGTTTCCTCCTCCCATGGCATGAATATACTACAGTTTGTCTAACCATTCACCTGTTGAACGACATCTGGGCTGATTCCAGCATGACTGAATATTTGTGTACAGGTCTTATGTGATGTAAGGTTTTCATTTCTCTGAGATAAATGCCCAAGAGTGTAATTAGATAATATAGTAACTACATGTTTAGTTTTACAAGAAACTGTCAAACCATTTTGAAAAGTATCATTTTGTGTTACCACCAACAATGTATAAGTGATCCACTTGCTCTACGTCCTTGCTAGCATTTGGTTTTGTAACTTTAAAAACTATTTTTTTTTTTTTTTTAAATAGAGATGAGGTGTCACCATGTTGGCCAGGCTGGTCTCGACCTCCTGACCTCAGGTGATCCAGCCATCTCAGCCTCCCAAAGTGCTGGGATTACAGGTGTGAACCACAACGCCCGGCCAACTTTAAAAACTTTTAGCCATTCTGATAACTCTGCCTGAGACGGGATTTCACCATGTTGGCCAGGCTGGTCTCAAATTCCTGACCTCAAGTGATCTGCCTGCCTCAGCCTCCGAAAGTGTTTGGATTACATGTGTGAGCCACCGTGCCCAGCCCTAACTATATGTTTCTTGTTTGGTGGGTTTTTTTGTTTTTGTTTTTGTTTTTGTTTTGAGACAGAGTCTCCCTCTGTTGCCAAGGCTGGAGTACAGTGGCACGATCTCAGCTCACTGCAACCTCTGCCTCCAATGTTCAAGAAATTCTCTTGCCTCAGCCTCCTGAGTAGCTGGGATTACAGGCACTTACCACCACACCTTGCTAATTTTGTATTTTTAGTAGAGACGGGGTTTCACCATGTTGTCCAGACTGGTCTCGAACTCCTGATCTCAAGTAATCCTCCCACCTTGGCTTCTTAAAGGGCTGGGATTATAAGTGTGAGCCACCGTGCCTGGCCATTTCTATCTAACTGTATGTTTTTACCATTTAACCTACTTCTCTTCATCCTCCCTACTGCCACCCACTCACTCTTCCCAGTTTCTGTTGTCTGTCTTTTCACTCTTTACCTCCATATGATAAAATCGTTTAGCTTCCACAAATAAGTGAGAACATGTGATATTTGTCTTTTTTGTGTCTGGGTTATTTCACCTAAGATAGAGTTCAATTCACATTGCTGCCAATGACATGATTCCTTTCTTTTTTTTGAGACGGAGTTTCACTCTTGTTACCCAGGTGGAGTGCAATGGCGTGATCTCGGCTCACCGCAACCTCCGCCTCCTGGGTTCAGGCAATTCTCCTGCCTCAGCCTCCTGAGTAGCTGGGATTACAGGCACGTGCCACGATGCCCAGCTAATTTTTTGTATTTTTAGTAGAGACGGGGTTTCACCATGTTGACCAGGATGGTCTCGATCTCTTGACCTTGTGATCCACCCGCCTCGGCCTCCCAAAGTGCTGGGATTACAGGCGTGAGCCACCGCGCCCGGCGATTCCTTTCTTTTTATGGCTGAATAAATAGTATTCCATTGTGTATATGTACCACATTTTCTTTATCCATTTATCCATTGATGGACACTTAGGTTGATTCCCTATCTTTGCTACTGTGAATAATGCTGCAATAAACACGCAAGGGCAGGTATCCCTTTGACATACTGATTTATTTTCCCTTGGGTAGATACCCAGTGGTGGAATTGCTGGATGGAGTGGTAATTCTATTTTTAGTTTTTTGAGAAATCTCCATACTGTTTTCCATAGTGGCTATACAGTTTACATTCCCACCAACAGTGTATAACAGTTCCCTTTGCTCTGCATCCTCACCAACATTTGTTGTTTGTCTTTTTAGTAATAGGCATTCTGACCTGGGGTAAGATGATATCTCATTGAGGTTTTGACTTGCATTTCTCTGATGGTTAGTGATACTGAGCATATTTTTATATGTCTGTTGGCCATTTGTATATCTTCTTTTGAGAAATGTCTACTCATGTCTTTCTATTGCCCACTTTTTTTTTATTTTTTAAGTGTTGTTATTTGAGTTTTTGTATATTCTGGATATTACTCTGTTAACAGATGAATATTTTCTCCCATTCAACAGATTGTCTCTTTACTCTGCTGATTGTTTCCTTTGCTGTGCAGAAGCTTTTTAGTTTAATACAGTCCTATTTGTCTCTGATTTTTACAACAGTCTCAGGAGGATTGATATTGATATAGTTCTTCTTTGTATGTTTGGTAGAATTCAGCTGTGAATCCATCTGATCCTGGGCTTTTCTTTGTTGGGAGACTTATTACTGATTCAATCTTGCTACTCATATCCATCAGTTAAGGTTTTCTTTTTCTTCCTGATTCAATTTTTGCAGGTTGTATGTGTTCAGGAATTATCTATTTCTTCTAGGTTTTCCAGTTTGTCACCCTATAGTTGTTCATAACAGTCTCTGATGATTTTCTGTGGTATCAGTTATAATGTCTCCTTTTTAATTTCTGATTTTCCTTATTTGGGTTTCCTCTCTTCTCTTAGTCTAGCTAGTGGTTTATCAATTTTGTTAATCTTTTTGAAGAAATATTTTTTTTCCATTTCCTTGATGCTTTGTATTTTTTAGCTTGTATTTCATTAAGCTCTGCTCTGATCTTTATTAGTTCCTTATTTCTTCTAATTTTGGGTTTGCTTTGTTCTTGCTTTTCTAGTTCCTTGAGGTACATTGTTAGATTGTTAATTTTTAATCTTTCAGCTTTTTCAGTATAAGCATTTATTGATATAAATGTCCCTCTTATTACTGCTTTTGATGTATCCCATAGATTTTGGTATGCTGTGTTCAATTTTTATACATTTCAAGAAATTTTAAATTTTCCATCTTAGTTTCTTTGTTGACCCAGTGGTCATTCAAGATCATGTTGTTTAATTTTCATGTATTTGTATAGTTTACAAAGCTTCTCTTGGTATTGATTTCTAGTTTTATTCCATTGTGGTCTGAGAAGATAGTTGATAAAATTTTGATTTTTAAAAATTTGTTGACACTTGTTTTGTGGCCTAACATATGGTTTATTCTGGAGAATATTCCATGGGCTGATGAAAAGAATATATATTCTGTAGTTGTTGGATATCATGTTCGTAAATATCTGTTAGGTCCATTTCGTCTAAAGTCCAGTTTAAGAACAATGTTTCTTTTTGAAAAACAATGTTTTTTCTGTCTAGATGATCTGTCTAATGTTGAGAGTGGGGTATTGACGTCCCTCTTCCCCAATCATTATATTGCAGTCTTTCTCTTTAGATCTGACTATGGGTGCTCCAGTATGGGGTGCATATATATTTTGAATTATTATATTTTCTTGCTGGATTGATCCATTTATCACTGTATAATAGCCTTCTTTGTCTTTTTTTAATTGCTTTTGACTTAAAGTCTATTTTATTGATATAAGTATAGCTACTACTCTTTGCTTTTGGTTTTCATTTGTGTGGAATATCTTTTTCCATCCCTTTCCATCCATATATGTCTTTACTGGTAAGGTGGATTTCATGTAAGCAGCATATAGTTGGAACACTTTTTTTTTTAATTCATTCAGCCATTGTATACCCTTTAAATGGAGAATTTAATCCATTTATATTCAGGGTTATTAGTGATGTGTGAGGTTTTTTTCCTGTCATATTGTTAATTTTTTTCTGTATGTTTTACATATTATTTATTTTTTCTTTTTCTCTTATTGTTCATTGTGTTTTGGTGGATTTCTGTAGTGGTACCATTTGAGTCCTTTCTCTTCCTCCTTTGTGTGACTGCTTTACCAGTGAGTTTTATACTTTCATGTGATTTCATGATGGTAAATGTCATTCTTTCACTTCCAGATTTAGGATTCCCTTGAACATTTCTTGTAGGTCTAGTCTAGTGGTAACAAATTCCCTCAACACTTGTTTGTCCGGAAAGGACAATTTCACCTTGATTTATGAAGGATAATTTTGCCAGATACAATATTCTTAGCTAGCAGGTTTTTCTTTTTTTCCTTTCAGCACTTTGAATATATCATTCTATTCTCTTCTGGCCTGTGCAGTTTCTGCTGAGAAATCCATTGTCAGTCTGATGGGGTTTCCATCAGATTAGATACTTTTTTTCTAGCTATTTTTAGAATTTTCTCTTTATCTTTGGCTTCAGACAGTCTAACTCTAATGAACATTTTACATTGTATGTCCCTGTAGATCATGAGCCTCCTGTAACTAGATATCTAAATATGTTGCTAGACATAGGATGTTTTAATATATTATTTGGTTAGATAGGCTTTTTAGTCCTTTTGTTCTTTCTTTCCCCTTAGGGATACTGATAATAAATAAATTCAATTGCTTTGTGTTATCTCAAATGTCCTGAAGCTTTTGCTCATTCTTTTTTAAAACTTTTATTTGACTGGATTATTTCAAAAGACCTGTCTTCAAGTTCTGAGATTCTTTCTCCTGCTTGATCTAGTCTATTGTTGAAGTTTCCAAATGTATTTTGTATTTCTTTCAATGAGTTGTTCAATTTCAGAATTTGTGTTTGGTTCTTTTAAAAAATATCTATCTCTTTGGAAATTTCTCATTTATATTCTGAATTGTTTTTCTGATTTCTTTTTATTGTTTTTCAGATTTCTTTTTATTGTTTTTCAGAATTCTCTTGTATCCCACTGAGCTTCTTTAGTATCAACATTTTTAATTCCTTATCTGAGATTTCAAAAATTTCTTTTTGATTAAGATGTATTGCTGGAGAATCATGTTCCTTTGGAGATGTCATATATCCTTGCTTTTTTGTGTTTCTTGTGTTCTTATGTTGATATCTGCACATCTGGTATAACAGTTTTTTCTTCCCATTTTTGAATTTACTTCCATAGAGGAGGATGCTTTTCTGAAGATATTTCTATGGTGTTCATTGGCTACAGCATTTTGGCTTTTATTCTAGGTACTTTAGCTGTAGTGTTAGTGGTATCTGTGATTTCATCAGTGGGTTAGGGTGCAGTTATTGGAGTCTTTGGTGAAGTTGTGCTGTGGAATGCCAGGTGGGCCAGTCTATAGGCCCCAGATGTGGCAGTGGTGGTCTGAGTATGCCTATCCTTGTGTCCCAAGGTTGTGTATGCTGGCACTGGTGTTGGTGATTACCAGATTGCTGATTCTTGGGCCTCCACATGGCTTGCTTGGATACTGGCAGTGGTAGTGGTGGACTGAGCAGGCAGGTGGGTTCCTGGGTCCCTGGACAGCTAGCATGGCACAAGTGATGGCAGTAACAGTGGCAGGATAATTATCTGGGTTCTGAGGGTTGTCCCTTTATGTTGGCAGTGGCTGTGATGGGCTGTGTAGGACAGTCTCCAGGACTGCAGGTGGTACTTTCAAGTAGGTGCTAACTGAGGTGATGGCAGCCAAGAGTTTAGGCCCAACCTCAGGACCCCAGAAGGAGTGCTCAGGTGCCCAAGGTGCCCTTGTCACTCTCCAAGGCCCTGAGCTATGTGCTCTGTCTTAGAGAAGGGGGTGAAGCTGGTTTGGGTGGGCCTATGCTTAGGCCCTTCAATGGTGGGAGCAGGTACCAGTCATGGTGGGTAGGGGTCAGGGCAATCCTCAGGTCTCAGGTGGAATGCATGGGTGAGGAGTGGTAGCAGCTATGCTGAGACCCTCCCACTGGAGAGGGTGGGGCTGACCTCTGCCACCACAGCCTGGGCCAATAGGTAGGGAATATGCACCTGTCTCATTTTTCAGCCCTGGTGGGGCTCACCCCACAGCCCTGGCAGCAGCTGGCCACACCTAGCTTGAGCCCTCACCTTGCTGCAGGAGCCCCCACCGAGCTTGTGACCAAGTCCCAGTGGCAATTTGTGTCTTGTGTTCATCCCAGTCTCAGTCCCGGCAGCACTCACTTCCTAGCATTGGCAGCTGCGGCCCATGCCTCATTTGATTCTCAGTCTCAGCTGTGGGAGCTCATTCCCAGTTTGTGCCCCAGTCTCAGCAGCAAAAGCTTGAGTTTCCCTAATGCCTCAGTCTTGGTGCTCCTGGCCACCATGATAGCATGTGCATCTGGCAAAGGCTAGGATTTAAAATGGTACCTTGCTGTAACTGATTAGGTCTCAGAAAAAGTATGGGACCCAGCATGAGTTTCCTTCCTGAGACAGTTTTGCCCCCCAATCTCCTGGCAGCTCCCTATATATGTTTTCAGGGCTTAAGAGGGTTGAGGAGCTCTTCCATGGCCAGGACTGCATGATTCCATGGTGGGAATGAAGGCTACTGGAAGACTCTCACTTACTCTTTTCCCACATTGGGAAGTCACGCTTGGCTACCAGCTGATCCTAGCCAAGCAGGCTGCCTCTCCTCCTCCTTCCTTGCTTTTGGTGTTTCCTGTAACTTTTCTGTTGAGTTCTAGTGTTCTCTTTTGGATAATGTATTCAAGATTTGGGTTCTTCTAAGTGAAGGAGGTAAGCATGAAATGCTTCTGGTCAGTCATCTTGAAGCTCCTCCACCTCCTCTTATGTATTCTATTTCCTTTGACTTTTCTTATAAAATTTAGGAAAAACTTATCTATATTAACAAAAATCTTGCTGGATGATTGATATAAATTGCATTAAATCCATATATCAATTTGGGGGAAAATTGGCGTCTTAACTACATTGAATCTTCTAATGCATGAACACAGTATGTCTCTCCATTTAGTTAGATCTTTGTTTTCGTTTACCATTGTAGAACTTTCCCTATACAAACCCTGAATATATTTTGTTAGGTATAGACCTATTTTTCTGATTATAATTTTAATTTCTGTGTATGTGTTTGTTGCTTGTATATAGAAATACAATTTTTTTTTTTTTTGAGATGGAGTTTTGCTCTGTCGCACAGGCTGGAGTGCAGTCATGCCATCTTGGCTCACTGCAAACTCCACCTCCTGGTTTCAAGCAATTCTCCTACCTCAGCCTCCTGAGTAGCTGGGATTATAGGCACACACCACCTTGCCCAGCCAGTTTTTGTATTTTTAGTAGAGATGGGTTTTTATCATGTTGGCCAGGCTGGTCTCAAACTCCTGAGCTCAGGCAGTCTGCCCTCCTTGGCCTCCCAGAGTGCTGAAATTACAGGTGTGAGCCAGCATGCCCAGCCTAGTTTTAGAGTTTTTAAGATTCTGTGGGATTTTTCTACATATCATATCATGTCATATATCATTTGCATACAGGGGGAGTTTTACTACTTCCTTTATAATCTATATTTCTTTTACTTCTTTTGTTTACCATATTACAATGGCTAGATCTTTCAGTGGTATGTTGAATAAGAGTGTTAAGAGTGGACATTCTTGTCTGTTACTGATCTTGGAGAGGAAGCATTCAGTCCTTCACCATTAAGTAAGATGTTAGCTGTAGGTTTTTTTGGAGATGGTCTTTATCAAGTTGTGGTAACTCCCTGCTGCTCTTAACTTGAAGAGAATTTTTGGTTTTGTCTTGTGTTTCCTTTTTTTCTTTCTTTTTTTGAGATGGAGTCTTGCTCTGTCACCCAAGCTGTAGTGCAATGGCACCATCTCGGCTCACTGCAACCTCCATCTCCTGGGTTCAAGCGATTCTTCTGCCTCAGCCTCCTGAGTAGCTGGGATTACAGGTGCAAGCCACCCTGCCAGGCTAATTTTTCTATTTTTAATAGAGACTGGGTTTTACCATGTTGGTTAGGCTGGTCTCAAAATCCTGACCTCAGGTGATCTGCCTGTCTCGCCCTCCTAAAGTGCTGGGATTATTGGCATGAGCCACCACACTGGGCCTGTTTTGTCTTGTTTTTCATAATGAATGGGTGTTGGGTTTTGTAAATACTTTTTCTGTGTCAATTGATATGATTTATGATTTTATTCTTTAGTTTACTGACATGGCAAATTACATTAGCTGATTTTCAAATGTTGAACCAGCCCTGCATACATAGAACAAATCCCATTTTGTCTTGGTGTACATTATTTAATTTGGATTGCTAATATTTTGTTGAAGATTTTTGTCTAAGTTCACAAGATATATTTGTATGTAGGTTATGTATATATTGTCCTTGTCTGATTTTGGTATTGGGTAATACTAGCCTCATAAAGTTAGTTGGAAACTGCTCTTTCCTATTCTGCGTTTTAGAGGAAATTGCATTTGTTGATGTTGTCTTTTTTAAATGTTTGGTAACATTTTCCATTAAAACCACCTGTGCCTAGAGATTTCATTTTTGAGAGCTTTAAATTATGTAAGTAAATTATATTAATGAATGGATTTGTTGACATATAATTTAATTATGTGATTAGTTATATAAAATGTAGTTTTATATTTAATAGTTCTATATTCCCCGTATAGCTGTCTAGAGAATTTTTTTTTTTTAATTTACCAGAGGAAGGAGTCAGAGGGGACCATTCCCTATCCCTGTCCTCCTGTACCACTCTACCCCTTTTCCTTTCCATCCCTTGGGTGATTTCAAGCTTAGGGGTGCAAGCCTGCCTTGTGGGTGCCCCAGGTGTTTCCTCACAGAACAGACCATGGATGCTGAGGGTGAGATGGAGGTATGTCACTAGGGTCCTACATTAGAGAAGGGGGAGGGAAACCAGGTGGGGTGTCCCCAGAAGCCTTCCATCCCTTTGTGGTCACAGGGCTTGATAACGAACAGCAGGTGCCAATCTGGAGATAGGCACAGAGATGAAAAGTCCCAAATGAGGATCGCAGCCCCACCCCCCTATGCCGTTGATACTATCACTGTACTGTAACAGCAAAGGGAGGCAGGTGTTGGGTATTTGAAGGGAACATAGCAGAGAGTGCAGACTGCACCTTGGGATGACATGCGAGGATGAGCTTTTTGGCTTTGTGGCTGCCCAAAGTCCTTATGAGCATGTTTAGCTCTATAGGCCTCTTTCATTCTCTACAAATCATAGACCCACTGTGTGCATCCTCTGGGCACACTGTCTGGGCACACTCTGGGCATACTTGTGTCTCAGACTGGCTCAGGGGCCGCATTCTTTCTGGGGTAGAGTCGCAGAGCTGGCTTGGTGTCCCACTTGAATGGGCTCTCTCCATAGCAGATGTGAGCCTGTACTTCCCACCTGGCAGCTATGCCCCATTTGGCCTTGTTGAGGGACATGAAAGGATGTGCTTTGGCATCTGAGGATGGCAGTAGCAGGAGAGGGTGGTGATGAGAATGTTGTAGTCTGCATGAGTTTTCCATAAATGGTTAAGAGGCTCATGTTTATGCAACTTGCTTGAGGCTGCATAGTAAGTGGCAGAGTCAAGGCCTGGATCCAGGTCAGTCTAACACAAGAGTCATAAATAATGTGACTCAGTTTTCTCATTTGTGCAATGGAGAAACTAATGGTCTTTACCTCCCAGTATGGTCATGAGGGTTCAATGAGACAATCATGTAACAATCCAGCACATGGCCTAGATAGAACATGGTAAGTACTCAATAAATATTAGTTATTATTAATATTGATAACGTCATTTATCAACAAAGTCAGAATTATAAGATGGTAGCAAAAATTGATCATTAACATAAGTATGAAAAAATTAGAGTTGTTTCTGGTTTGTAAACATGCGAGGCCTTTCTTTTTTTGGAGACAGAATCTCATTCTGTTGCTCAGGCTGGAGTGCAGTGGTGCAATCTCAGCTCACTGCCACCTCCGCAGGTGGGGCCTTTCATTAGACACTAATTTGAAGCTATGGCATTCCTCCACTACAAGCCTACCTGTCAGCCAGCCTATCTACCTTAATCCTAGATGAAGTGGCTGTTCTGCCTGCCCCTCAGAACCTCTCTGTACTCTCAACCAACATGAAGCATCTCTTGATGTGGAGTCCAGTGATTGTGCCTGGAGAAACAGTGTACTATTCTGTCGAATACCAGGGGTGAGTTTTTTTTTTTTTTTTTTTTTTTAATAGTTCTTCTCCCTTAGGCAGAAGTTGGTTCCTGAAGGCATAGCCCTTCCTTCTGAGCCCAAGGTGGCTTTTTGAGCCCAGGGATAGATTATCCCCAATGATCTACCTGCTCTGCCTGCATAGGTATTGAAGGAGTTGAAGAAGCAAGGGAAATTGTTCTGTGGATTTGACAGTGAACTTTCTGGGAAGACAAATGTGCATAACACATTTTGGTGAAGCTCTTTTAAAAAGTGAGTCAGTTGTCCAGTGGGTTTGACTCTGACTTGAGATGGATAAATCACTGGAGACTCAGATCCTTTAAGGGTGGAGAAGTCCTTACTTTCCCTGACTTCATAAGCTTATCTCTAGGAGCCAAAACAAACTATGACCCTAAAAATCAGCTGGCCCTGGGACCAAGCAGGTTCTAGTCTTCTGCAAGTGTCCACGTGTTTGCAGCTATTGCTGGGCCAAAAGTACTTAACATTTTGGAGAAATGACCAGTGTGGCAAGAACATCACAGTTAGGAGCAGAGTGAGCGAGAAGGCCAAAGCATCTTGCAGGCTGCTGGCAAGAGTTTGGAACCCATTCTAAGTCCTGTAGGAAGCCATTCAGGAGAAAAGTGTTGTGATCTGCTGAGTGATGAACGGTTTCGAGAATGGCAGGTGTGCAAGCTGGGAGACCACAGCAAGGCAAGGAATGACAGCGGCTGAGATTAGGGTAATGACCCTGGAGATGAAGAAACCAAAGAGATCTAGACACACTGATGTTTATGCCTAGTTTTCCCTACCTGGCAATAAAAGGAGTAAGGGAGAATGGATGGTTGGTAGGGAGGAGAGCAGAGGAGCTAGGATAATGAGCAAGTACTTATTTTACTTACCTCTAAAAAGTAGGAGAATGAAGGCAGTTACTTGCAACCGTAACTGAGTCTGTGTCAGAGGGACTGGTGTAACTCTGTGCCTTCCTCTCCTTGACAGGGAATACGAGAGCCTGTACATGAGCCACATCTGGATCCCTAGCAGCTGGTGCTCACTCACTGAAGATCCTGAGTGTGACGTCACTGATGACATCACGGCCACTGTGCCATACAACCTTCGTGTCAGGGCCACACTGGGCTCACAGACCTCAACCTGGAGCATCCTGAAGCATCCTTTTAATAGAAATTCAAGTGAGGCATTTCTCTGCTTACACCCCATCCCCACAAGTCACCCCTTTAGGAACCATGTTCATCTAGACTGTGTAGACTCTTTTTAGTATCAAAATAGTCTTGCAAAGCCACAGTATTGTGAACACAAACAACCTTACTGGTACATTTGAAAAGTTGCCAGCTGCTTCCCACATGTTGCTCTCTCTCATGCCCTTTGACTTTGGAAGTCATTCCTGACTGTTTCTGTCAGGATATGCAGGTGTGGGGATGCTGACTTTGGGAACCTGGAAGGAAAGCTGCTCTGGAAGTGAGGAGATGGCACTAGGACTGCTACTCCCTACCCTGATTGTGTCTCCATAAATCTTACACTGCCTCCCACTTGATGCCTTATTAACTGCATATTTACTGACCTTGTAAGCAGCTTTGTTGTGCAAGAGGATTTATACATTTAACAGAGCCACCAGAACATTGCCCTTCTATAATGACTTCTGTGGGAAATAAATAACTTTTCTTTTGTAGTGGTACCTGGAAAAGGATTGAGAAAGAAGTAATAGAGGAATCCAGATAGGTGGCCAAATATGGCTATGTGCAAGCAATGGCCATTGTGTAAAAGGACGTGTTTGTTTGGGGAAGAGAGGCAAGGGCTGATGGGCAGTGGGAAGGGAAGTAGCTGATCTCAGACTCCTGAGCACAAGTGATTCTCTTTCCTCAGCCTCATGAAGTGCTGGGATTATAGGAATGAGCCATTGTGCCCGGCCATCACAAAGTTAACAGCTAAAGGCTTGGAAGTAGATGAGACTATCTAGGGACAAGATATTGAGGACAAAGAGAGGACAAGATCCTGGAAAACCTCAGGCTTTAAAATGTGGATGGAGGGCTGGCAGTTGTTGTAAAGCAGACATGGGTCATATAAAGATAAAGGAGTGCCTACAAAACTGTGTGGGCTGGGATGTTCTATAACAGCTTGTGCTTAACAAGGCCAGTATAAACAGGAAAAGAGCTTGCTGCAGGGGGAGCTGAGGAACAGCAGTCTGTACTTGCATCAGAAGACGGAAGATAGAGTTCTATGTGATCCCTCTGTGAGCCAAGCAAATGGGTTGGAATGGCATGATGATCTCTTAAGGGCATTAAGTTTGTCCTCTTCCATTTGAAAAGGCCACTCAGACTTCTCCCCAGGAATGTGAAAAATCTTGATTTAAGGATCTTGATCCTGAAAAGGATCCCTACTCTCTTTTTTCTTTCTTTTTTTTTTTTTTTTTTTTGAGATGCAGTTTCACTCTTGTTGCCCAGGCTGGAGTGTAATGGCATGATCGTAGCTCACTGCAACCTCTACCTCCTGGGTTCAAGTGATTCTCCTGCCTCGGCCTCCCAAGTAGCAGGGATTACAGGAATGTGCCCCTATGCTCAGCTAATTTTGTATTTGTAGTAGAGACAGGGTTTCACCATGTTGGTTAGGCTGGTCTCAAACTCCTGACCTCAGGTGATCTGCCCACCTTGGCCTCCCAAAGTGCTGGGATTGAAGGTGTGAACCACTATGCCCAGCTGAGGATCCCTACTCTTAAAGGTAAACTTTATTGAGAACAGAGGTTTTTAACTTTGACTGCACATTTGAGTCACAGGGGAGCTTTAGAATCACTTATGCCTGGGGCCCTTCCCCAGAGTCTGGTTTAAATGATCTGCATGCATTTTGTTCACTGGAAGTTTAAAATTCTCCCCAGATTATTTTCATGTACAGCTAGGGTTGAGATCCCCTAGTAAAGAGGCAAAATACCCCATACAGGGGAAGCAGAAATGTAGAAAGAAGTGGCCTCAAATTCTGCAGATTATGTGATTCTGGGCATGTCACTTAATCTCTTGTAAAACAGGAACAATGTTTACCTTCTAACACTTCCTGGGCAGATTAAATGAGATAAATATGCAGAATGCATAGGACAGAGGTTCCTGCCCCAACACTGTCAAACAAGTCTCCTCTGAACCTTAACTTCAGATTATTTTCTCTAATTCTGTTCTCAATGAAGATGGAGGTCAGAAGACCCAATTCAAATCATATTTGGCAGAAAAGTCGAGGAGTCAGATATCTCTTTTCCTTCTGAAAGTGTTTTGGAGGTAGTGCTAGTGGTGCTGTGTGCACATATGAAGCCTCTAGACTGAGTGTGTTTTGCACAGTTGGCCCTGAACTCCCAGGTCCTCCTGTCCCCTATCCAGGTAGCTTTCCAACAACCAGGCATATACACTTCTCTGATGAGGGAAGTGAGGAGGAAATGCTTTGTTCTCTGAAAACTCCCTCCAGGAACTGCCTTTCTTCTGAGTGTCCACCGACCCCAGGGGAGGCAGATTTAGCCCAGAACATACCCTACCCTGCTAACCCATCCAAGACGAATGATCAGGGTGGTCTTTCTGGTCCTGCAGTATCTGGATCTGAGAGGCAAGTTTTACTCCACTGCCAGTCACCAGGGAGTAGAGACTATCTGTGTGGGCCCTTCTGTTCTTGGTCTGCTGATAGGAAGGTATCCACAGGGGCTGTGGGCCTCTCTGCTTGACCTCGCAATATGAAAAGTGATGTTTGTGTTAATCTGTAATTTCTAGAGTTGATTATTGGAATTTTCAAAAAGCCTGTGGGCTGGGCTCATTGGCTCACTCCTATAATCTCAGCACTTTGGGAGCTCGAGACAGGGGAACTGCTTAAGCCCAGGAATTCAAGACCAGCCTGGGCAATGTGGTGAAACCCCATCTCTACAAAAAAAAAAAAAAAAAGCTGCATGTGGGGTGATGTGTGCTTGTAGTCCCAGCTACTTGGGAGGCTAACAGGGATGATTACCCAAGCCTGGGAGTTTGAGGCTACAGTAAGCCATGGTAGTGCCACTGCACACTCCAGCCTGGGTGACAGAGTGAGACCCTGTCTAAAAAATAAAAATAAAAAGCTGGTGACTTGCCAGCATCCCTTAATCAGGATATGAGATGAAAAATAGAATTGGGCTGAGAATAGAATGGCCAACCCATTCACAGGCTGCTAATCTGCTGATATGTCAAACTTATCAGTAGCCAATACATGCCACAGATCTATGTGAGCTATAGGAATGCATGTGCCCCTGCCAGGAGTGCTCATTCCTAAGGGTCAAAGACTGGGCCTGACTGTTCAGTATAGACCTGAGCTCACATATATTTGGCAAGCATTAAAAAATAGCATCTGCTCACTTAGATGAGCCAAAATGAGGAGCAATTTCTGCTGAAAAAGTGGTGGGAGGAGGGGCATGGATCATAAAATTTTAAAAGAGCAGGAGATAATGTTTACTGGAGTTTTTAATCACTTTTCTTGTGTATATGTGCCTACTGGAGAAGGAACAGTGGACTTCATTATAGTTAAAGGATTAAAAAGGAAGAGAATTATAGTATTTATCATTTGTTTTTTCATTCATTCATCACTCAAAAAGCATTTACTGAGCACCTGCTGAGTAGAGGAAAGTATTTCTGTACATGTTTCCATGTGCTTGAAGCTACAGCTGACTCCCTCCCTTCCCTACAGAGACTGACATATTTCCACTGATGACATGGTCACTGTGTTCCAGGGAAATCAGTCTTGTCTGGGACTGGCTTTGACTCTCCTATTATCTTGCCAACAGCCATCCTTACCCCACCTGGGATGGAGATCACCAAGGATGGCTTCCACCTGGTTATTAAGTTGGAGGACCTGGGACCCCAGTTTGAGTTCCTTGTGGCCTACTGGAGGAGGGAGCCTGGTGCAGAGGTGAGATCCTAGCCTTGGCCTTTGGGTCAGGCTTCTGTGAAGAAAGCACAGATCTCTGAGGGTGAGCAAGGGAAGCTGGCCCTTGCAGTGCTCACTGTCTGGGCAGCCTGGGGATGAGCCGTCCTGGGTGAAGTGTGCAAAAGATTAGAGTATGCTGACCACCCCATCAGCCTCTTCTCCAAAGAACTGCCTTGGTCCATTCCATGCCTTGGCTGGGAGCCCTTCCAGGCCAGATCTGCTGAAGTGTGGGGCTGCCCCCTGACCCTAAACTCTACCCTAGGTGGACCCACAATACCTTTTCAATGAATTTTTTTCTCCCTCCTCAGCTCATCTCCTCAGCCATATAGGGGCAGCAGTCAGGGTTTCTAGATCAACAGGATGATTTCAAAAGCACACAAGGCTGGTACAAACCTCCTGAGGGTGTATGTCTTGGCAAGGTGCAGAGGTAGAGGCAGGAGCCAGGAGCTGCTTATGAGTAAACCCATCTAACTATGAGCAGGTGAGCCATGCAGAATGCCCAGGTGGTTGCTGCCCTCTTCTTTGGAAGGGTGCTACAGCCTGGGATAGGTGGGAGGCCAGCCTTCACAGAGAGAATAACCAGACAAGCAGTGGCAGTACAAGGAGTGGAGCATGAGCAGGAATTAGGGGACACTCCGACCTGTGGAGCCTCTGTCCAAGCTGATATGGTGACAAAGCTTAGAGGCCCACTCCAGGTAGCACAAGCAAAGATAGGCTTTATCACAAGGATTAATACAGTACAATAAGGGGCTCTCGCAGATCTATGAACAGAGCTGGCACAGGGCCAGGCTGCAGCCTCGCTTAGCCATGGCCCTTGCTCCTCTCTGGTTGGTGCCCCTCTTGCACATTTTCTGTGGCCCCTTCCCAGCTTATTCCAGGCTGCGATGCCTCATTAGTGCTTCCTACTCATGCCTATGATGTGCCCCTGAGCCCCCTCAAAGCCTCTCAGGCCTGACTCCTCCTCACTGGGCCCTCTCTCCTTTGTCCCTGCTTCTCGCTCTCGGTATTCAGTTTCCCAACACCAAATCCTCAGAAGAATCCAGTTGGTCTTGCTTGTCTTATCAGGCCAAGCTTCAGGGGTTTCTGGTAACCAGCTCACCCCTGATTGGACCCTTCTCAGGCCAAGGGTACCCTTGATCTTATAGCAGTGTCTGGACTCAGAGCACGTGCCCCACCACCCATTCAATGAGGGCTGTAGGTTGGGTAGCTTCCATGAAAGGTGGTGTGGACAGGTATAACACTGGGTTCCAGTATTTACCCCTGCTAGGAAAGGCCCCACTGTAGGATATGAGATTGCCAGCCAGGAAGATGGAGTAGTGCTGGGGATAGGTCAGGGCCTGAGCAGGAGGAAGCATGTGGCTCCCTCAGATTCACTGGGATGGAGCCCGCTCCCCACCCTTGGTAACTGGCGGGGCTGGGGCTAAGAAAGGAGCATGTACCCTGAGTCATCTGGGCTTGGTCCAGGCAAGCCTCCACAGGCTCAGATGTAGAGCACAGCTTCAGGGAGGGGCATGGAGGTGGAAGTGTGAACAGATGGATGGACAGATGGGTGGATGAGTGAGAAGGTACTGCCCATGGCTCCACCGCACTGATTCCCTGGCAGCAATGGCCATGCCAAGCCCCTGCTCAAGTCAGATTTTCAACCTTCAGGTCTCTGTGTAAATGTTATCCTATCAGATAAGGCTTCTCTAACCACTCTGTTTAAAATGGTGCCTCCTCGTCACTTTGCTTTGCTTTTCCTTCACAGCCGTTATCACCACCTGAAGTGTATTTTTTTTATTGTCTGTCTCATCCCATGTAAGCTCTGTGAGAGCAAAGACTTTGTCCATTTTGTTCAATGCTAGGTCCCTGTGCCTAGAGCAGTGCCTAGCACATAGTAGGTGCTTAATAAATATGATTGAATGAATGAGTGCCTGAATGAATACATGCATAAGTGAGAGGGGACATTTGTGTGCATCCAGAAAGGAAGTATCTGCAACTTTCCTTCCCTGGCACTTTTTGCCCTTTCCAGTCCTGCTGCCTTCTGGGAATAACTGTGTTTTCTTTTCTTTTTCTCTCTGTCTTTTTTTTTTTTTTTTTTTTGAGACAGAGTCTTGCTTTATTGCCCAAGCTGGAGTGCAGTGGCATGATCTTGGCTCACTGCAACTTCTGCCTCCTGGGTTCAAGCGATTCTCCTGCCTCAGCCTTCTGAGTAGCTGGGATTACAGGCACCCACCACCACGCCCAGCTAATTTTGTATATTTAGTAGAGACAGGGTTTCACCATGTTGTCCAGACTAGTCTTGAACTCCTGACCTCAGATGATCTGCCCACCTTGGCCTCCCAAAGTGTTGGGATTACAGGTGTGAGCCACAGCACCCTGTGTTTTCTGTGTTTAACTGTGTTTTCTGGTCTCCCAAAGGAACGTGTCAAAATGGTGAGGAGTGGGGGTATTCCAGTGCACCTGGAAACCATGGAGCCATGGGCTGCATACTGTGTGAAGGCTCAGACATTTGTGAAGGCCATTGGGAGGTACAGCACCTTCAGCCAGACAGAATGTGTGGAGGTGCAAGGTAAGGATGGCTTCTCTCTCCCTGGAGTCCTGCACAGGTGATAGCCCCTCCTGGCATATCTCAGAGGCCTGCTGGGTTCCTTTGGTTCACTGACCTGCCTCACAGGCTGGGTAGGTTCCTGTGGTAAAAGTATGCCTGTCACTCTGATTCCCCTAGAGGCAGGAGTCCACCCTGGGTCTGGGTGGGGTTACTCAAGCAGCTGTCTGAAACACTTTCCCCCTTAAAGCTTCGTAGGCCTGGGGGCCAGATGTTGCAAGACTGGTTTACCAGATGGTTACTACCTGTGAATCAGAGCCTGCTGCAGGAGAGGCAGCCACAGGCTTCAGAGGGTCAGACCTTGGACCCTCTGAAGACTGTGGCCCACATTGTATAACACCACAGCTTTTTACATTGGGAAGGAACCTTAGGGAAAGTCTAGAGAATCCTCTTGTTTGAATTACATTTTTCTCTTGAATATTTTAAAGTCAGAAAACCTACAGTATTTAAAAACACTTTGAAAAGAAGCAAAACCAAACAAGACCTTACATCCCATGCTCTGTCACTCAAACATCACTAGTTACATTTTTGTGTATAGCTTTTTGGTCTTTAAAAAAGAGCTATTATCTTTTTAAAAAGACTAATTATTATCTTAAATATGTAGTATACTTATTTATTTATTTATCTTTCTAAAACAATTTATTTTATATGTACAGACAGGGTCTTGCTGCATTGCCTGGGCCATGGCCTCCCAAAGGACTGAGATTATAGGTGTGAACCACCACATGCGGCTCATTCAGCTGTAGTTCTGTAACATACACATTTTGTGCCTGCTTTTTCACAAATATCATATCTATAACATGTTTCATGTAGATTTCTTGATTACTATTTTACACTACTTTTTAAAATCGTGCAAGTCAAGCTTGCTTGACAATCCAAACAACAGCAAAACATGTAAAGTAAAAAGTAGGACCAGGCATGGTGGCTCACACCTATAATCCCAGCACTTCGGGAGGCCAAGGCAGAAGGATTGCTTGAGCCCGGGAGTTCAACACCAGCTTGGGCAACATAGCGAGACCTTGTCTCATGTTAATAAAAAAATAAATAAAGAGGTAAGTAAGTGTGCTCCATTCTCCTGCACACCACTCAGGAGGTTTCCTTTGGTGAGTCTGACGTTTAATCTTCCAGGGGTTATCTGTGTAATACCAATGTTCACATATACAGATGGGATGATATTGTACCTACTACTCTATACTTGGCTTGTCTTCACTCAGTAGTATATTGGGAACATCTTTTCATGGCAATACGTATGGATCTACCTCATTTTTAAAGGGCTGGGTGTGGTGGCTCATGCCTCTAATCCCAGCACTTAGGGAGGCCTAGGCAGGTGGATCACCTAAGGTCAGGAGTTTGAGACCAGCCTGACTAATGTGGTGAAACCCTGTCTCTACTAAAAATACAAAAATTAGCCAGGCATGGTGGTGCATGCCTGTAATCCCAGCTACTGGGAAGCTGAGGCATGAAAATCGCTTGAACCAAGGAGGCAGAAGTGGCAGTGAGCCAAGATTGTGCCACTGCACTCCAGTCTGGATGACAGAGTGAGACTGTGTCTCAAAAACAAACAAACAAACAAACCCAAAATACACAAACAAAACCCAAAGCACATGTATATGTCAATGTATGTAAATGAAAGGCTGTTGCTCTAGTTCAGATGTTGCTAAGAACTGATGTATATAATTGTTTCCTTCCTTGGAATTAGTTTTTGGAATTAAAATTTCAGGAGTTGGGGAGAAGTGGGGATATGGGCACAAAAAAACAGAAAGAATGAATAAGACCTACTCTTTGATAGCACAATAGGGTTGACTACAGTCAACAATAACCTAATTGTATATTTTAAAATAACTTAAAGAGTGTAATTGAATTGTTTGTAACCTAAAAGATAAATGGTTGAGGGGATGGCTGCCCTATTCTCCATGATGTGTTTATTTCACATTGCATGACTGTCTCAAAACATCTCATGTACCCCATAACTATATACGCCTACTATATACCTTCAAAAATTAAAAAAAAATTGCAGGAGTGGATGAAAGGGTATGAACATTTGTGTATCTCTTGATGTATACCCCCCAAATATTTTCCAAAACCATTGAAATAATATACAGTGCCCCTAGCCACAAGTCAACCAGCTATTCCAGTCTCATTGGCTGGGCTACCCTTCACATTGCAGGTGAGTAGCCTGGGCCAGAGAGGCTAATTGAGTTGCTCAAGGTTACACAGAACAGAGAGATGGGAAAATAACCTGTCCCCTCTTCCACATCTCCAGATGTTCAGATCTAACCTTTTCTGCTACATTTATTGGTAGAATGACTGTGAGCTTCAGAGCCAGTCCTACCTGGGTGACCTGGGGTGGGTCACTTAACCATTCTGAGCATAGATTCCTCTTCTATAAAAGCAGGGATACTCACATTCATTGTAAAGAACAAGCAACTACATGTCCAGTTCCTAGCATAGTTCTGGAAGGCCATAGTAATCCTAGCACACAAAATGGGGGCTTCATATCTTGTAGTTATTATCTGACTGTTTTTTGAGCCATTTCCTCTATAACATGAATCAATGCCAAGAGTGAATTGTGAAACACACTTTGTTTTGAGTTACCGCCCAGCCCCATTCTGTGCTGTTCTCTTTCAGTACCTCCCCCTCATCCTGTCCAGGGCCTGGCACTCTGCCTTCCTCCTGGCAGTGGCGCCAAGGTATGTGCTAACATAGCTGTTGGCTTCACACATGATGCTCCCCCCTTTCATGTCACAAGAAAAAGATTTTAATCTTCCCTGGGGCTTTCTGGAAGCCAGGCCTTAATCTGGATTCTAGAAAAATGCTTTTAATGGTGGTAATTTTGGTCACTAAAGCACACATCAAATCTCAGGATCTTGGTATCTGCCGTCTTGGTCAATGTGCAGAGTCAACTCCAGGAAACTGGGGAGGCTCAGGATTGAAGATTTAATCTTCACTGATGTTTTCTAAGCCTGTTTTTATCTTTTGTTTCCAGGAGAGGCCATTCCTCTGGCACTGGCCCTGTTTGCCTTTGTTGGCTTCATGCTGATCCTTGTGGTCGTGCCACTGTTCATCTGGAAAATGGGCCGGCTGCTCCAGTACTCCTGTTGCCCCGTGGTGGTCCTCCCAGACACCTTGGTAATAGACCTAGTTCTTTATTTCTTTCAGCATGACACTGACCAGATGTAGTTTGGGCCTCAGTTGGGCATGGGCACATATTTCCATGGTGGGATTATAGGCATCTCCACAGAGTGGGGAGAGGAATACTTGTAAAAGACTTCACTTCTAACTAGAGGTACTGGAATAAATCTCCTTTCTCCAGAGCATGGTGGCCTCCCTGAAGCAGGCCACCTCTGCTTTCTCCCAGGACCCGGGATGGCAAAGAGAGAAGATGTGTTACCCAGCCAGGATGCTTAGTATTGCAGGAGTCCTGCACGATCTTACCCTTCCAGACTGGCCTGCTGAGCATCTTGGCCTCTTCCAATTGTAACAGCAACTACACCCAATGACCTGTTCCAACACAACTTATTCAATTCACATGCCAAAGCCTCATTGTCCAGAGTGAAGAAGATGTATGTGGGAGGCATGGACTGTGCTTTGATCTTGGTGGGGTAGGGTGGGGTGGTGAAGGGACAGCAATCTGGACCTTCATAGTGACTGCCTGAGGTTAGGGAACCTTACCTGTATTCTCAAATCCTCATAAGGCCAGAATTCTTATCTTACTCCTGAGGGTCCTGGACCACAGGTCTGGGTCTCTGCAGTGGGTATAGGACCCATCCATACACCCATGCTGTGGTGGGGGAAACGCAAAAGCAGGCCTCCAACAGCTGCCCCATGTTCTCTGGCTGCCTCCCCAGATGTTTCCCCCCAGCCCCCAGACCTCAACCACACAAAGCCGTGAAACAAAACAAAACAAAAACAACAAAAAAAAAAAATCAAAAAGCTCCATCCCTGTCACCCTAGGGAATTCTCACAGTTCTCTCCTGGGAGGAGGGAGCCAGTGTCAGCTTCTGGAAAGCAACTAAAGCCAGAACTACCTGCAGCTTATACATGCCCATAGCTCCTTATCAGCCTGGAGTCACTCTGAAAGGAGTCATTCTTGGCTGGGTGCTGTGGCTCATGCCTGTAATCCTAGCATTTTGGGAGGCTGAGGTGGGTGGATCATGAGGTCAGGAGTTCAAGACCAGCCTGGCCAAGATGGTGATACCCCATCTGTACTAAAAATACAAAAAATTAGCCAGGTGTGGTGGCGAATGCCTGTAATCCCAGCTACTCAGGAGACTGAGTCAGGAGAATCACTTGAACCTGGGAGGCAGAGGTGGCATTGAGCCGAGATCGCGCCATTGCACTCCAGCCTGTGCAAAGGCAATAAGAGCAAAACTCCATCTCAAAAAAAAAAAAAAAAGGAGCCATTCTTGTGACATCTCTGTGGCCCTGCTTTCTCTCCCTACACAGGAGGAATAACTCTCCCTATAATTCAGTCTTTAGGACACCCCTCCACTCTGTTATCCTAATGCCAGATTTCCCTTCTCTGCTGTACTGCCAGGTAGCCATAACGACTTTAGCTGATACTAGTACAGGGCTAAGTGCCAGATACTGTTCTAAGGCTTTGTATTTATTGACTCATTTCTTGTCATAAAATAGCAGTGTCCTTGTGATCAGTTCCCCCCTCCATCCTTCTCTGAATGACTGAATGGCTTACTGTTCTGCATAAAGGCAATGGGATGTATCAAACACAGGGGAGCAGGGTGGGCCTTTATTATCCTTCAGCAAGAACTTGAGGGCCTCGAAGTCCCTTAAAGCATGAAAAGATATGTATTCTGAGTTATTGGGGGAGTGTCTTATAAATATCAATTAGGTCAAATGTTTCATGGTATTGTTCAGGTCATCTTTGTCATTATTTTTTTGTATAGTTGTTTAATATTGAGAGGAGGATATCAAAGTGCCACTATGAGTGCTGGTGTGTCTGTTTCTCTCTGTCTCTCTCTCTCTCTCTTTTTTTTCTGAGATAGAGTTTCACTGTTGTCACCAGGCTGGAGTACAGTGGCACAATCTCAGCTCACTGCAACCTCCACCTCCCTGGTTCAAGCAATTCTCTTGCCTCAGCCTCCTGAGTAACTGGGATTACCGGTGCCTGCCACCATGCCCGGCTAACTTTTGTATTTTTAATAGAGTTGGGGGTTTCACCATGTGTCCAGGCTGGTCTCAAACTCCTGACCTCAGGTGATCTGCCCACCTTGGCCTCCCAAAGTGCTGGCATTACAGACGTGAGCCACCGTACCTGGCCTGTTTCTCTCTTTATGTCAAATTTTCCTTACGTATTTTGAGGCTCTGTTTTAAGCATATTCACATTTTGACATTTAAATGTATTCATATCTTGTTATGATTTCTCAAGTAATGGAGTCTTTTATCATTATGATATGTTTTTCCTTATCTCTGATAATATTCCTTAGTGTGATATCAGTATATTCTTTTTTTGCGTTTGCTGTTTGTTTGGTATATCTTTTTTTTTTTTTTTTAACATATTTTTACTTTAAAGCTATCTGTATATTCATATTTAAGGTGTGTCTCTTATAGACAGCATATAGTCTTTTCTGTTATTATTTTTTTGTATAAATCCATCTGACCATCTCTACTTTTAAATTGGTATTTTTAGTCCATTAGCTTTTTTTTTTTTTTGAGATAGAGGCTCGCTCTGTCACCCATGCCGGAGTGCAGTGGCATGATCTTGGCTCACTGTAACCTCTGCCTCCCAGGTTTAAGCAGTTCTCCTGTCTCAGCCTCCTGAGTAGCTAGGACTACAGGTACATGCCACCACACCCAGCTAATTTTTGTATTTTAGTAGAAATGGGGTTTCACCATATTGGTCAGGCTTGTCTTGAACTCCTGACCTCAGGTGATTCACCTGCCTTGGCCTCCCAGTGTTGAGATTACAGGCGTGAGCCACTGTGCCCAGCCTCCATTAACATTTAATATAATGATATGGTTGAATTTAGGTCCACAATTTTATTTTCTGTTTCTTTTGTTTTTTTGTTTTTCTTTTTCTTTGTTTTCCCTCTGTTCTTCTTTTTATGCCTCTTTTTGGGTTAAAATTTTTTTTTTAATTTCACTTTAGTGACTTTTTAGTTATTCTTCTTCACATTGTTTTTTCATGATTGTCCTAGGAGTTACAATATACATATTCTTAACTTTTCACAGTCTACTTAGAATTAACATTATATCATTTCACATGAAATGTAAGAATCTTGGAGTAATTTTGGCTTTACAAAGTCATATATATTCTAAAGGTATTTAACATAATCTTTTATATTTACCCACATATTTACCATTTCTGGAACTCTTTCTTCTTTTCTGAGATCTGCATTTCCATCTGGTATGGCTTCCTGTTATTTTATAAAACTTCCTTTCGTTTTTTTTGGTTATAGGTTTAGTAATATAGAACTGCTAGTGACAAATTCTCTTAGAATTCTTTTATCTGAAAATGTCTTTCTTTTGCTTTCATTCTTGAAGGATATTTTTGCTGGATTCTTGGTTGACAATATTTTTTTCTTACTACTTAATTTTTATTTTAAATATTAATTACAACATTTCAAAAATAATGCAATTTTATTTTAACAGAGACTGTATCTTGCTATGTTGCCCAGGCTGGTCTGAAACTCCTGGGCTCAAGCAATCTTCTTGCTTGGCCACCCAAAGTGCTGGGATTTACAGTGGTGAGAGCCACTGCACCCAACTCTTTCACCACTTTATAGGTATTGTTTAATTGTCTTCTAGCTTGCATTGTTTCTGATAAGAAAACAGCCATGATTTTTTTTTTAACATCGTTCCCCTATGTGAAATGTGTTCTCTTTCTCTTGCTGCTTTTAAATTACCATTGGTTTTACCTGTTAAATTATAACATGCCTAGATGGGGTATATTGAGCTTCTTAAATCTGTAAATGTATATATTTTAAAGCTACAATTTGGAAAAATTTCAGCCATTTTTTTTCTTTTTATTTTTTTAGAAACCGGGCCTCACTCTGCCACCCAGGCTGGAGTGCAGTGGTATGATCATGGCTTACTGCAGCCTCAACCTTCTGGGTTCAGGTGATCCTCCCACTTCAGCTTCTTGATTAGCTGGGACAACAGGCATGTGACACTGCAACCAGCTAGTTTCTAAATTTTAGATAGAGACAGAGTCTTGCTGTGTTGTCCAGGTTGGTCTTGAACTCCTGAGTTCAAGCAATCCTCTTCTCTTGGCCTCCCAACATGCTGGTATTATAGGCATGAGCCACTGCACCTGGCCATGGCTAATTATTTTATTTTTTGCAGAGATGGGGTTCTCCCTATGTTGCCCAGGCTGATCTGGAACTCCTGGGCTCAAGTGATATTCTTCTGCCTTGGCCTCCCAAAGTGTTGGGCTTATAGACATGAGCACTCTTCCCAGCCCGTATTTCTTTAGTTTTTTTTTTGATCTCATTCTCTTCTCTCCTTCTGTGAGTCCAATTTTATTTATGTTAGACCTTCAGATATTGTCTCCATTGATTCCTGAAGCTCCATTTATTTTTATAAAAAAACTTATTTTCTTCTTCTTTATTCTTCAGATTGAATAATTTTATTAACCTATCTTCTTGTTCACTGACTCTTCTGTTATCACCGGTCTGATTTTAGGCACATCTAGTGAATTTTGTATTTAAATTACAGATATTGTATTTTTCAATTCTAGAATTTCCATTTGTTTCTTTTTTATAGTAGGTATCTGCTGATATTTTCTCTTTGCTCATTTATTATGAGGATATTTTCTTCTATGTCTTTGAGCATAATTTTAATGACTTTGTCTGCTTTACTTTAAAATCTTTGCTAATTTCACTAGGTGAGTCATGTTAAGGTTGGCCTCTATTGATTGTTTTTTATTGGTATAGGTCACATTTTCCTACATTTTGTATGTCTAGTGATTTTGGATTATAGTCTGGATACAGTCAACAATATGTTATAGAGATTTTGGATTCTGTTATGTTTCTCTGAAAACCATTGATTTTTTTTCCCTTTGTTTGCTTTAGTAAGCAGTGAGTTTGGATGAAAGACTCAACTTTGGTCTCCTATGCATTAGGCAGTTGATGTCGATTAGACTGTTTAGCCTTAGACAGACTGGTAGGCGCTTTCCCCACACCTGCACCCCACACAGTTCAAAGGTCAATCAGAGATTTGAGCAGAATTTATGTACAAAATTTGTAGCTCCCCTTTTCTGGCTCTCTCCTTTTTGGGATGTTTTTCTCTTACTTTCTAACTTCTGAGTTTGCACCAGTCTGTTTTTTTGCTTTTTAAAAACAGTAAGACTGTGACTCTTTATGGCACCAGGTGGAACTTGCCTTCAGGCAAGGAGCTGTGAAAAATGGGAAACTCATCGAGTGACATTCTCTTCTTCCAAGCATGAACTTTCAGTTGCTCTGCCATGCTTTAAGGAATCTGTTTTTAATATCTGGGTCAGTTTTAAAAGTTGTTACGTGAGGAGTGTTGGTCAGATTGGTGCTTCTCTGACATAAGTAGAAGTAGACAACTGCAATAAAAGAGGAATTCCTTAATCTAATCCAAAGCAATGGTAATGGTAGGGAGCATTTCTGGCTGAGGCACGTCAATAGCGCCTCTTTTTCAAAATGGTAAAAAACTCAGCCTTCCTCATCTGGGCTCTACCAGGTGGTCTTCTGTTGTGATTTCTCTCTTAACTCTGCTGCCCATGCTTACCCTCAGTCTGTCTTATTTTCTCTCTTCTAATTCTGTCAGGGGGATAGAAGAGTTTTTCTCCCTACCTCAAGATCAGGGGTATGAAGATCTTCCCAAGACCCAGTGCCTTGTTAGTGAGGAACAGGGAAATAACCATGTAAAGGGTCAATAACTTACAGGATTTCAGGTACACAAGAAGAGTCCTCAACTGGTAAGATCTCCTGAGAATCCTGATGCATCTTGAGCCACATCCTAAAATCAGCTTTTAGAGGAAACGAAATAGCTTAGATGAGACCAGAGACTGGAAGACTCTATGACAGTATGACCAATTTCATCCACGGCAGATAAACATCACCACCCTCGACTACCTTTTGCTTCCTTGTTCTCTGTTACCATTTTTCCTACATCATTCTGATGTCTGTTCCTACATCATTCTGATGTCTGTTCCTACATGCATTCCCTTCCGTAAGGCTTTTAACTTTTATTCCTATTTCACTCCAAGATTTTCAAAGTGGACAAATTTCCCCACAGTGCTGTGTGAGAGGCAGATCACTAGTGTCCGTTAAATCGCAAACACGTTCTTGAGCTGTGAATCAACATGACCACCTCCCCTCTCTCTGCCATGACTTTGGCATAGCCTAGCTGCATTTCTACATTTGTGTTTTTTACAGATAATTCTCCAAACTATTAAAAAGTGATTTCTAGCCATCCTTGCAAAGTCAACTCATCTTTCCAACTAAAGCATGGAAAATTACCAATCAGAAATCTCTGACAATTCTTCAAAACGGTCTGCTGAGTTTGTGTTTAAATTGGAAACATTTCGTGTTTGCATCTAAAATTTTATAGTAGGTGATAGTTGTTCTCTGAAATGTGACATTAAGATTTTTTTCCATTAAAGTTTATATCACCAAGTTAACAGTCTAAAGCAAAACTATATATGCAAGGAAAATTATATTAATTCTGCCAAGTATATATTCTGTGTTGAAAAATATAGTTGATTTTCCTTGTCTTTCATCCATAATTGCTTCCTGGGCATGGGTGCTTTGGTGCTAAAGGGTCTCTGTTTCTTTCCTGTGACTCACTTTATTCTTTCTTTTCTTGCTGTCACATTCTACTGTAATGTGGGTAGCAAGCATAAAGATGGCCCAGATTAGTAATTCTTCAGTGAACCATCCAAGTATGACCTTGTGTGCTTCATAGAAAGTGGAGTTTGTGAACTCAGGTGCCTCTGAGTCCACACGGGTACTGGAAAGAAGAAAAATAAATGAAAAAGGAAAGAATGTTCAGTGCAATGAATGTAGCTCAACAGGGAGGGGGTGGGGGATCATGGCAAATATGTTTCATCTTCTCAGCGACTGCAGGTTGCTAGCAAGAGGAGGTGTGAGCCCGTGCTGCCAGATCTCCAGGTTTTAAATGAGAAGCCCAAAAATCCAGATTTGTATGAGATCTCTTGATTTTTAAATGTTAAAAATAAATTCATTGGCCGGGCGCGGTGGCTCAAGCCTGTAATCCCAGCACTTTGGGAGGCCGAGGCAGGTGGATCACGAGGTCAAGAGATCGAGACCATCCTGGTCAACATGGTGAAACCCCGTCTCTACTAAAAATATAAAAAATTAGCTGGGCATGGTGGCACGTGCCTGTAATCCCAGCTACTCAGGAGGCTGAGGCAGAAGAATTGCCTGAACCCAGGAGGCGGAGGTTGCGGTGAGCCGAGATCGTGCCATTGCACTCCAGCCTGGGTAACATGAGTGAAACTCTGTCTCAAAAAAAAAAAAAAATAAAAAATAAAAAAATAAAAATAAAAAATAAATACATAAATTCAAATTTTACAAATCTGCCCAGCTTTGCTTCAAAATTAGTTCTAAACTGTGGGACCACAGTTTTGTACCTTCCAAAATTCTGAGATTTTGCTGTTTGTTTTACTTTAATGTGCTAGAGCTGCACTGTCCAATACAGCAGCCACTGGTCATATGTGACTGTTAGACACAGAAATGTGGCTTGTCCAAATTGAGATGTATTGTAAATATAAAATACAGAATGGATTTTGAAGACAGAATAAAACAAGAATATAAAATATTTGTGTCATTTAAAAAAAAAATTTTTTTTTTGAGACAGAGTCTTGGTTTGTTGCCAGGTGCCAGGCTGGAGTGCAGTGGTGTGATCTCAGCTCACTGCAACCTCCGCCTCCCGGGTTCAAGCAATTCTCCTGTCTCAGCCTCCTGAGTAGCTGGGACTACAGGTGTGCACCACCACGCCCAACTAATTTTTGTATTTTTTAGTAGAGACGGGGTTTCACCATGTTGGCCAGGATGATCTTGATCTCTTGACCTTGTGATCTGCCCGCCTCGGCCTCCCAAAGTGCTGGGATTACAGGCGTGAGCCACTGCCCCTGGCCTTCTGTTATTTTTAAGTGACATGTTAAAATGATATTTTGGATATATTTGTTAAATAAAATGTATTATTAAAATTAGTTCACCTGTTTCTTTTTACTTTTAAAAATGTGCTACTAGATTTAAAAAATTGCATATGTGGCTCACATTATACTTCTATTGGACAGCACTGTTCTGGAATTTAAAAAATAATCAAGTATGGCCGGATGTGGTGGCTTATGCCTTTGGGAGGCCAAGGTGGGCGGATCACCTGAGGTCGGGAGTTCCAGACCAGCCTGACTAACATGGAGAAACCCTGTCTCTACTAAAAATACAAAATTAGCCAGCGTGGTGGCGTGTGCCTGTAATCTAGCTACTCAGGAGGCTGATGCAGGAGAATCGCTTGAACCTGGGAGGAAGATGTTGCAGTGAGCCAGATCGTGCCACAGCACTCCAGTCTGGGCAATGAGAGAGAAACTCTGTCTCAAAAAAAAAAAAAAAAAAATCAAATATGACCACTGCAGATGTATGGAGTGAGTGTCCTGAGAACTTGTAAATAAGGACGAAGGAAGACCGGCTCAATGAAGCTGATGTCTCCTGGGGAACTGAGGTGGAGGAAACCACTGAGCCTATTTGTGCCCATGTGTCACCCTTGGGAGTGATGAGGGGAAAGGCTGAGAGAGATAACTGTAGAAGAACCTAGAGATTTTGGCAGAGGTGAGCAGGCGAGTAACAGGTGGGAGAGTCCACTGGAAAAGTTGATGTCTGCATGTTTATAACTAGTAATGACTATGTAATGGGGCCACTCGGAAAAGATGGAGGGAACCTGAAATATGAGTAAGGAAGGGACTCCTGTTTATGGAACATCCTCTGTGTATTGGGCACCATGCTGGGTGGCATTCATAAAGCATCTCAGACCAGGTCATAATTCTCAGAGCTCTCTGGTGGAAGATGGTTAGGGTTTTGTTGTTGTGGTTGAGACAGGGTCTCGCTCTCATACCTAGGCTGGAGTGCAGTGGAGTGATCAGAGCTTACTGCAGCTTTGACCTCCCAGGCTCAACTGATCCTCCTGCCTCAGCCTCATGAGTAGCTGGGACCACAGGCATGCACCACCACACCTGGCTAGTTTATTTTTTGTGGAGAGAGAGCCTCACTATGTTGCCCAGGCTGGTCTGTAACTTGTGGGCTCAAGCAGTCTGCCTGTTTCAGCCTTCCAAGGCAGGAGTGAGCTATCAAGCCTGCCTTTAAATTTTTTTTTTTAAACCAGAATTACATTTTGGGTTTTTGTGGGGCAGAATCTTAGAGTGAGGAGTTCTGACCAAGTAGGACTTCAAAGGAACTGTATGTAGTGAACAGGGAGATAATCTTAGCAAATGTTGGAAGCCACTGATCTGAGGAGGAGTTGAAATTGTTTTTTGGTTTTTGTTTTGCTGCTTGGAAATTAATTAATCAAATAGTTAAAATTTTAATAATGTTTTTTACTATTACTACTACTATCCTCTAATGAATATTAATGAAAATTATTTTTCAGAAAATAACCAATTCACCCCAGAAGTTAATCAGCTGCAGAAGGGAAGAGGTCCATCCCTGTGCCATGGCCGTGATGTCTTCTGAGGAAATCTTCAGGTCCTGGATCTCATAGGCTTGGGGAAGGGCCCAGGTGAAGCTGAGAACCTGGTCTGCATGACATGGAAACCATGAGGGGACAAGTTGTGTTTCTGTTTTCCTCCACCAACAAGGGATGAGAGAAGTAGGAAGAGCCTGTTGTCTACACGTCTAGAAGCATCCATCAGAGGCAGACTGGTTTGTCTAACAGAGCACTGACTGGGGGTTAGGAGATGTGACCTCTAGGCTGAGGGCTGCCATTTGCTGGCTGAGCAACCCTGGGAAAAGTGAATTCATCCCTTCGGTCCTACGTTTTCTCATCTGTAATTGGGGAATTAACTACACACCTGCTAAACACACACACACACAGAGTCTCTCCCTATATATATATACACATGTACACATATATACATCCTACACTTTCGAGGCTAGAGGGAACTGGTGACATTCTACAGTCTGACTAATTCTGTGTTTCTGGAGAGCAGGATGCAAATGTGTGGTAAGAATGATCAAAGACTCTACACACTGGGTGGCTTGGACAGCCCACGTTCCCAGAAGAATCCTTGAGAGAAAAGGAAGAATGGGAGCAATGGCGTTGATTTCACTTCAAGCCAAATGCTGGTGCAGAGGTGAATGGCTCAGCGAGCACTACAATAGGTGACCTGGAGGAAGGTCACAGCTGCACTGAAAATGGGATGTGCGTGAACACAGCGGATCCATGAACTACTGTAAAGTGTTGACAGCGTGCACACTGCGGCCAGCAGGTGACGTGTGTGTGCAATGCGATGAGAATGCAGAAGTCAGTAATGTGGGCGATGTTTGTTGTGCTCCTTTTTTCCTGTAGAGCTGCTAAAGTACAGAATTTAGCAAATAAAAAGGGGCCACCCTGCCCAAAAGTGTCTTTAAAGTTCTAGGTACATTGTCAACTTCAAGTCCAGAGAGGTTCCAAAGGACACCTTTGGTCAAGAGGACTGGGGGTGGGGGAGGAGGCGGGGGAGGAGCAGCCCCAGGAGTCCAGAACCCGGGGCTGCATGAGAACCCCAATTGAGGCAGCTAGCATAAGCCTCACCTGGTCAGGGTGACCCTGGGCCTTTCCTGGAGGTCCCACCCCACAGGAAATCCTTGGGGGACCCTCTTTTCCTTGACAGCTTACTCAGGGTATCTCAGCCCCTCTTAGTCTACTCATTTAGGACCTATCTCTGGAAGCCTCTACCCACCCCTCTCCCCTACCAGGTAAAGAAAAGAGCCAACCGCAGAGAAGGAATGGGGGAGGAAACTGGTTGAGGGGTGAAGGGATTGATGAGCAGGGCCTGCACCTTGCCTTCTAACCCTCTCAAAGCTCAGGAGCCTGAGTTGGTTTATCTCCATCCCCGCTTCCTGGGCTTTTTCCAGCCAGCCCAGTGGTGGGACAGTCTAATTGCATCAACTGAGTGTTTTCCAGAGGCCACAGCCCTTCACCACCTGGAGGGGTCTCTCCAGGAGCATGAGATCGCTGAAGACCTGTTCCTTCCTTTCCTTTGATTATCTTGTATACTTCTCTGTGTTGTCTGTTAGAGTGTGTGCTAATTTTATATTTGACCTAAACTGGAAACACACTTTCAGTTTGCAAAAACAAAGACCATATTTCTCTACCAGTCATCACCCTCCCTCTTCCCTCTTCCTGCCCCCTTATGGTAGGGTGGTGAGGGGCACTATCCTTCTGCCCCAGCGCAGGCCCAGAACCAAGAAAGGACCCCACCTCCCTCTGCTTGAGTCTCTCACAACTAGTCCCAGTGCCCATCCGTTTGTTGGCATGTGTAGGTATACAGAAATTTCTCTTGATTCTTCTGTTGTCTCTCCATGTCCTGAACATGCATTTATGGTGCCCCAGCCATGCACCAGACCTGCCAACCCCCACTTGTGGAGGGGCTGCCTTCTCCACAGCTGACCGTTCCCTCTCCCCTGGAGCACTTCTATCCTGAGTCCCAGCCCTCCCCCTCCCCCTCCAGTGCATTTATCCCTACGGCTGGACACTCACATGAGTGAAAAGGAATGTGATTCATATTTACAGCAGGACTGCAGCTGTAAACTGGAACTTCTCTGGGCAAACCAGGAGCCGGGTCACCCTCATCATAAGGCACAGCTTCCTGCCACACGTTTTTTCTAGAAGCTCCAACCTTCCAGTTGCCCAATCACTGAGTCTAGGGGCCCAGGCTCAGCACTACTGGCTTGCTTTGTTTTCACAGCCTCTCACTGAGTCCTGCAGGAATTGGGGGAAGTACTTGTGGTGGTGGTGGTCGGGGGAAATGAGTATCTGGGGGCAGCCTAGAGCGGCTTCTGCTGTTTCAGAGAAGACTGTCTCTTGCAGCCTGACCCAGTAGAGTCCCCTTGGCCCCCAGAATCAAGCCCAGCTTTCTTAGTCCTGCCTTCAGGGTACAACTGCTAGGGCCCAGTGAATAAAATCCCTGCTCCACGAGGCTTACACTCCAATGGGGTAAGGGCAAAGTAATAACACAATAACAAAGTATTATTATTAAGTGAATTAGTATGTTGGGAGTTTGTAAGTCACGGTAAAATAAAAGGTAGAGCAGAAAACAGGGGCTGAGGGGAAGCTGCAGCGTCTTCACAAAGAAAGTGGAGGAAACAATGGACCCAAAACTATCTGTTGGATAAGTCCCCGCATAGCCACATGGTGTGAGAGATCATGAGTGATTATAGAACAAAGTAACTTGGCGACAGTGGCCAGAAAAATGGAGTTGAAGTAAAGTGAAAAAGAAAAAACAAACAAAAAAACCAAAGTAACTTGGCAACAAATCCTTAGGTGTATGTAGTCTAAAACAAAAACTTTATTCAGTATTGTAGACTCCCAATTTGAGTAAGAACAGGGCACTGTTGGAATGGAATCAAATATATTAATATGAAGTCATGACTTTATGAAACATTACATTAAAAATATTTTGACTTTTTTTTTCCACTGAAATGGCCCAGAAGAAATGTCACCTCCATAATGCATCTTAATGCTAAGATTTTGGTTTCTAGTGTTAGTTTTCTCTCAAAGGAGCCAAAGTTTCTTGGCACCAATAGTGGATGCCATGTCAGTTTGGGGTTGAAAGGTACAAGGTGATCCTAGAATGCTTATACCTTTTTTGGACAGAAAGCAAAGTGCTAAATAAGGGTCATTCAAAATTACACAAGGAACAATCTATACAGGGCTCCCCCTGGCCAAAGCTGGGACAGTATAAGCACCAGAAGGAGAATATTGGCTGGCACAATTGATACCATACATTTGAAAAGTCATTAGTCCATGGTACCCAACAAGAGCAAAGCTACCACAATGCATTCTCAGAGAAGATGAATCTGATAGAATGCATTTCTACTTGTTATTCAATCCTGCTGGGCTTACTGACTCATTTATCGTGTCAATGAAGAATTCCAGTAAATGAAAATCCATCAGTCAGAAGGCATTTCTTCTCCTCTAAAGGCTCCTCTCTGCCCCTTAACGTCTTGGCTCTCCTTGTCCTGTCAAGGGGTTCCATGGAAAAGTCTTTTAAGTTCCCTTCACAGAAGGATTGCAGACTGCTGGTCTAGTCTCTGGGCCAACCCTCCCCGTCTCTTTAATAAAGACGTTTTTTCTTATTTTCCGTGTGCTGTATATTATTCTTAGGCTAGAGTAACTTTCCACAGGTGCAGACCTCTCGGTTTCCTTTGAATTTGGAGGGCTTGGGGCTTGATCCCATCGCCAGCTTCTGGAGCCCACCAGGAGGGGAAGACCCCATTACATCCACGGGTGTCTGGCGCCACCTTGTGGTAAGTGGTGGGATTTTTTTCTGTTCCCCCTCGCAATGAAGCTCCTTGGGCTTCCTGGATGAAGAAAGGAAAGCTCAGGCCGGTTTCCTAGAATAATAACTCAGTAACACAGTTTCCACGGACTTGGTCCTTAACAAACTTCCACTGTCACTGGTGGAGTTAGAATTTAGCAACCACCCTCTCCTTGCTCTGTGTCTGTATCTGTCCCAAGCTCATGATTTGGGGCTTCACGCTATATCCATGGCTCTCCCTCCCTGCTGGGACCTTGGCCTCTCTCTGTCTGTTGATCTCTCCTACACGCTGCCATTCCCTACCTCTCAGAAGTAGACTTTTTTTAAATGTTTTTTTCCCTTCTGTGTGTCCTATTTCTAGGATCCCTTTACTAGACGGACTTTCCAGGGGTGTTCCTCAGCCCCCGCACAGGTCAGTAGGGAGGAGTCAGCCTGCTGCTTGTTCATGTTGAACCAGGGTGCTGCCCAGCCTGTGAAATTTGGAATTGGAACACTAGAGTTGGCCCCAAATTACAGCTTTTTCTTCTGGCTCCTGGGACTCCCAGGTTCTTCAGCAACAATAACAAAACCTGGAAAAACGTATCCTTGCCAGAGGTGGGAGAAAGAATGATCCTCACAAAAGGATCTTTCTTGTCTTCCCCAGCAAGAGGTTGCAAGACCAGGTTGTGGAACCCCATTAAGGACCTTGGAGAAAGAACTGAGCAAGGAGCCTTCTCAGGGACCTGCAAACATCTCCACGAGCAAAAGTATGAATCCTCATATAGTGGAGGAAGTACATGTTCCTGGTTCCTTCACTGGACCTCACTGAAAAAAATCAACAACAACAACAACAACAAAAAACTACGTTAAATAAAAAAACCCCTGGCGGCTGGGTGCGGTGGCTCACGCCTGTAATCCCAGCACTTTGGGAGGCCGAGGTGGGCGGATCACCCGAAATCAGGAGTTTGAGACCAGCCTGACTAACATGGTGAAACCCCCTCTCTACTAAAAATACAAAAATTAGCAGGGCGAGGGTGTGGGCACCTGCAGTCCCAGCTACTTGGGAGGCTGGGGCAGGAGAATCGCCCAGGAGGCGGAGGTTGTGATGAGTGGAGATTGCACCATTGCACTCCAGCCTGGGCGACAGCCAGACTCTCTCTAAAAAAGAAACAAACAAACGCTTTTGGAGAAACGAGTGCGTGAACAAACCTCAGTAACTTCTACCTTTTGCTTCTGTACTTAAAACAGCTCCTCTAGGAAGTGGCCACATGCCTCCAAATTTCCTGCAGATGCCAGCCAGTCTTCTATGAAATTAAGTCTACAAAACATCATCTTGAGTTTCTGGCCCTAGGAGATCATAGCTCAGAAGGTAAGCCCCTCTGATGTCATTCCACCTGCATTAATCACGAGGACGAGCTTTCCCAGGTGAAGCCATTTCATTGACATTAACTGCTCACTGTCTCACTGGAACTTTTTCTCTCTCTCTCTTTTTTTTTTTGAGATGGAGTCTTGCTCTGTTACCCAGGCTGGAGTGCAGTGGTGTGATCTTGGCTCACTGCCACCTCTGGGTGCAAGCAATTCTCCTGTCTCAACCTCTGAGTAGCTGGGATTATAGGTGCTCACCACCACACCCAGCTAATTTTTGCATTTTTAGTAGAGACGGGGTTTCACTATGTTGCCCAGGCTGGTCTCAAACTCCTGGCTTCAAGTGATCTGCCTGCCTCGGCCTCCCAAGGTGCTGGGATTACAGGCGTGAGTCGCCACCAGTGTTTTAAATGAAGTGTTTCAGTTTAGCTGATGGCAGCAAATAGATGCTGAAATTTAAATATAAGTAACATGAACAACTCAATTCTATTTTATTTTTCAAATAAAAAGATCTGTCCATTTGCAAAGAGCTTGGAGTGTTCTAATTAAAATTATATTAAATTAGAATTGATATTCAGAGACATCAGGGTATCGTCTGCTTGAAAAGCTGTCCTCCCAACAAATGAGGGGACTATAAATGGTTAGAAGTCTGACGTGCTGGATTTAAAAATATCTTTATGGAGTATGTTTTATTGATTTTTAGCCATACAGACTGGGTGATTCTGGATGTCTGTGTGTGGGATCAAAAAGTATATGAATTGAACTGTTTTTAAACCAGTAATTCTCTGTGCCTTATTCCTTTCTTCCCTTTCTTCCTTCTCTGCCCATATTTCCTTCCGTCTTCCTTTCTTTCTTTACTTTTCCCGAAGAGTTTAAACTCTGAAGAAGTTTAACTTTGGGTTGACAAGGGCAAGCCTCAGGTTAAAGAACTGATTAAAAACTTGGGCATGAGGTGTGGGTCTCAACATGTTGCTTAAAAACAAACAGCCCAACTTCCAAAGACGTGCATGGTGTTGACTGTGGCAGGGTGTATGAGAAGGTAGGGCCCAGGCTTTTCTTTGGCTAATGACTCATTTAAAAACTCATTTGCCCCCTAAAACACTTATTCCAAAATTGGAATTTTTAAATTAAATGCCATTTAAAACTTCAGAAAGGCATTAAAATCCTGATAATTGAAACAGATGATATGTCAATTCACCTTTTAAATTCAAAGAATATAATTCAGAGTAAATCATAAAATTAGGGAAGGATTTGGATTTCTTTGCTAACATTAAAATTTAGCTATTGCATAAATGTGAACTATAATTGTAAACACTGGAGTATTTTACAAACTGGTTCTATTGGAATCCATGTAGTCTGGAAACTGTATGATTCTGTAAAAAAGTTTCCACTTGAACTTTCTGGCAATAGTTGAAGGTAAAATAATCTGATACACTTTCCTGTCAATAAAAAATTAATCATCATATAATTGGACATATTTACTTATGTTTTTGGTTTTTCTTTCTTTTTTCTTTTTTTTCTTATTTATTTTTTTTTTTTTTTTGAGATGGAGTCTTGCTCTGTTACCCAGGCTGGGGTGCAATAGTGTAATCTCGGCTCACTGCAACCTCCACCTCCTGGGTTCCATTGATTCTCCTGCCTCAACCTCCTGAGTAGCTGGGATTATAGGTGTGCACCACCATGCCTGGCTATTTTTTGTATTTTTTAGTAGAGATGGGGTTTCCTCATATTGGCCAGGCTGGTCTTAAACTCCTGACATCCTGATCTGCCTACCTTGGCCTCCCAAGGTGCTGGAATTATAGGCCTGAGCTCCAGCGCCTGGCATGTTTTTTTTTTTTTTTTTTTTTTTTTTTCAAGGCAGAGTCTTGCTCTGTTGCCCAGGCTAGAGTGCGGTGGCACCATCTTGGCTCACTGCAACCTCTGCTTCCCGGGTTCAAGCGATTCTCCTGCCTCAGCCTCCCGAGTAGCTGAGACTACAGGTGCTTATGTATTTCTTATTTAAACTCTACTGAAGTATATCTGGTTGTATTTTTATGACATTCTCATTTGGCTTTGGGAAGTTTGAATTTTCTATAGAGTTAAGGTAGTTGGTAGTTGTGTTTTCCAAAGACTTCTGAGAATTTGGAAATCTATACTCTGGTCTGTAATGAAAATAAGGACAACAATAATATATATATGAAGCAAAGTCGCAATTTTTATTCATAAAAGAGTTCAGGCAAAAATCTTAAGACACTGCATTTATAGCTACTGTTCTTGGCTAATCGTAGAGAATCTGATCCTCCAGTGAGAAAATGAATCAAGATTTTCAGAGAAAAATCAAAATGGTTCTCCCAATTCGTAGTTTCTTGACCCGGAACCAGTCAAAGTTTGGGAGGGGAGTGTTGAATATTATAAACGGAGGGAGAGCTTATAGCTCATAAAAAGGAGCAATATAAATTAAACATCTTAGAAGATAAGAACAGAATTAAAAAGAAAAAGAAAAAATCTCCTAAACCTGTGAAAATAACATGGGTTTGCTAGATTAAATGTCAGGGGCAGAATTGGCTAATTCAGCCAGAAATCATGTGTGCCAATCTGGGTTATACCCATGTATTAAACCATTGTAGATGGGGAAATGCAACCATCATGCAGAATGTTGGCCGCTGCGCTGCTGAAGGTCCCTCTATCACCTCGGTGGGCGGATCCCCTGTTTCCTGGTGGCTGCCAGGCATCCCCTCTAGAGCCTTGGTCTGTCAGCTGTTCTGATGCCAGAGCTCTCAAACTGCAAGCAAAGGAGAACAGATGAGCCAAAGCTCTGTACAGAGCCAAAGAGTCAGAGATTATGAATGAGTTTAGAGCAAAGAGATTTTTAGCAAATCCTTAGCGGAATGCCATCTAAAAATACACAAGTAGGATGTATTAGGAGAATTGAGCTTTATTTGATAACTGGAAGATTTGCATTAATGTTGTAATATTATTTTAGAATGATTTTTTTTTCCAGACAAATAAGTAATTGTTTATTTTGTTAGAAATCTAGGCTTCTTGGCATAAGAGAAGAGGAATTACAATTGTAGAATCAAGAATTTGAGTAGGTGATGAATATCCTAATTACACCGATTCAATCTTTACCAGTTAGGTGAAGGTATTAAATTATCACATGTACCCTGAAAATGTGTGCATCTATGACTTATCAATTAAAAAAAAACACACAGAATGGTACTGATGTTTCAAACCAGGCAAAACATACCTTAATGGAATTCATAAAACTAAAATGTCTAAAGAAAAACACCATATCCCATCAATATGTATAATTATTATGTGTCAGCTAAGCATAAAAGAAAAGAAAGCAAAAAAAGAATTTAATTAGGAATACTTTATTGTTAGAACTGGACTGAAAAAAATCAAGATCAATTCAAACTATTAAAAGAACAAAAGTATTAAATTAGAAATACATCTCCTTTGTCTCTCTGTCTATTGAAATGCCCAGGGGCCCTGTCACCTCACAACGCACTTTGGCACCCACAGTCTGGTCTCTAATACTCTTCTCACCAAAAGCATCTTGGGAGGAATGGCATATTCCATACTTTAAGCTGGAAGTTCAAGGAAAACCTAAGCACTGAACAACAGGGCCAGAAATCAAGAAAGCTTGAATGAATTAGTAGAGTCAAGAGGACATAGGAGCCCATCTAAAAGGGTCCTGCTGGCCAAAGTTGGGGCCACTTGAGTGTCAGAAGTAGAGTATTGGCTGAAGCCAATGGGCTTCAGGGTAGATTGGAAAAGCCATGAGTCCAAGATGATACATAAAAAGAGCAAAAGATTATGAGTAGTGTAAGAGAAAGTGGAGAAAGAGAGAGAGGATTTGCTGAGTCATTTACGTGTTGGTGTTACTGAATCGTCTGTGGGGCAGAAGGGAGAGTCTGGCTTATGTGATACCAGCATTTGTACCTGAGGTTTTTATCCAAAAGTCCTGCATCCCCTCTCAAGCCTTCGGAGTGAGAAGGAGGGCTTGGGGAAGCCTCTGGCACTGTGGCTTTTAAAAATATTAAGCCATTCTCTCCTACATGAGCTCTCTTGGAGAGGTGTCCACTCTTCTCTGCAGGACAGGCAGGAGAAGGAGGGATTCCTGCCAAAGCCACTGATAAACAAATTCCTCTCGTCACTGAGGGAAGATGTTGCCACTTTGGAAATGGGCTTGTCCACTCTGTTGGAAGGCTGGGATGTCCTGTGGCTGGGGCCTATATCTTGCCCAATAGCGTCTGAGACACGAATGGAAGACATCTGCTCAAGATGGTACAATGAGCACACATCAAACTCTGTACACACACACTCTGTCTTTCTCTCTCTCTACCAAGAATGAACAGTAAACCTACAGGGTAAGCTGGTGAAGAGTAGCCCAGTGGTAGAAGGAGCTGGGTATACACAGGTTGGCTTTAAAACTCATGTGAGAATGGGGATGAACATGCCCAAGCTTGGCAGGAGACCCGACCCATGCTCCCTGCAAGCAGCTGGGGCTGAACATGCTCCAGAAATGTGCTGCTTGCTCATGGCACCTTGACCTCCTGGGTGCAAGTGATTTTTCCTGCCTCAGCCTTCCCGTAGTTGGGACTACAGGCATGTGCCACTGTGTCAGCTAAATTTTGTATTTCTTGTAGAGACAGGGTTTTGCCATGTTGCCCAGGCTGGTCTTGAACTACTGAGCTCAGGTGACCCACCCTCAGTCTCCCAAAGTGCTGGGATTATAGGCATGAGCCATGGCACCCAACCCACTTTGAACTCTTGAAAGAGATAAAGCCTCTCTTGTCTCTAGCAAGGGGCTTTCTTGCTTCAGGGAGGGGTCAGCTTCTCTTTTTTTTCTTCTCCTCCTTTACCTGCTGCCATTGTGTACCCATCTGGGATTGGAGTTCAAGAATGGGAGAGGAGGATTATAAATCGTTCTACTATAAGGACACATGCACATAAATGTTCATTGCAGCACTGTTTACAATAGCAAAGACCTGGAACCAACTCAAATGCCCATCGATGATAGACTGGACAGGGAAAATGTGGCACATATACACCATGGAATATTATGCAGCCATAAAAAACGATGAGCTCATGTCCTTTGTAGTGACATGGATGAACTTGGAAACCATCATTCTCAGCAAACTGACACAAGAACAGAAAATCAAACACCGCATGTTCTCACACATAGGCGGGTGTTGAACAATGAGAACACATGGACACAGGGAGGGGAGCATCACACACTGAGGTCTGTCAGGGGCAAATAGGGGAGGGACAGCGGCGGGTGGGGAGTTGGGGAGAGAGAGCATGGGGAGAAACGCCAGATATAGGTGATGGGGAGGAAGGCAGCAAATCACACTGCCCTGTGTGTGCCTATGCAAAAATCTTGCATGTTCTTTACATGTACCCCAAAACCTAAAATGCAATTAAAAAAAAAGAATGGGAGAGGGATTGCAGCACTGTTCACTACAGCCAAGATTCAGAAGCAACCTGAGTGTCCATCAGTAGACAAATGGATAAAGAAAATGCGGTACATATACACAATGGAGTACTATTCAACCATAAAAATGAATGAGATCCTGTCATTTGCAATGACATGGATGGAACTGGAGGTCATTAAGTGAAAGAAGCCAGGCACAGAAGACAAACTTCGCATGTTCTCATTTGTCTGTGGGACTAAAAATTAAAACAATTGAAGTCATGGAGATAGTAGAAGGATGGATACAAGAGACTGAGGAGGGCAGTGAGGAAAAGTGGGGGTGCTTAATGGGTACAAAAATAGAGTTAGATCGAAGTCATAAGATCTAGTATGTGACAGCACAATGAAGTGGCTAAAAGTCAACAATAATTCATTGAATATTTTAAAATAACAAGAAAAGTATAATTGGAATGTTCATGACACAAAGAAATGATACATGCTTGAGGTGATGGAAACCCCACTGACCTGATGTTATTATTACATGTTGTATGCCTGTATCAAAACATCTCATGTCCCCATAAATATACATACCTACTATGTATCTATACAAATTACAAATTAAAAGAAAAAAGAAGGGAAGAGGGGAACTGGGCTCAGGAAGGTCTTACTTGATTGGAACAGTTGAAGGCCGGTTTTGGCTCTCTGGGCCCAGTTGAGGCTTAAAGCTGATTCTTTCTCCTCTGGGCACTTTTGTGTGTTCTTTGTAGGCATCCCTGCTGAAACTCAGACTGTCAGTCCCATGATTTAGGCAATACATTGTTTTTAAGCTTTTTTCCTTAGCCTCTGGGTTTCCCAGACGCTGCTTTCCACTCTGCATCTTCAGGCTGTTTGGCTTCCTCAAAGTGAGCCAGGCTCCCACCTTCTTTCCTCAGTGGTGGGGAACACATACCAAGCTGTCTGCATGGGACCCTAAACTTGGGGTTAAGAGGTCATCTGCTCAATTCCACCCTTTCCCTGGGCGATGTGGCTCAGAGTGCTCCAACAGCTCTCTCCAAAGACATCCTCTTCAAATGTCCTTGGAAATGTCCAACTCAATCCTTTCCATATCCTTTCAAAAGATGGCAGGCATGATTTTAAAATATTACTTTTAATCTATGTGTGGCGGTGCACATCTGTAATTCCAGCACTTTGGGAAGCCGAGGCGGATGGATGGCTTGAGCTCACAAATTTGAGACCAGCCTGGGCAACATGGAACCTCATTTCTACAAAAAATACAAAAATTAGCCAGGTATGGTGACGTTCGTCTATAGTGCTAATTACTTGGGTGACTGAGTGGGGAGAATCACCTGAGCCTGGGAAGTTGAGGCTGTAATGAGCTGTGATCACACCACTGCACTCCAGCCTGGTAGATAGAGTGAGACCCTGTCTCAAAAAAAAAAAATCAGTTTTAAGATTAACATTATGTTACATATTGAAGAGGTAAGCAGGGAACAGTATCCTTGCAATGAGAGCAGGAGATTATTAAACAAAAATAGGCAGTCATGAAATATATTGCTATTGGAAATAAAAACAACTGCAGCAGGCAGGCTAGGCAACAGGTGGGAATAGCTGGTAAAAAATTAGGTGATAGATTAAGTGAATTAAAATATAGAAATGCTGGGTACATTGACTCCTGTCTGTAATTGGCTCCCAGTGCTTTGGAAGGCCAGAAGTTTGAGACCAGCCTGAGCAACATAGTGACACCCCATCTCTTAAAAAAAATTAGCTTGATGATGACATGTTCCTGTAGTCCCAGCTACTTGGGAGGCTGAAGTGGGAGGATTTGCTTGGCCCAGGAGTTCAAAGTTGCAATGAGCTATGATTGTACCACAGAACTTCAGCCTGGGTGTTTCTTAAAAAAAAAAAAAAAAAAAGAAAAAAGAGAGATATAAAAAATGTACATGTAACATAGCACCAAAAGATGAAGAAATGGAAAATATGAATAAGAAGTTGAGAGCCATGGGAGATAGATTGAGAAATTCTGACACGCATCCAAGAAGAGTTTCTGAATAAGAAAAATAGAACAGGGGAATGGAAATGTTTGCAGAGCTAATGACTGAAAATTTCCATAATCAAAATAAAATTCCAGATCAGGAAAGTGCACCGATTTTGTTGGGGTAAAGTAAGTAAAGAAACAAAATACCCAAGTAATCCCTTCTGAACACTACCACGGCTCAAAGGGAACAGAAAAAAAAAAGATCCAGCCTCAGTGTGAACCCACGTCACGCCTGATCACATTTCCAGCAAAGGGAACACCTGGCTCTGGGCGCCTCCCGCCTAGGGCAGGCGCGTAGAGAACACGTGACTGGAGTCTGCAAATTTCTACTACTTCCTTCTTTCTCCATTAAGGCTTTATTAAGCAGAGTTTTCCTTCCATTAAATTAAAAAATAATAAAAAGAAAGCAAGAAAAGACTTCTGCTGCTTCTGTCCTCAGGCAGCTTCGGAAGATCGCGACACTTGTTATTTAGGGCTCAGACACATGGCACAGCACACGGCAGGCACCTATTTCAGGATTTCCCAAGCACTGGAATCTGGCTTCATGACTGGGGCCCTGCTGACTCCAGTCTTCTAGAAAAGGTAATGATGGGGGCAGGGTGACAAGTGTGGGGACCGCAGTGCCTCGTCTCCTGGGGCACACTCTACTTGCTGTTCGGTGGCACAGCTTTCACAGGCTATGATTGCAAGAAGAGGGGAAATAAGGTGTGGCTAATCTCCTAACCTCTAATACTTTTTTTTTTTTTCTTGAGACAGGGACTTGATCTGTCAAGGGTCTTGATCTGTCGGGCTACAGGCTGAAGTATAGTGGCTCAATCATGGCTCACCTCAGTCTTGATCTCCGGGCTCAGTCTCCCGGTAGCTGGGACTACAGGTGTGCACCACCACGCCTTGCTAATTTTTAACTTTATTGTAGAGACGGGATCTCATTATATTATGCAGGCTGGTCTCAAATTCCTGGGCTCAATCAATCCTCCTGCCTTAGCCTTCCAAAGTGCTGGGATTACAGATGTGAGCCATTTCACCCAGCCTTAACCTCTAATCTTTAGACTAATTAAATTCATTTCTGAAGAAATACATGTTTATTGTTAAAACAAATTAAGCAACTTGGAAAGATGTGAAACCAAAAGCTTCTCCCTTCTTTCTCTTGGTCTTATGCCCTGGGTGTGAACTCTGCTAATATTTGCTTTGTCTTCCTCACATCCTCTAGCTGTTACAGCTGGGATAAGATGTGAGGTTTCACCAATCACGGTTCCCATCCCACACTCCCGTTTCTCTGGATTCCTCCTCCAATCACCATTTGGGGAAGTAGATGCAAGTTGTCCATTGTTTAGGGAAGCCGTCACAGTGCAATCAGTGAAGAAATATGCCAAATTCTTGAGTTTTAAGGTAAGAGTTCTCAACTCAGATATAAGATACAAAAAATTGAGCAAATAGTATATTGGTGCAATCAGTTTTTTCCCACTCTTCCCAATCCCAGATTAGATAAAGATGAGTTGAGGGAAGAGGTGAAATGGGGAGGAAGTAATGAGAAAAGCAGTCATGGTCTCCAAGAAGGGATATCCCTGTGTCCTCCTCTGGGGATTAGATGTAAAGAAGTATGGGAGAGTATTATGAATTCTCCAGATAAAGTTGGGGGATGCAGGTGCAGAAGTGTCAGTGACAGACTTCCACTTGGAGGTCTGGGGAGCAGACACCTCTCCCTGAGACTGAGATATGAGGTGTATCTCTAAGCCTAGGAGCCAGGCTAAGAAAAAAAGAACAATTGTTAATTAAGCTTAAATGTCAAATGCCTGAATCTACCCAGAAATGACCATGACTAATTTTCTGCCATTATGAGGATTGGAGATTCCAAATAAAGGTAAAATTGTATAATGGAACAATAAAAAAAAGTAATATTCCGTACACTCTACGCTGCTTGGAAAATTTGTATATTTATATATTTTGTATATCTACAGTTTTGATTCCTCTATTTCCTTTTCTTGATGAGCTGGCTTTATCCTGAGATGGATGAAAGAACTATGATTTCAATTTCTCCTTCTCTTTGCTAAGTTATTTAAACACGCCGTGTTGGTTTGCCTATCACCAAAGAGCTGGTGAAAATAAAGATTAGTTTTCCACTCCGTCCTCTTCCCGAGTACTTGCAGACAGCAGCGTCAGTGTATTGTTTGGCTTCTCCGAACGTGGCTTCGGCAGAGCCCTCCGGAGCCGGCTGTAGTTCCCGGAGACGCCACGAGGTGGCAATGCAGGTCTTGGCTGGCCACCTGCCGGCTACGGTTGATCTGGTGGGGTCCCCGCGGAGCCTCAGCGTCCTCTCCGGCAAAATAACAAATGTCCGTCGTGCAGGGCACTTTCTTCGGGAAGGACTCCTGGGAGCTCAGGAGTTTGCATTCGAAGCCGAGGGAGCGAGGGGCTTCTGATAATGATATTCAGCGTCAAACGGAGTCTCTCCCAGCTTTGATGTATGAGATTATTATGGAGAGTAATGCAGGCCGGGTGATGCGCTGGGCAGGCTGTGGATGTGGATTCCTCTGTGGATTGCGAGGCCGGCCGCCACAGGGATGCCGCTTCCCAGGGACAAAGAGCGGTGAGGGGAGAGATGGGGACGGCCAGGAACCGAGGACTGTCATGGGAGGGCCAGGCGTCTGTGTTTGTTCTCAGCAACAACGGATTGGGCCCTTTCCCGGAGGCGCAAGGGAGGCCAGCCCACGGGCGGATTAGCGTTTGCCCTCAGTCCTGCGCTGGAGGGCAGCGCACCCCCAGGCAGAGCCGCCCCTGGCTGAGATGGCGGTGGGGCTGCTGTTCTGGACGCCTGTGCGGAGGAGCTCTTCACTCCAGGGTTTTATGAAGATGACCAAAGAGGAAAGGAGGGCTGGGCGGGCACTGGAACGAGATCTCAGTGGCGGGCCCTCTGTGGACAGTTGGGGGCCATGCTGGTAGGCACCCTAGAGAGGGTTAACAGAGTAGCCTTTCCTCTTCCTGGAGGTTCTGCCAAACTCTCCCACTGCTCATTCTAGTTTAGACTGGAATGTTTTGTTCTTTGTTTCAAGTTTTTTTGTTTTTGTTTTTGTTTTTTTTTTTGAGCCACACGGTCGCTTGGAGTAAAAATTCTATCCTCTTGATTTAGTGCTTCTTCTCACTTGCATGAGTCCCAACGCGCTCTTACCACCAGGGTCATGAGAATCACCCCTTGACACAGTGTTCTGCCATGACAGAGGGTTTACCTCTGGGCACCAAGCTGTGATCACTGCCACAGCGCGTCCCTGTCAAAGTCTGGTCCTGGACAGATAGATACTTGCCCTCTGCAGTGTGAATTCTCACGCTCGTATTAAAGCTATTGACTCAGTTTATTCTCACCTGCTCAGCCGTTACCCTCAGAACCAGGCACAGGCTCTAGCCAAGGGCCCTGCCAGGTCCAGTTCTCCCCTCACAAACCCTCAGGCCCCAGACTTCAGACATTTGGTTAGAGCTCAAGTCCACACCGTTGATTAGGCTTCCCTGCCTACAGACCTGTCTGCTCTGACAACTTTCTTGGCCCCAAGTCTGGATGTTAGAGCCTTTGCTCCCAGAAGGCCCCAGCTCCTACTGCAGACTGTCCAGCCCTCTTCCAAGCTCTGCAGCTGTAGGGGCCTCAGGTAGGGGCATGCCTTCAAGGCACCATAAAATCCTGTTACATTCCTCCAGGGCACCAGGGCACCAACAATAAGGTAATAAACACCTTATATCCCTGGGAGCCCTAACATCCTCTGCCACTATGTGTGTATGTAAAAATAATACAGGCCAGGTGCGGAGGCTCATGCCTGTAATCCCAGCGCTTTGGGAGGCCAAGGCAGGCGGATTGCCTGAGATCAGAAGTTTGAGACCAGCCTGGCCAAGATGGCGAAACCCCATATCTACTAAAAATACAGAAATTAGCCCAGAGTGATGGCAAACGCCTGTAGTCCCAGCTACTTGGGAGGCTGAGACAGAGAATCCCTTGAACCTGGGAGGCGGAGGTTGCTGTGAGCCAAGATCATGCCACTGCACTCCAGCCTGGATGACGGAGTGAGACTTCATCTCAAAAAAAAAAGAAAAAAAAATATATGTATATTTATATGGCCTTAATTTGCATAACTAATAAATGTTCCCCAAGGGCTCCAAGGTGACTTGCTATCCTTAGCCAATGGACTAAGAGGCAGCCAGTGTAATTTGTTTGATTTTGGACTCCTTTTGTATCTAGTTATTTTGATTTTTGACAATTAGCTCATTATCTTTGTTTCTGTAGATGTTCAAAGTAAAATTTCTAAATATTGACTCTTATTCGCTGATTTTTATGGAGAGGCACACAATAGGCAGTCATGTCTTTTTTTTTTTTTTTTTTTTTTGAGACAGAGTCTCACTCTGTTGCCTAGGCTGGAGTGAAGTGGCATGATCTTGGCTCATTGCAACCTCCGCCTCCCAAGTTCAAGTGATGCTCTTGCCTCAGCCTCCTGAGTAGCTTGGATTACAGATGTCTGTCACCATGCCCGGCTAATTTTTGTATTTTTATTAGAGATAGGGTTTCACCATGTTGGCCAAGCTAGTCTCGAACTCCTGACCTCAGGTAATCCGCCCACCTTGGCCTCCCAAAATGCTGGGATTACAGGCATGAGCCACCACACCCAACTCATCATATTGGTTCTGAATGAGTGAGCGCAGGGTTGCTGGTGTGAGTGCTCTAGGAGAAGACTGATTGCCAGAGTGGCGGGATAAGGCTCATAAACAAATCTTTCTTTTCTGGGGTGCAGGATGATTCAGCACCACTTCCAAGCCATCATGCCTGAGCTGAACGAACTAGTTGAATACCGTCTGTTGTGATTCTGCTTCATCATTGCTGTTTTTAAATGTGTGTAAGTGGGTGGGGTCTTTTGCCCCCAGCTGCCTTCGGGAGGAAGAAGCCCTGAAATGTGTTGAGTGGGCCGACTGAGTTCACTGTGCACAGATCTTCTGAGTGCGTAGGACGTCACTGCCAGTAAGTCACGCCAGGTCTCTCCCAGATGGGGACACTGAGGTCCAGAGATGTGGGGGCTCTCAACTCACCTGGGCTTCTTCAGCCCTGTGGGCATCTGGGCCTGATCTTGGCTGTCCTGAGTAATTTCATCACTGTTCATTGTCCAAGTTTTTGCCTTCCTGGGTCCAGAAAAATGGGAAACAATATATTGTTCCACCACTTTCTGAACAGCTCCAAAACAGCTTCCCACGACTATGAACTCCCCAGGGTGGGAGGGTCTTCACAGGAGGACAGGGACTGTTCCCCAACTATGTAGTTGGGGCTTTCTCTGTGGCACCTTCGGCTTCTATTGAAGCAAACACTAGGTGGGGCTGCCTGGGCTTCCCTAGACTGACCAGCTCCTGCATGTTCAAGAAGAAACCGCCCAGGGACCACGCAGTGGACCAGCAGTGCTGTGACCACAGACTGGCTGTCCCTTCTTCCATGCAGGCAATCGTTCAGCTAGCGTTGATGGGGCCCCTTACCTACTTCCTTATCGAGGCTGCTATCTGCCATCCCGTCTTCAGTTCTTGCTGCGCAGCCTTCCCTGGCTTCTCCGCCAGCTCGGCTTTTTTTTTTTTTTTTTTTTTAAATTTATTTTATTGCATTTTAGGTTTTGGGGTACATGTGAAGAACATGCAAGATTGTTGCATGGGTACACACATGGCAGTGTGATTTGCTGCCTTCCTCCCCATCACCTATATCTGGCATTTCTCCCCATGCTATCTCTCCCCAACTCCCCACCCCCCACTGACCCTCTCCTGTTTCCCCCCAACAGACCCAACTGTCACTCTTCTCTAAGAGCTCAGCATTGCTCATCCCTCAGAGCCTCCATTCAACCCTCCCGTCAAGCCTCTGCTCTCTCTCGGCCCCCACTTCTCCCCTCCATACCCTTCGCTACGAGGGCTCATAAACAAATCCTTCTTTCTTTTCTGGGGGCAAAAGAGCCCACCCACTTACACACATTTAAAAACAGCAATGATGAAGCAGAGTCACAACAGACGGTATTTAACTAGTTCGTTCAGCTCAGGCATGATGGCTTGGAAGTGGTGCTGAATCATCCTGCACCATGAAAAACTCTATTCTGAAAAACCCACACATTTGACTAACGCATAGTTGATGTTCCAGTTTTTACATCAAGGATAATATGAGGTATGGGTTGAATCTGTGGACATTTTTTCCCTTTTTTTTTAATTTAAATAACAGATGACATCCTGTGGTCTCTTTTCCTTTTTTATGTTTTTTTTTTTTTTTTTTTTTTTTTACCGCAAGTACAATGCACACTGATAGAAAAGATGTACGTCGCATGTATCCGTGATAATAGCCATGGCAAAGGCAGTCTGAGGCATATTAACAACAGACTTATCTATGGAGCAGCACCTTATGTAAGATGCATTTTCCTCTAGAGCTAAGCAGCAAAGAATTTACCTACACCGTAGATAAAATGGCCCCTGGGCCCACACGCCATCCCGTGCCAGGCCCTGTGGCAAGGGGAGTTTTCTCACCTCCATAATTGACATAACGAGGGTAGGGTTTCCACTTAGCACAAAAAGCTAACATGTAAATTGGCCCCTGATGCTTGGCAGTCTGGCTGTACTAATGTCGCCTATGCAACCCAAGATAATTCAGTGACATCTTTCTTTTCTCTAGGGGAGAAGTGTGCTTTCTGCCAGTGTCCATCTGACAAGCCCGGATAAACATTTTCCTGGCAGGTGGAGACATATATTTAGGGTTTACTTGAATTTAGCCATTCAAGACGTTTTTATAAAACCTCTCCCATTTCCTCAAAAAACCCTGAGGGCTAAACGGTGACAGAAAGCTAGGCTGAAGCTGGTGGGGTGAACTCGAGTTCTCTTCCTCCTTATGGCCAGGAGCTCACCAGGCCACGGTAAACAAACAGAACATCCAAGAAAAGCCTGTAAATTTCATCTGTGCAACCCTGTGCCATAGGGATGGGACGTGGTCAGGGATGCGATACTGTTCATCTCCTGCCTCCCTCATCGGGTCACAGCTTCCTCTTCTGCAGCCCCATACCCTTCCTCTCACCCAGTGGACCAGCAGTGCTGTGACCACAGACTGGCTGTCCTTTCTTCCATGCAGGCAATCGTTCAGCTAGTATTGACGGGGTCCCTTACTTAGTTCCTTATCGAGGCTGCTATCTGTCATCCATTTTCAGTTCTGGCTGCCCAGCCTTCCCTGGCTTCTCCACCAGCTCGGCTTTTCTACTGTCACTCTCTCTAAGAGCTCAGCATAGCTCACCCCCCAGAGCCTCCATTCAACCCTCCTGTCAAGCCTCTGCTCCAACCATCTCCACCGCCTGCCTTCTCTGCTCCTTATTCAGACCTCTGAGCCTGCTCAGGGAAGTCACGCAGGTGGAGTCAACACCTAACCTCAGCTGGACACACTGATGGCATTTCTACCCAGGTGACTTCAAGCCTGGACCCCTCAAGGCCTGGCCTGTTTCTGCCTCCCTATGGCTTGGTGTTCTTCACCTCCAACTTTCAGAGTTCAATGACTCTGTCATTCCTTGTTCTCCTGTGGCCTGATCACGTCAGATAGCAGGCCTTTCCTCATCCTCCATGGCTGGACTTTTCCAAGGAGTGGTCAATTTCTGCCTCCTTTTCTTTACCATCTGCACATTCCTAATCTCTTGACATTTAACTTCCACCCCTTCTACTTTATGAAAATATGTTTTCATATTTTCACAGATGAGGTTATAATGCCTAGATCTCAGGGGATTTTCCTCAAGACCAGTGGCAGGATTTGACCTGTATGACCACCATATCGTTCTTGTGATAGACAGAATAATGACCCACCAAAGATGACCAAGTCTCAATCCACTGGATTGTGAATATATTACCTTACATGACAAAGAGAGTCTGCAGATGTGATAAAGTTAAGGACCTTGAGATGATGATCCTAACGCAATTACAAGAATCCTCATAAGGGAGAGACAGGGAGTGAATTTTAGAGGAGATGGAATGATGGAAGCAGAGGTGATGGCGATGCAAGGCTGTGAACCAAGGAATGCTGGCAGCCTCTAGAGGCTGGAAAAGGCAAAAAATGGATTTTCTCCTGGAGCCTCTAAGAAGAACACAGCTCTGTTGATACCTTACTTTTAGTCCCACAAGACCCATTTCAAGTTTGCCTTGTTTTAAATCACTCAGCTTATGGTAATTTGTTACATCAGCAATAGGAAACTAATATACTTCTCACAACTCTCTTCTCCTGAAATTGTCGTATCTAAAATGATGGGAACTCCTGCTTCTTCTGCTGGTCCTTTTCATTCTTTTCTCTCCAAGTTTGGGCGTTTAAGCCTCAACCTATTTCACCTGCCTTGTATTATCATTCTCACAATGAATGCTTTTAGAGTCAGTCTGTATGTCTGTTTAGGAATTCCGCTGTATTCAGCACATTTGGAGAGGCCCACCTCACTCCCATTCCCCTCTTAGAGAACCTTCCTCCACTTACAGCCCTGGCTGAGTAGACAGCAGGCCTTGTGACCTTTCCCTTAGTCATATCTGGCCAGTGCCGGTGTGTGCACCTCTTCTAAGGAGAGATCACAGGTGAGCTGGCCTGGCTTAGAAAAGATCCACTGGGCTGATCAGATCTCCACTCTGAGGAATTGTCCTAAGTGACCAAGACAGTTTTCAGTTTGTGGTGGGCACTGGAGCGGAAAGGCTGTGGTGCCGTTGTGTCTGGGGTGGCAATAAAGGCCAGATGAAGTTAGAGAGGGAACACCTGGAGATGGCTCATTGGGAGGATGAGGAGAGAGCAGAGGTAATCGGAGAAGATTAGGAGCGACTCAAGGTGAGGAGCTGAGAGTGTTTCTTAGAGAGGCCTTCATTTGTCTTTTTCTAGGCTGAGCGATTTCTGCATTTCTCTGAGATGGCTTTGCGTGCTCACAAAACCCCTTTTCACTTAAGCTAGCTTGCATGTATCCTAGTTCCTTGCATCCAAAGATGCCAGCTAGAATGATCTTTATTTGCCCAGTTGCTCAATCCAGGAAGTTGGGGGTGAGTCAGCTTTGAAGCACCTTGCCTGCTCTGTTGTTCCAGAACCTGAGTCTGCGAGGCGAACCGGGGACAGACACGGATGAGTACCAGCACTTAAAGACAGGATGAAGAATCTTCAAAAGACGATGAGAAGAATCAGGTGAGACACAGTGGCTTACGCCTGTAATCCGAGCACTTTGAGAGGCCGAGGCGGGCAGATCACCTGAGGTCAGGAGTTTGAGACCAGCCTGGCCAACATGGTGAAACCCCGTCTCTACTAAAAGTACAAAAATTAGCTGGGCGTGGTGGCATGTGCCTATAATCCCAGCTACTTAGAGGCTGAGGCAGGAGAATCACTTGAACCTGGGAGGCAGAGTTTGCAGTGAGCCAAGATCGTATCATTGCACTCTAACTGGGTGACAGAGCGAGACTCTGTCTGAAAAAAAAAAAGAAAAAAAGAAAACAAAAAGAGGATGAGAAGGATCAGCCTGAGAAGTAGGAGGAAAACTAGAGATGCATACTGAAGCAACATCCTTGGAGCAAAGGGAGGCCGTAGTCAGAAGTGTTACACATCATCAGACCCTAAACCATGTTGCTTTTGTTTCGATGCCGAGAATAGTTTGGGGCAATGAGAAAATAAGTAACTGTTTGGAAATTTAGTAACTCAAAACTGAGAGCTTGAAGAGCATTTGAGTCAGGGGACATGTAAGCCACCGTCCAGGGGAAGCTAAGGAGAGTTGTTTAGTAACATCAACTACAGAATATGTACTGGGACAAGAAATTAGAGGTGAGGGATTTCAACTAGATCTGACCCAGAGCTGCTCAAGGTCAGGGCATTGTCTTATTCACCAACCTATGTGCAGCTTAGGGTCTAGCATTCATTCATTCTATTCACATATCTTTGTTGCACACGTAGGTACCGGGCACACAGTAGGTATTCAGTAAATATATTGGATGATATAAGCTATTTACATATACACATCATGCTCTGAAAAGTGTGCATCTAAAAATCTCCAGATTTGCCTGCCTGACAGTTTTAGCTCTCAGAATGCATGAGAAGAAGAGACTTTAGAAGTAAAAATATTTTTCAGTTGCCAGTGAAGGAATCTAGAGTTTCAGCAAGCCTTGAGTTATGTGATAATGCAAATACTTAATGAAAAAAATTGTTATTGGATGAATCTATACAATCCAAATTTTTTTTATCTGCGAACAGTTACAAAGTAAAATATAGGAACATTCCTTACTAGAAATGTTAAGGATAAAGGCCACCTGGGCATCGAGCTCAGTGTGACCCTGAATGAAGGTGATGCCCTGAATCTTCCGGGGAACCGCTCTGAAGTCACAGGGATCCATGTGGGTTTCTTTGTCCTACAACATGAGATTTAATGTGGACCCTGGATCTTTGACGGGGGAAAATAACCCCCCTTCCTTTGTGACTCATTTTGGAAAAAAGAGAAGAGGAACTATATAATACAATTTACTCTTGGAGATTCTGGGAGCAACAGGACAGAAATCTCGCAGGTAGCACGCTTTGGTCGGGTTGAAAACACGTTGAGTGTTTCTGTGTCCATAGAAAGCCCTTCAGTTGGCCGCAGCCTGGCTTCATCAAAGCTGATTAGGATGCAAAGCAGTAATGCAGGCTTGTTCATGGAGCTTGTCTCACCTTTGTCCCCTCAACTCTGCCTAGGCCCATTCCTAAGTGTGAAAGTTCTGATTGTTATCTTGGTTACAGAATCTCATTCCTTGTCTGTTTTCTTTTGCCCTTATCCTCACATTTCTTTGAATGTCCTTTCATGGGACGCCTTGATCTGCTCCCAAAGAAATGCAATTATCAGAAATCAACCTCTCTCACCCATTTCTGCCCTAAGCAGCTTTTGCCCACTGGTGAATTTCACATTGTACTGAGAAAGTCAGCAACTAATACTAATAACAATAAAATATGTTTGTATTTTTAGATGACTTTTTCCACTGGGGACTCCCTGGTGAGAGCCAGGCGCTGAGCAGAGTGAGGGTGTATATGAGCTGGAAATAGAGAGTAAGAAAGAGACCTGGCCGATTGAAGCCTTTTCTTGACAGCTAATTTCCATTTTTTGGTATCAAGGGGTCTGTGCCGGTAATTGGCATGCAGATTGTGTCTGATGGGCCTGTTATACAGAATAAAGGAATCTGCTAGTTAGAATAAGCCAACCCCAGGCTGATGGATGGGGCATAAGGAGGTCATTGCAAAAGAGAAATTGTGTGTGTGTGTGTGTGTGTCCCTGTGCGTGTGTGTGTTTCACAAGAACTCCTACCCCCTCCCTTCTCCCTCTTTATCCAGCAAACTCTAATCTTCCATATTGCATCGAGACAAATGTTGCTCCATTTCTCTCCCACTCTCTGTTTTTTCCTTGAAGGGATATTTGATGGAACCCACTCTAGGTTTTAATAAAGTGTGGGGGCAAAGGAGAAATTAAAGCAGCGTCATGGTTTGTTAGCAGCCCACGATCGTCCAGGATGGGCCCAGGCTACAAATTATGCTCTGGAATTAATTGGCAGAAGGTAGTCCTCCTGTCCATCATTCTTAATCCAGCAGCTATGGGATATCAGCGGGAAAACGTGTGCTGTTATCCATTTCCCCTTTACTTGGTTTACGTCATCTTCTGATTAGTCATTTTCTCGATCCCCACTCCGTGCATTGATTAGGTAGAAGTTGAACTATTTGCTGTTACCTCTTAGGTGGGCTGTACAATTCTAGGCATCCTCCAACGGAAGGTGCTTTCAGTTCAAGTACCCACCTGAGTCACAGGGGCTGACAGCTAGGCTTCTCATAGCTGTGGGAAGCTAAAAGAGAATTTAGTTTCCTTTCTCAAAGCTCTACCAAAACCAACAACATTGCAGGTTTAACTCTTATAAATGTATTTGTTTTAGAAAGACTATGTTTAGATTTAAAGAAATGTAAAAACAGAACCAAGTAGCTTCTGCTCACCTATCCTGAGTACTACTCTCAGACTGCCATATAATAGCTTTCTTGGCTTGATATTAACTCTTTCATCCAACATTCTGGGATGAATCACAATGTTGATCCCAACAGCATTTAGACAGCATGGGAAGTTTCAGACCATTGGGCCACACGTAGCTTTCCCTAAGAGCCCAGATCCTTGCCTTGTATAAAGGAGAAAATGACTTTATATACTCAGAATACCTGACTCTTTCTTTCCTGGCCACAAAAGGGAAGCATTTCTGTAAGTCTGACTCCAGGGATTCTTAGGATAGACTTTTCCCAGTCAGCAAGAAGTAATCTCCTGTTTAGCTTTTTCTCTTTGTGTATAAAACTTCAGTTTATCTCATTTGTGGAGATGAATTTTTAAACTCCTATTTACAGTATTTGTGGTCCTCTTTATAGTTTCAGCCCTTGTATCTTTTGTCAATAAAGTATGTGAAGCTTTTAAAGAGGCTTTTCTATAAAAACATATTCAAATAGAACATTGTAATATTAAAAAAAAGAAATAGATGAGCCCCTTATAGAAAATTCTTTGCTTTCTTATTTTTTGTGAGATAACTTCAGTTGTGTCACTGAGGTTGGAAAACCCCTCTTTTGTCTTCTGTACTGATCCAGAAGGCCCCATGGAGTTATCTCCTCAAGCAATGTCATCTCCCAAGGGTGACTTAATGCCTTAATAGGTGACTGCGGAAGAAACATTTGGGAGGGTCAAAGCCGTGTTTGACTCAGTCTGATTCCTTTGCTTGGCTTGGGCACTGTTTCTTCTGACTCCCTAGGGGTGGGGCCATTGTCTGTCCTTTCTGTTTTCACCTCCAGCAGCATGGGGAAAAGTGCTGAAGAGAAAGGGGATCTGGAAGGGAAGGAGAGGAAGAACTAGGACCTATATCCTGGCATGGGGGGAGAGGCAGGTGAAGATGAAGAGAAAGGGATATAGAAAGGGCAAAAAGAGGAAGGAGGCGAGCAGAGAGGGGAGGGAGCTGGAGGGCCACCTGTGCACCCTATCCTCCAGCCAGAGGCCCCAGCTGACCTGTCAGGAAGTCCCCAGGGTTCCAACCACCTACGGGGCTGGAGATCCTGCAGGAGGCAATCATTGTGTCTGCTAGGATTTCTTTTAACTATGCTCAGCCCTTCCTTCCATATCCTCTCCTGCCAAGGTAAGAACACCCTCCTTCTGCCAAGTATATCAGAGGGTCTTTTGTTGGCTGCTGATGTAGATAAGTTCTCTCTGCTTCTCTCTGCCAGACACATCAGAATCTGGGAGTGTTCACTTTGGAACTGGAAGAGCAGAGAGGATTTTTTTGTTTTTGTTTTTGATGGAAGGAGAGGGTAGAAAAGGAGAAGAGGAGAACGAGGCGAATGGAATACTATTTAGTATTTATCCGGGAAGCTCCCCTGGGCCTTAAATTCAACAATGCATTGAAAGATCTCCTCTCCTTTCTCTCAGGTTCTGTGATTTTAGGGCCATGAGTTAATGAAAAAAATAGATTCCTTGAGGCCAGGGTCCATTTTATCTCTTGGCTGATGATTTTTGTGGCATTGCTCAAGGTACAGCTGAGCGGACTGGGTGTGAGGTCCTGTGGGCAGGGGCCAGGGGGCACTCTGGGAGACACAGAAGTCCCTGCTGGTGCTCAGGTTTCTCTAAGTTGCCCAGGCCCAGGGGGTGAGGGTGGTGTGTTCTAGGAGTTGGTGGAGCTGCTTGGTGAGACTCTGGGTACAGTCAGAGCTGCTTTGGGGTCAGGTGAGGCAAGTCTAGAGCTGGGAAGGAGATCATTTCCCCCTTCTGCAGAGGGCACAACACTGAGGGAACATCTGACAGCGGTGGCTTTGGGAGCACCCATCAGTTTCTGGGGCATGGATGGAGGCATTCCCCAGAGGGGGTGGCGTGGGTGAAGCTCCTGTAGGTGCCTTTGTGGGTAGGGGATGTGGACAAATGAGATGTGGGATGAAGAGGAAGGAGGGGCTGGTGCTTGACAGCAGCTGCATAGGCCAGCTTGTAAGTACACGGTGGGCTCCCTGCTGAGGCCTCTCAGAAATAGCTGTGTGTACTTTGTGTCTATCTGGAGTCTTGCTGTTTTGTAGTGGGGGTTATTGAGCTCATCAGAGGTCACATTTGATGTTCTAAGTCCCATGACCACCCTCTCCAGTGATAGAGGAAGGAAAAGGATAGAAAAGAAAAGAAGGCTGCAGCCATGATGTCTTAGCCTGTTCAGGCTGCTGTAACAAAGCCATAGACTGAATGGCTTAGAAACGACAGAACTGTATTTCTCATGGCTTGAAGGGCTGGGAAGTCCAAGATCAAGGTGCTGGCAGGTGCAGTGTCTTGTGAAGGCCTGATTCATAGATGGAGGCTTCTCACTGTGTCCTCACATGGGGAAGGGGTGAAGGACCTCCCTTGGGCCTCTTTTATAAGGGCACTAATTCCATTCATGAGGCCTCCTTCATGACCTAATCACCTTCCAAGAGGCCAGCCTCCTAATACCATCCCCTTGGGGTTAGAATTTCAACATATAAATTTCGGGGGACACAAACATACCAACCATAGCACATGAGGAGCAGGCCACTTGTCAAAACTGTGGGATCCTCTTCTAATTAGGCATCTTCCAGCAGGGCTGATGCGGGCACTGCCTCTCTCTGCTTCTCCAGAGGATGGGGACTCTATATTTTAAGCCCCTTGTCAGAGATCCTCCTTCTTAAAAGTCCCTTCCTTTGTGTACTTGGGACATTAAAAGCCTTAAACAAGTCGGGCACCGTGGCTCATGCCTGTAATCCCAGCATTCTGGGAGGCTGAGACGGGTGGGTCGCTTGAGTACAGGAGTTTGAGACCATCCTGGGCAAAATGATAAAACCTCATCTTTACAAAAATTAGCTGGGCACGGTGGCACATGCCTGTAGTCCCAGCTACTTGGGAGGCTGAGGAGGGAGGATTGCGCGAGTCAGAAGGGCGGTCGTTGCGGTGAGCTGAGATCACGCCACTGCACTCCAGCCTCAGTGAGAGACCAAGACCCTGTCTCAAAAACAAACAACCCTCCCCACTAAAAAAAACCCTCCCAAACAAACAAACAGATGAACCAAAAAAACCTTTAGCAAAGTTCTTAAGGGTTCAGCTTGGCTTCATCTTATGCTCTATTGCTCTTTCTTCATGCTCCCCTTCATTTTCCTATTGCCTGCTATGCATTTTGGTGACTGTGTGCAGAGCCGACGCCAGCCTACTGGAATTGGAGAAAGGGTAACTTTTGCGCAAGTTATATAAAGTCACCCCTTCCTTGGGGGAACGGACTCATGCAGAATGCACAGAGTGGAGCATAGTCTACACTTGGCCCCCTGTGGCACCTTTGGCCAATGTCCTTGAACAGAACAAACTTAAAGGGGTGCTGTGTTGTCCACCTTCTCACTTGTCAAGGGTACTACCATTGTCATAGGATCACTATGCCTCATTTTCAATATATTTTTCTCGTTACATTGAGTTTTTATTTTATTTTATTAATTTATTTTTTTAGATGGAGTCTTGCTCTGTCACCAGGCTGGAGTGTGATGGCACAATCCTGGCTCACTGCAATCTCCACCTCCTGGGTTCAAACAATTATCCTGCCTCAGCCTCCCGACTAGCTGGGATTACAGGCATGCACCACCACGCCTGGCTAATTTTGTACTTTTAGTAAAGACAGGGTTTCTCCATGTTGGTCAGGCTGGCCTTGAACTCCTGACCTCAGGTGATCTGCTCACCTCAGCTTCCCAAAGCACTGGGATTACAGGCATGAGCCACTGTGCCTGGCCACATACTTGGAGTTTTAAAAATTTCTACCAAAACTTACCTTCATGTTCCCCTTAGGTCTGTGCTTTTAAAGCATTGCTCCCTAAGGATATGACCTTGTTCTTGCTTTAGCCATGTGGCCTGTTAGGTTTTAACTGAGAAAACAAAATCACTTCAGTTATTGCAGCAGAAGGAATTTAATATAAGAAATTGATTAAGCAGGTGATAGAAGAGCTGAGAAGACAAATGGTGGATGAGGCAACCCGGAAGTTAGCACTCGAAGGAAGCTGCACCCACCCCTAGGATGAAGAGACAAAGGGAGGAGGCGGTGGCACCAGGGACAGCTGTCTTGCAACTGTGAGACCACAGGCATAAGGACCAAAAGCCAACAAGCCAAGGACAGGAGCATAGAAAGTTAGGAAGCTATAGCATCATTAGGCTGTGAAGCCAACTCTGAGATTGCCTTTCTCTTATCTTCTTGTTACCAAATAATAAATGCCTGCATTTGCTTGAATCTGCTAGTTAAATTTTCTGTCACTGGTAGCTGAATACATCTGATGCAATATTTTTCCAAGTCCTAGCCTATTTACGTTAATAACTGCATTACATTAAATAACCACATTTATATTCAGTAGACCCTTTGAAAGCTGAGGCCACAGTGACCTTTAGGCTCAGCCTGTGGGTACAGATGCTGCTCCAGGTCTGCAGGCAAATTGAAGGTGCTGGTCAGTGATCAGGAGCTGAGCTGGGATGAAGCACACTAGAATTCAGTTCCAGGGTCTCCTGCTGGATGCCACAATTGTGAGGTTCATTCAGCAAACCTAGCCTTTGCATTCCTGCCAAGGGTCCCAGAGGAAGTCATTTTTCCATTTTCTTTTGGCTGTCAGTGGACACAGGACTTCCTGATTGGCTCATGCAATATAAACACACAATTTAGTATTTATCCTGGAAGCTCCCCTGAGCCTTAAATTCAACAATGCATTCACATATTTCCTTTCCTTTCTCTCATGTTCTGTGATCTGAGGGCCATGAGTTAATGAAAAAAAGAGATTCCTTGAGGCCAGGGCCTGTTTTCTCTCTTTGCTGATGATTTTCAGACGGGTTGGTTTTGCTTGTTTATCACAAACTGCAGTGTGGCATATCTGTGGGAAAGTGTACCTTGCAGATGTGACAGTAACAACATTCGTTAAAAGCATTGTTTAAAAGTAGGTTCATTTCCTCCACTTCCTATGTTCAGTTTTGCTTTGCACAAATGAGGCTCAAATACTTCATAAATTGGTGGAGATTGGTCTTGCAAGAATCAGAGAGTAAATGCGTTGAGATGGATTTTGTCTTTTCTTTCACCTTTTGTGTATTACACAGCTTTTTATATTTTGTCTTACAACCTCTTTGCAACCATTTTCAATTCTTAGTACAAGACACAAAAGTTATGAAGTTGATATAATTAATCATCATTGTTACAATCACAGAAGAATATGTATAGGGATTACCATATGATGTAAGCACTTTACAAAACTAACTCGTTTTAATAACCATAAAACCCTATACATAAGCGTTAAGGGTTGAACTGTGCCCCTGTCCTAACCCCCAGTACTTCAGAATGTGACCCTATTTGGAGACAAGATCTTTACTGGAGTAATCAAGTTAAAGTGAGGCCATTAGGGTGGGTCCTGATCCAATATCACTGGTGTCCTTATAAAAAAGGAAAATGTGGACACATATCCATACAAAGAAAACAATGTGAAGAGATGGGGAGAGAAGATGGCATTTGCAACCAAAACAGAGGCCTGAAACGGATCCTTCCCTCATGGCTCCCAGAAGAAACCAATGCTGCCAGCACCTTGGTCTCCGACTTCCAGCCTCCAGAACTGTGAGACAATAAGAGGCTGCTGGGTAAGCCACCCAGTTCATGGTATTTTGTAATGGCAGCCCTAGAAAATTAATACAGTAAGTGTGTACTTATTACCTAATAGTGCTATTATTATCACTGTTTTCAGATGAAAAAGTAGAGGCAGAGAGAAGAAGCAACCTGCCTAAGTTTACAAAACTAAGTAGAAGATTATATCCTCAGTCCTCTGTGTAGGAGCTGGGGCGCTACTTCCGAGGCACCCAGGTGTGCCGGAAATAGTCAAATGGAGGTGGTGCCTTCAGTCTAGGTGGCCAGGTTTCATTTACCCCAGGCTTTTCTTCTTAAATCTTTCATTTAGGTGTTGGTATGGAAGTGGATCTGATGTTTGCTTAACTGAGAAATGGGGCCATGTTTATAATAAAATATCATTTCATGTGACCCAGGATCCAGCTGTTTCTTGGACTATCAGAAGGTTGTGGGCTCTGCTGACTGCAGAGATGTTAGAATCCTTCAAGTTACCCCTGCCCTTGACCTCCAAGTAGTGGAGCTGGACACAAAAGTGGTGGGTGCACAGATACCCACCACTTCCTCCATGCACACATAGTAGCACACACATCCCTCACCTACATTCACATTTACAAACAGAAATGCCTAAATACATCTGGACACATGTACACATACAGACAAACACACTTGTCCCGCAGAATATACATGTACTCATTCTCAAGCAACACCCTATACACTTATAAACTTACACACCAATACACCTGTTCTCACACTCCCTTTCACACCAGTGTGTGTGTATATACACACAACTGAGATCACACACATGGCTAAGTGGGCTCCACCAGCGGGCCTCTGTCTTGTCAGAGTGTGTGACAAGCTAGCGTTGTGTCTCAGATCAGGTTGCCCAGAAGCAGATTCTGAGATGAGAGTGTGTGTGCAAGAGATTTGCTAAGGAAGTGCCTCTATGGGAGGCCAGTGAGGGAGAAGGACCAGCAGGACAGGGAAGAAGAGGAAGAATGCGACTGTAGGTGAAGCTGCACCTCGGTCTGAGGAGCTGCCGGAGCAGTCTGGTGCACCTTTTGTCTCTCATCAAGGCCAAGGAGCTGGCTCTCATACCCTTGCACCAGTCATGAATTAACTTTGAGCAGCCCCAGGGACATAAGCTCCCAGGGACTTCTGTCTGTCACTGTGTCTGGTTAAAAGTGCCAGTAGGACAGGGGCTATCCTCTGAAGACTGCAAGATGAGATCCCTTAGAAGCCAAGCACAATTTGGGAGAGGAATCTGGGGAGTGGCACACAGAACTGGTGAAGGGGATCTGGGTGAGATACAGTGTATGTGTGCATGTGTGTTAGGGGAGTGCAGGGGCCTCTGGGAGAAGAGGGATGATCCAGGGATACGGGGAAGAGCAGAGCCCATGGGTGTTGGTCCTGGCCCAAGAAGGCCAACTAAGCAAGGGCTTGAACAGGAAGTGCAGTGATGGTGGCCCATGGGGCAGAGGATATTTGCCCTCCAGCCATCTTCATGCTTCCTTGGTCAAGATATGAGGAAGACAAAGGCCAGCCTTGGCACCAGCTGCCACTCTGTGCAACTGAGGGGAGGGGTGGATCAGACAGAAGAGCTCCCATATAAGCTGGGGAATCCAGGCACACAGCAATATCCCCAGCCCACGCCTTTATACCTAGGATGTGGGGCTAGGCCCTCCCCACACTTGTTAACTTCCAGACAGCTGCTGCAGAGAACTGGTTCTGCAGGTGTATCCATTGGAGGGGTGGGTGGAGTTTTCTCTACCAATCCTTAGCCACTTTGACTGACTAGAGGTCAGTTTGTATATATAGGATGGCAAAGTCCTTCAACCCAGAGTGGGGTCAGGGGAGGAAACTCACATTTTCCTAGCATCCCTCTGGTAGGAATTATTTTCCCCATTTTGCAGATGAGGAAACCAAGACAGGAGAAGGAATGCGAGTTGCACAAGGTCATACAGGGGTACAGTGGTGAGACTGGGGTTCAAACTCACACTTGTTCTCTTAATGGTTGGACTGTTTCAGGGTCCTGGGACTGCTGAGATAGAGGTAGCAATGGCAGCAGGAGCAGCCCCTCGAGTGTGGGGTCCCAGCTGGCCAGGCCAGGAAGCACAAGCCCAGCCCAGGTTCGTTTTCCTCCCCGTGAGAAGGTAATCAGGCCTCATGTTTCACCTGGCATGGGCTGGTCTGGCAATCTACTGGGAATAAGCAAATATCTCTCATGAACAAGCAATAATTTTCAGGGACTGGGCAATTTAAATTCATATTTTAAAAATAATTTAATTGCAAGGGCACAATCCTGATGAAACAGAAACCAAATGTTCATTACTGGACAGAATACTTAACATCTCAGTCAGAAGCAGGGACTGATTCATGGCTGTTCCCAGAAAAAGGAGTAAGAAATTGCTTTATCTCTGTCTGCATGACTAAAAAGGTCATCGTAGTGGGCCCTCCCAGAAGAAAGGGAAGAGCTGCCCTAGAACAAATTCCTGCTTAAACTCTAGGATGCAAAATCTGCTTTGTTGCCAAAATGACAGTTTTCCAGCTTCAAAAATTAAACTTCACCTGTAGCAATGGGAAGGAGCATTTAGCTTAGAAATATTAATTTTCTCTGTGATAAGTTGTTTCCTTGACAGCTGGTGCCCTACCTTCAAGCAAGATTGCTTGTAGTCCTTAAAAATATTTAGTAATATGGCTAAAAATCAGCACTTCGGAACCTGCTTTGGGCCTTAACATTGCAGTGTTTGAAGACTGATTCCTCAAATAATGGGAGGTTGAGGATAGATAAAGACTTCACGACTTGGTGGCCCTTGCTTTAAGTATCAGGGAATTGATGATAAAACATAGCTATGCTCCAAGCTTCTAGACTTTTACTGGGAGTCTAGACTTTTATTGGGAGCCTTATATTTAAAAGAAAATATCTTAATAAATTTCCATGCATCTTAAAAATTTTTCTATTAAATTTATTTTGAATTAATTTAGGTTCATACACAGTTGTAAGAAATAATACAGAAAGACATGCATTCAAAAGTGTGTGTGCACTGGGGCCTGTTGCAGAGTGGAGGGTGGGCGGGGAAGAGGATCAGGAAAATAACTAACGGGTCCAGGCTTAATACCTGGGTGATGAAATAATTGTACAACAAACCCCATGACACAAGTTTACGTCTATAACAAACTTGCACACGTACCCCTGAGCTTATAAAAGTTAAAAAAGTGTGTGCATATGTGTTCATTTTTTTCATCTCATGTTGCTTATGAAACATTTCTAGTCTTTCTGATTAGAAGGAAATCATGCAGTTGGTACTGTAGCACCCTGACCTCTGAGCTGCGCTGCATCAACCTCCTAATCACAACTAAATGGCTGCATGTTTTTATTTTCAGTTAATGTTATAAGGGAAGAATTTAGCCATGTATGTCAGAAATCCAGGCAATATGGTTTGAATATTGCCTGCGAACTCAGGTTTGTACCTCATAAAGGGCCATGAAACAAACCATAATAAAATCAAAAGAGGAGCTGAGTGTGGTGGCTCTTGCCTGTAATTTCAGCACTTTGGGAGGCTGAGGTGGGTGTATCATGAGGTCAGGAGATTGAGACCATCCTGGTCAACATGGTGAAACTCATCTCTACTAAAAATACAAAAATTACCTGTGTGTGGTAGCACGTGCCTATAATCCCAGCTACTCAGGAGGCTGAGGCAGGGGAATCGCTTGAACCCAGGAGGTGGAGATTGCAGTGAGCTGAGATCATGCCACTGCTCTCCAGCCTGGGCAACAGAGCTAGACTCTGTCTCAAAAAAAAACAAAAATTAAAAGAGGATAAAATAGCATATTTATAACTATAATGGAGGAGAAATGTATTTGTGATATTTGAAGTAAAAGTAAAAGTAAAAGAAGAAATTGGCTGGGTGTGGTGGCTCACGCCTGTAATCCCAGCACTTTGGAAGGCTGAGGCAAGAGAATCACTTGGACTCAGGAGGCGGAGGTTGCAGTGAGCTGAGATTGTGCCACTGTACTCAAGCCTGGGCAACAGAGCAAGACTCCGTCTCAAAGAAAAAAGTAATTGAAGATATCATCAGAAATGAGGTGAATCAAATCAATTATAAAATTATGAGTTATGACTTTTGGTCCTGAGAAAAGGGACTAAATGACATAAAAATTTGGCAAATTATTTTAATTATTCTGAATAAACTTTACAGTCCAAAATAAATAAGAAATCAACTATAAAAAGGCCTGAATTCTACTTTATAATTTATCAAAAGAGATGAAGATATTGCTTACATATAAACAAGGGCAGATATCTTCATTACTATCACCTTTAGAATTAATGTCATCATATTGTCATAACGGATAGTTTGTTCTATTAAAATGTCTTAAAATTTTAATTAACTAGTTAATTATTTTGAATTAATTTAGATTCATAATTAATTAACTAGTTAATAATTAATTAGCTAATGGGGTCTTGCTCTGTTGTCCAGGCTGGAGTGCAGTGGCATGATCATAGCTCCTTGTCCTCGAACTCTTGGACTCAAGTAATCCTTCTGCTTCAGCCTCCAGAGTGGCTGGGACCACAGATGTCCACATTAGCATTCCTGGCTAATTTTAATTTCTTTTTGTGGAGACGGGGTCTCAATATGTTGACCAGGCTGGTCTTGAATGCCTGGGTCAAGTGATCCTCCTGCCTCAGCCTCACGAAGTGCTGAGATTACAGGCATAAGCTACCATGCCCAGACTTTATTTTTTACAAATAGTAATTAATATGAAAAAATGTTTAGTCTGAATAACAAAGAAATACACATTTGAACAGCTATGGGGTGTCAACTTTAAATTAATAAAAAGATCAATAAAACCCATTGTATTAGATTCTGCATGTAAAATCCACATACAGGGCTGGCTACTCTGTGAGTTGTTACTATTTTCCTGAAGTGCAAGTTGGCAGTTTGTAAGAAGGACTATGAAAACATTCATACCCTTTGACTGTATAATCCCACTTTTGGGAATATACCCTAAGGTAATAAGCCAAATTCTAAAAAAGGCACTTATAGAGAAAGATGTATGGCAGGATGTTCATAATAGGGGAAGATGGAAAGTGACCAAAATGCCCAGTGAGTGCGAATGGTTAAGAGAACCACAGTGTATCAGAATTCTCTGTGACCACTAAAATGGAAAAATATATGAACTATGCTTACATGTAAAAATGTGTGTACATCACAATGCTAAATGCAAGCAAAGCAAAATGCAGAATAAAATGCCACTCTTAAAACTTTATGTAAATGGTGTCTACGCTCTGATGAGTCTGGAAAAAGTGTAGATGTATATAAATAGATGGGAGTTTTAAATTCATGGGCTATTTTTCCTATAAAATTATTTATTTATACATTTATCAACTATCTATTTGATGAAAATGAAATAGTGGTTAAAGGCTCATTGTTTGAGTAATCCGTGTAGTAAATTGTTTTCTTTTTAGCGCATGGGTGTTTCTAGCTTCCCTTAGTGAGCTGACCTCACTGTTTCTGCACCTGGGTCGGCACCGGTGGTAGGGCCTGTTGCCTGCCCAGGAAGACATTATAAGGATGCTGCAAATATCTGTGATTGGTCATAGAAGAGGGGCTTCTCCTCCATTCCTTGTTCCAGATACTGTCTTTGTTCTTTCCTCTGAAGTTAATACATCCTCTGAACCTTGAGAAAGACTTCCTATACCCCAGGGTTCAGAGGGGGGATCTAAAGCAACATAAAGTGAGGTCAAGTTTGGGTTGGGCAGGTGAGGATCTGACCTTAGGCTCCTGGTCTAGCAATCTTTTTGCCTCATATGTGCCTTAGCAGGTATTATTCTTAGGTAACTTCTGATTGCAAGTTCTAGAAAATCCTGCAACAATTGGCTCAAAAAAAAAAAAACCCAGAAAAAATATTATCTCTCATAACAAAAAGTTCATGATAGGGCAGCTCCAGGCTGGTTAAATCCATGGCTCCAGGTTCTGTTGGTTTTTCCATTCCACCTGTCTCAGAGGGTCAGCTTGGTCCTTTGCTAGTCTGATCACGGTTCCATGTACTTAGTCAAACACATATCTAGATGTTGCTTTGAAGGTATGTTGTAGATGTGCTTAACATCTACAATCAGTTGATGTGGTGTTATCATCTTTTGGGACCACTGTTGTATAAGTGGTCCATTGTTGACCAAAATGTCATTATGTGGTGATGTGCATAGGTTATATGCAAATATTATGCCATTTTATATAAGGGGTAAACATTCTCAGATTTTGGTATCCCAGGGGGTCGTGGAACCAATGCCCCATGGATACTGAAGGATGATCACTCTATATGCAAAATTACATATGTAAAATATATACAAATAGATTTATTTCAAGGAATTGGCTCATGATTGCTGGGGCTGGCAAGTCTGAAATCTGCAGGGTGAGCTGGAGATGCAGGCAGGAATTATTGTTATAGTTTTGAGGAAGAATTCATTCTTTTTCAGGAAACCTCAGGTTTTACTTTTAAAGCCTTTCAATGGAGTCAACAAAGTCTACTCACATTATTGAAGGTAATCTTAACATCTTTTGCTTAAAGGCGACTGATTGTAGATGTTAAGCACATCTACAAATACCTTCAAAGCGACATCTAGATATGTGTTTGACTGAGTAAGTTGGTACTGTAGCTTAGGCCAGCTGACATATACAACTAGCCATCACAAAAACTGAACTGTCAAATTAAGTGTGCCGTTAGAATAAGACGTTTTCAAGGAAGAAGGTCTAAACAATTTTATATGCCATACACCCTTTCTCAGGAAGCTACTGGAGGACATGTTCCAATAAAGCAAGAAATTAAACTGAGCAAAAGGAAGATATGTGTCTCAGGTTGGTCTCCCTGAAAGACTTTGAGACATTGATTCTTGTGGAAGCGATTTATTAAAGAGACCTATGAAGGAGTGGAGGAAGCAGGACAAAAGAGAAAGGAAGCCAAGGAAGGTGTGATTCCAGTCAGCATTTCATGGAGGGTGACTTCTATCTGATCCTGCAGAATTCTTTGTTATAAATGACTTCAGAGTTGTCCCAACCTGAGGCAAGGGAGCTGGCTTGCGTATTCCCAGACTAGTAAAGAGTCAATGATACTAGTCAATGCTCTAGAGGGTGAGGGCTGGGGGATAACAATTCTTAGGCACTTGGTTCTCTGGCTTTAGACAAAGCACCTTCAGTAGCCAAGGGGAGTCTTCTGGAGGAGGAAGCAAAAGCACACTGAAGCCAGGAAGTGTGTGTGTGTGTGTGTGTGTGTGTGCACAAAATGGTGAAATGGGGTATGACACTACAGACTGGGATACAGGAAACAGAAGATCCAAAACAGGAAGCAAAGGTATCCCTAGGATGATGGTGAAGGGAAATCTAAAAACAACAACTGTGCAAACAGTTCAGATTGCCAGAGTGGATTAGAGGACCAGGAGATAATTATTCAAGAAGGTAAAGATGATTAGATGCCAAACGACTTTGAACATAGTAAGAAGAGATTTACATATATGGGGAAGAGTTTGAGGTTGAATTAATGATAAGGGTATAGAAAACTTGGCAAATGGAAGACCCAGACAAGTGCAAACTCAAGGGAAAATGAGATGTATTATAAAGTGAAGTAATCATAGCTCACAAGCCACACTAATAAGTTGTGAATAGCATTTACATAATCATAATAATGTAAATAGAGAATGTTTTGAATTTAACTAAAATTATGAATCAACTCCATTGGGAGGATGGGAATAGGAAATAGGTGTGTGTGGTGTGGTTGCAAAGAATAGTGAAAAAGTTGCATCTTTCATATTGGGAAGCCAGTGGCTGGTATAATAAAAAAATCAAGAAGTAGCAGTATCAGCACATTACTTACAGATAGGGGCAAAAAAGTCCAAAACATCTTCGAAAAGCTGAAAGTGGTTTCCTCTGGGTGGTGAGAACTGGGGGTGGGATGGGGCCGTGTGGTGTGTGCAACTGCTATTTTTCATGCAAGTCTTACAAAACAATCTGACTCTTGAAACTGTGTGTATGCAGAACTTTTATTAAAAATAAAAAAGTAAACTAAAAAAGAAAGCAAGCCCTGAAGGCAGAGATGACAGAGATACAGGAAATCAGGAAGAAGAGGAGGCTGATTCAGATATATTTTAGCTATGTTAGTTTGCGTTCTCCTACTCCTGAGCAGGGCCCCTGTAGGTAACAATGCCAGCAAGGAGGCTTCAATCTTCAGACTTTAGAAACAAAGAAACTTAGAACTTTGCAAAATTAAACTCATAGGGTCGTAAAACTGCAGTTTTACATTGACTGAATCTCATTATAACTCATTTTCTAAAACTCTGCTCTGGCTATGGTGTGCCATGATTGCACTAGTGAATAGCTACTGCACTGCAGTCTGGGCAACATAGTGAGACCTTGTTCTCTAAAAAAACAAAAATAACCTTCCATGCAGGTGTCATTTCCTCCAAGAAAACTTTACTGATCCCCCCACACATCCCCAAGATGCCTGGGTTTCTCACTTTCCAGCACCCATCAGCCTATAGTAGCAGGTCGTTTACTTGCCTTCTCCCTCTACGGATGGCCGAACATGTACTTGCAATCACTCCAGGTAAATGCAGTCATTTCCAGACTGAACACCATTGTTCAGGATCCTGCCCTGAACTCCCACTCCTTCCCTGGAGCAGCGTCAAGTTACCTCAGCTTTGTGGAGAGCTCCTGGTGTCTGGTCACAGCAAAAGTCCCTGCTGGCATCTGAGATGTGTAACTTTCTTCCTCTGGTTTGGTTCCTGGCATCCATTCTACTGACACCTGCTGAGATGTCTGTGCCATTGGTCTATGCCTTTTTTGTCTTGTCCACAGGGACCCTCCTTATCTCTGTCCCTCCTCAGCCACATCCTCGAGCCCCATGGCTGTACTCCTGAGCCTCTACAGGGCTGAGGAAGACTCAGGAGTGGCTATGCCAGGCTCTGTTTGCTCAAACATGTCCTGCTACCATTTTGCTGCACTACATCTGTACCATGTTTGGGGCTATGAAACTCTTAGGAACCTCACTTACCCTGCTGAGTCTTTCCTGGGAATGACAAACATTCCTCCTTCCACAGATCCCTGAACTAATCTGTATTAGTTTCTATTGTTTTACAACTATGTTATCACAAACTAGAACAACATATATTTATTATCTCATGATTTCTGTGAGTCAGAAGTCTGACAATTGCTTAGTTGGGTCCTTTGCAAAGCTGCAATCAAGGTGTTGGCCAGGATTGAGCTCTCATCTGAGGGTCAACTGGGGAACAATCTGCTCCCAAGATCACATGATTGTTAGCAGCATTCAGTTCCTTGCAAGCTGCCAGACTTGGGGCGGGGGAGGGTCTCAGTTTCTTGCTGGCTGTTCATTGGAGGCTGATCTCAGTTCCTTGTCACATGGTCTTCTCCATAAGTAACACACAGAGTAGCTGGCTATTTACAGCCAGCAAGGAAGAGTGTCTTTTTGAAAGAGGGGCACTATAATTTTATGTAGTGTAATGCACGTGCATGTAATCATGTACATCTTTTGCCTTTGCTGTATTCTATTGATTAGAAGCAAGTCACAGGGTCCACCTACACTCAGGAGAGGGGATTAGGCAAGGATGTGAATTCCAGGAGGTGGAGATCGTAGAGGAATACCTTAAGGCCTGCTCCCTGCAAGGTCTGGCTCCTGGACCTAGAGCTCTCACCTGAGGGTGCAGAGCCCCACTTCTGCATTCATCTCTGACTCTCTCTGCTCATCTTTGTCTCTTCTTGGCCTGTGGAGTCTTGGGTGGCAAAATTGACTTACTTTTTTTTCAGGCGTGTCTTCTAAATTCTACTATTTGTAGAAACCTGGCTTTTTGTACTCAGAAGAGGGGATTTTGAGATTTTAAGCTATGTTCTCTGCCAGAAATTTCAAAACTTAAAAGCTAGAAACTCATTTTTGTTCTTTATTTTTTGTGCCTTTCCTTTCCAATGCAGTAAGCCCAGACTGTCCTAGCTATTGCCTGAGAAGTGGGGAAAGGTCCTGGGCAAAAGTGAATGACTGGGAATAATACCACTATGCCCTGAATAATACACAGGGTCTGCTGGAATAACGCAGACACAACACCAGAGACCTGGGTGCAAATCTTGGCTCCACCACTTTCTAGCTTTGTGATCTTGGGCAAGTCATTAATTTTCTATGAGCCTCAGTTTCCTCTTCTATGAAATAGTGACAATGACTCTTATAATGTTGAAAGAATTAATTACAGTATAGTAAAGTTGGTAAGACTCCTTTGTAAATTATAAAGTGTATGTATGTATATATATATGTATTACCATTATAGTTGTTGATTTTCTGATGGGCAAGTATGCAAGAGACACTCTAACAGTGATTGTAGATCAAACACTCAACTGTGCAAAGGCTTCTTTGTAGTTCTGGAGTTGGCAGAGAGACTAATGCCTTTGATGTGGTGAAATGCGTGATAGCAGATGCTGACTACAGACTTGTGACTATGTCTTGGGCAAGCTCTGGTTTGACTTGAGATTTTACCAAATCAGCATCATTATAACAGATGGTAATATTATGTCGGTGGATGTCTCAGGCAAGTTATAGAGATGGAGTGAATGAACAGCCAGATTCCTAAACCCAGGCCTATCCACTCCTGCGAGTGTTATTCCAAAATGCCATTTGGATACAGTTTATTTACTCTCTGCACAACATTCTTTCCGTCACATCCATCATGTTCCTGTTCCCAGGCTCTGTGCAGGAGAGAGTTATATTATGCATAGATTTGCAGAAGTATTTTCTTCTCCTTTGACTTGCTCAAACAATATTAATTTTAATAAGCATTTATGGAGGCCCTGCTGTCACTGAGTGGTATGGAAGACACAAACAGGCTATAAAATTCTTTTAACTTTCTTCCCCAGATCTCATCTTCTGTTGCCTAGTAGCTCATCTTTTTCTTGAAGGAAGAAATTGATACTTCACATTGCAGATTCAGCTGAAGGCCTATAATATGAGGGAATCGGCCTGTTACATGGCTACGAAATTAAAGCCCTGCTGATGGTTGAAGAAACTTCTTGAGAAGGCTGTCACATTCTGGCCATAGAAGTTTTGATTTAGTCTTTCTGAACTCAATCGTAAGATCTTTGTCTCCTTGTTGGGGTCTTTCTGCATTATCTCTCTTTAGGCAAGCTGAATTGAACACATAATATCTGAGTAATGACATTATTTAATATCATAGTAGAATGAATGTGGTTTCTTTGACATGAGATAAAGGAAGAGAGAGGGTGACTTAGTGATCTTAAATGCTGGTGTTTTGGGCCAAGTGAGACAAAGGGTGTGCTTAACAAAGGGATGCCCTGGGGGCATCAGAGTGAGAAGCCAAATTTGCCTGTCTGTACAGAGAAGAGATACGAGTTAGTTGTCTGGGAGGCTTTGTCAGCCTTAGGGCTACCAGGGGTTAAGCACCGCTCCAGGGTTGGGAGTGAGTGTTTGCTTCCTGTATTCTTTCCTTTTCCTTGCTCTAGCCCACAGGTGTTAACTTTGGAAGGGATAGACAAAGGCAGATGGGGGTTATTAACATTTGTGAGTCCTTACTATGCTCCAAGCCCAGGGTTAAGCACGTTACTGAAGGAGCCTCATTTAATCACAAGAAGAACTATGAAGCAAGTACAATAACTATGAGTTTTATAGTACTTAAGACTCAGATGAGAAGAAATGAAACATTTCTCAAACATTGAATTCAGTTTGCAAATTCTTATTTTTGTTGCTAGAGGAACATGTAATCTAGCAATGTTCCAAGATTTTTAGCCCAACATACTAATTTATTGGTTATTTCTGATTCAAAATGTACCCATTTTAAGGCTCCTGCCACTCATGCTCATGCATTTTATTCAAGGGAATTTTCAAATTCCAGTGGCCTTGGGGTAGCAGGTGTCTGGCCTGTGGTTGTCTCACCATTGTAGTATCTGCTGCAGATGCTCCTCTTTGTTCCCATCTCAGTCTGGGCACAGTGCTCATTCTGGGAGCAGGGAAATTGTTCTCTGTTGACTTGGGCCCACTTTTGCTCTTGTGCTGCTGCTGACACCCTGAGTTCAGTTGCAGAGACTTTCCTCTGATCTGGCTGGGCAAGCATTGCCAGCCTTGGCTCTTGGATTCACTTGCCTTGTGCTGTGGTTACCTCCAGGCTGACTCATGGGTGCTTATTCTCACTGACCATTTATTCTCACTGCTCTCCATTTAGGCCAACACAGACTACTGGGGCTCCTCTATCCAGGCCCATGACCTTTCACTGACATTTCTGCAAGGCTGCTGGCTGATCTTGGAGCTCTAGAATGGCCAAGGTACCTGTCCCCTCCACTCTCAGATCCTCTGTGCCCAGCTTGGGCTTGGCCCAAGGTGAAGAGGCAGGGAGTTGGGCTCCTCCAGAGTGTATCCTTATTCATTCTCTCAAAACCCTCTTCCTTCTCCTCCAGCTTAGAACTTTTCCATTTTCTGTGGAGTACAAGGATACACCTGCTCTCTCTATTGGCATCCCCATTTCAAATTTTTCCTGTCTTACACCTAGAAAGTGTCATTTGACCTTAAAATATTAAGAATGCAGCACATGTATTCTCCAAGTTAACTGTTACTACATCAGGATGTCATTTGACCTTAAAATATTAAGAGTGCAGCACATGTGTTCTCAAAGTTAACTGTTACTACATCAGGATGTCTTTCCTTTTAGCTGCAAAACCTGGGTAGGACAGCCTCTGTATAGCACCACATCAGCTAATCCTATGGAATATTATTTTGCTGTACTAGTGTTAGCCCCACTTCACACATGAGGAAAATCCAGAATTGCCTTAAAGCAGATGATTTCCCCCTGAAATCATTCTACTCCCTAGAGAAGGTCAGTGCTAGGCTCTGGGTGGGTAAAATAAATGCCTTAAAAGGCACTACAGGCCCCGGCATCACAATGGAATTTTTGGTCTTGAAGTGCAAAACACGTCATCATTGGAAGACTGGCTCTGCTATATGGGGCTACGAGAATTGTGTCAAGTATACAGGTAACAGGCAGGTTCTGGTAAACAGGCCCCTTCTACTTTGACCAAAGCAGGAGGAAGGAAGTGGTTGAGTGCATTCTCAAGTATGCCGACTATTGCTGTGCATTTAAGGATCAGAGAAATCAATTCTATCAAGTAAAGATGGCTTTGGATATAAACGAGTTAAAAAATAAGGGGAGATTCTTGACCTCTGAGGTCTAATTCACCAGCAGGCATAAACACTGTGTTGGGGAGACACAGAAGACACATGAATCCCCAACTTCCCAGAAAGAAGCATTAATTGTCAGAAATGCAATAGAGAACCTCCAACTCAAGATGGTATGCACTTATTTCTACTCCTTACCAGATCTCACGGAAGTGACAGAAGAAGATACAAACTCTCAAGACAAGGACTACAAGACAGACCATACCTTCAGACATGCATATTTGAAAGCCCCCTCACAAAGCAGCTGGGTCACCACATGATCCCTGCTGCAAAGCCCACCAGCCAATAAGGCCCACCCAGGCACACACAGCTTTTAGGACTTCATTTTTAGATAGAAAACCAAACCAAAGCAACCAACCAACCAACCACACAACCAAAAAACCAGAAACAACAACCCTACCCAAACCCAAACAGAGAAACCCCGAAGATCATCAGGCATTTGAAAAACACCTCTGACAGGAAAGATAGTGACCAAAACAAGCAAACCAGACAAAATATCTCTGAGGAAACACAAGAAAAGGAGAAGAAACAAAACAAAAACAAAGGAACCTCTATAAATATCCTCACAGAGATAAGAGCTAATATCATTTGGGGTATCTTCAGGGAGATAAGAGGTGATTTCACATGGAAGTGCTCCTGGGAATTTAAAATATGTTAAAATAATATATTCAATAAATGAGTTGAGCGTTAACATTGAGGAAGAATACGTGGAAGACAATCTCTCAAAAACAGAAAAAAAGCCAAAGAAATGGAAAACAGGAATGAAAAGATGAAACTGGAAATCAGGTCAGGATGGCAACATTGAGAAATAGGAGCCGCAAGGAGAACACTGAGGAGAGGAAACAATCACAGAAATAATACAGGAGGAATTTCCAAAGTTGTAGGACAGGAACTTCTGAATTTAAAAGCCCAGCACAGGCCGGGCATGGTAGCTCATGCCTGTAATCCCAGCACTTTGGGGGGCCAAGGTGGGCTGATCACGAGGTCAGGAGTTTGAGACCAGCCTGGCCCACGTGGTGAAACCCAATCTCTACTAAAAATACAAAAATTAGCCAGGTGGGCATCTGTAATCCCAGCTACTCAGGAGGCTGAGGCAGGAGAATCGCTTAAACCTGAAAGGCAGAGGTTGCAGTGAGCCAAGGCTGCGGCATTGCATTCCAGCTTGGAGAGAGACTCCATCTCAGAAAAAAGAAAAAAGAAAAAAAAAAAAAAAAAAAAAAAAGCCCAGCACAGCAAATTAACAGAATTTGACTAGGAAGCCCACCTTCATGTAATTTCAAAATACCAGGAATATAGAGAAGAATCTACAAGATTCTAAGGAGAATAAGCAGATTACATACAACTCACCAGAAATCAGAATGGCATGGGATTTGTCAATAGAAACCCTGGAATCTGGAAAGCAAGGAGTAATGTTTTGAAAATTCTAGGAAAATGCTTTTCAATCTAGAATTCCATACCATCAATCATGTGTGAAAGTAGAACAAATATGTAGATGTGTAAGTTCCTAAACATGTATCTTCTTTGCATAACGTTCAGAAAAGCTGCTGGGTGTGTGCTCCACAAAATAAAATTGCAAACCAAGAAAGAGAACATCAAGTCAGTGCAGGAAAAGGCAACACAGAAGACAGGCAAAGGGAATTACTAGGATAATGGGAAGAAAAGTTTCAGAATTGCAACTGCTTACTAGGTCTAGAGAGTACCAGTTGAGATTTGAACAGAAGGATGGAAGGCTCCACTAGGAATGTCTCCAAGAAAACGACTAGAACTGATAGATTAGCCAATATGTTGATGATATTGAGATGGTCCATACCTTCCACAGGAGGAGGTTGAAATATAAAGTACAAAACAGAAAATTTAAGATCTCTATTTACGTGACTTAGAAATATGCAGTCAGAAGCAGCATTTTAAAAATAACCCTGAAAATGGTTGGCTTTGAGGAAGGAGATTAAGGGTAAAGAAGGAGTGGTCCCAAGGACTTATGTTTTCATTTTAAGTTTGTGGTTCTATTTAAAAGTGTATATATGGGCCGGGAGCAGTGGCTAACATCTGTAATCCCAGCACTTTTGTAGGCTGAGGTGGGTGAATCTCTTGAGCTCGGGAGTTTGAGACCAGTTTGAGACCATGGTATTTTTTGTAGACATAAAGAAACTCCGTGTCTGCAAAAAATAGAAAAATTACCTGGGCATAGTGACATGTGCATGCAGTCCCAGCTACATGGGAGACTCACTTGAGCCTGGGAGGTTGAGGCTATATTGGTCCGAGATTGGGCCACTGTATTCCACCCTGGGCAACACAGCCAGATCCTGGCTCAAAAAAGCATGTATATGTATTATTTTGAAATTTGCTGGTGTTTGGCAGTTTTGGCATATGAAAATTGCAATTTAACATGGTTCAATTTAAAAATTAAATAGATGTGTGAAAGAATCATTAAGAGTAATGCTATATACAGAAATACATATACTGCATGGTCTCACGTAGTTGTGGAATCTAAAAAAGTTAAACTCATAGAAGCAGAGGGTAGAATGGTGGTTATGGGCTGGGGGTTGAGGGGGCTGGTTGGGAAGATGCCAATTAAAGGATAGAAAATTTTAGTTAGAAGAAATAAGTTTGAGAGAACTATTTTACAACATGGTGACTATGGTTAATAAAAATGTACTGTGTTCTTGAAAATTGCTGAGAGTGGATTTTAAGTGTTCTCACCACAAAATGATAAATATGTGAGGTAATGCCTATGTTAATTAATTCATTTAGCCATTCCACAATGTACACATAATTTAAAGCATCGTGCTTTACACCATAAGTATATATGTTTTATTTGTCAATTACCTAAAAAATAAAGTCTAGAAAGAAAAAAGAGTAATGCTATGCATATCAGTATTGATTAGTTCTACGGCATTATAAAAACTAAGAATTTTTAATCAGCATAGAAAAAGGAAAACAAAGAAAATTATATGCATGTTAGTGTAACTTGGTGGAAGAGAATATTTTAGGTGTGTCGTCACTGCTCTTCTAGTGTCCTATATGTTTGCATGTGAATTTTTTTTAAATGCCAGTGTTGCATCTCCCCTCTTTAGCTGTCTACATTTTCAGGCACAACTGTGGTTTCCTTCTTGATAAATGCTTGTTTGAAAACAATTCATTGGCAATCCCTTGATGCTCATGCTTCCTATATATCTAACCATCTATATCTATCCTTTGCACCCCTTTCTCCTAATACCTTCTCCTTCCTCACTTGGTTCAGATTTCCTGGGAGAGGTTGCACGGCACTCAACACTGACTAGGGTGCACGCAGTGTTGCTTCAGGACCTCGGACAGCAGCCACATGCACCCTGCCCTGGGAACTGTTTGCAAACTGTTTGCACTGCAGGATGTATCCTCTTAGCAACGGCTGATTGTGACAGAGATAACACCTTACCCAAGCTGGGACAGTCAGATTCCCTCCTCTAGGATTTTCCATTGAACTTGAGGGACAACCAGTTGTTTAGTTTCCTTGTATAACTGCAAAGTCACACCTCAGGAACTGTGGGGTGTGCAGTCTGTTCCATAGGCTGAGGATCGAGGATCAGGAAATGCCAGTCTGCAGAGACAGACAGTAAAGCAGATGTGCAGAGAGGATCAGAAATGAGAGATGGTATTGAAATCATGATGGCTTTTCAGTTCTTTCTTGAGAAAGGCTGTATTCTTCCTATTGGGTTCTGTTAGACAGTGTAGTGGACTTAAAATAAATAAACTTCTCCCCCTTTCTCTGCTTGAGCTATGTTTAGTGGGTTTCAGATACTTACAACCATGAGAATACTAATGGGTACATGTTAATCTCCAGAATTCTATAATTCAATGACATCTAGGACTGCTTATGTTTTCAGGGGGTGGGGAGCATGGGAACCAGAAGTTCTGGGCAATAAGGAAGCTTTGGTGGGTATTTGGAGTTCTGTGTGGGTGAATTATACTGAGCTTAGTGAATATGTTAAGAAATTTCCCTACTTCATAAGTATACCTAGGAGAGAGCCTGAGTAGACTAGCTGAATATTATTTTCTTTCAAGTTTTGATGTTAGTATTTGAAATGTAGCAGCTAGTTCAAAAGCCTAAATGAGGCCAGCTGGTATTTAACTGTGGTAAGGGGAGATGTCTGTTTTTGATGAAGATTTTCCTTTCTGATCTTCAGTGGGTGCAGTGTGGAATCCATTTTAGATAGCTCCTGTCTGTATTAATTTTTTCTCATGCTCAGTATTTTTCTTCCTTCCTTTGCTCTGTCTGACCTGATATGATGTCATTTGGGCTGTATTAAACATTTTTTTGAAAAAGAGTGAACATTATACATTTCATCCCAAAAATGCTATTTCTGGGTCTACAATTCATCTCTGCCACGGCATTTTCCTCGTTCCTAAAGGACTCTGGTACAGACGTACCCTCTCCCCCTCCTCCTTTTCACCTTGGATTCAGCACTAAAAAATGTAAAAGACGTTAATAAGGCAGGAGGTGCTTTATGCCACAGGGTATAGATGATACTATTGGAAATGAGGAATCTTCTTCCTGAATGTTGTCAATTTGTTACTTTTCTGAGTCCGCTGGTGGCAGCTCAGCGTGGGGCCCCGTTATCTCCCAGCCCAAGCAGCTGGCTTTGGGCGCAAGTCTGGACTAGGAGAGATTGCTTTGTGGCCCCAGTGGGGCATTTCACAATTTTCTTTTCCTTGAGAAACTTTAAAAAGCCATCTAGGCTTCACTACCTGTGTGCTTCATTTAGAGCTTCTACCATGTGATGCAGTTCAGAAAATGCAGCAGCCTGATCGCCTGCTGTGGAGAGGGTGAAATATATCACCCTGCTGTGGGCTGGCACCTCGGACCCAGGGTGCAGTGGGTCTGCGAATCAGGCCAGTTTGGCTCAACAAACACTTATTTGATGCCTACTCTGGGTGAGCAATTATGCTAGGCCTCAGAGCACAGAGGTCCATAAAAGGTGGTCCGTGCTTTCAAAGGGCTCAGAGTTTAGTGATGAAGATGGAAAAATAAACAAGTATTATATAATGGGTGAAGTACAGGGCAAGAAGAAATATATGAGCAAGAGGATGGGGCATCTTGAGCTGGAAGCTGTGAAAGGGTGAGGAATGGATTATGGAGGGAGGTGGCCATCTCATCTGAGACTCCAAGAACAAGTCAGTTGGGAGTAAAAGTTGGGGAAAAGCACTTGAGGAAGATAGAACAGCATGAACAAAACATGGAGGTATAAAATTGATTGACCTATCTGGGGGACAAATAGATTTCTAGAGTGTTCAGGAAAGGAAGGGAGATATAAAAGACAAGTCTGGAGAGGTAAGCAGGGCCAGGCAGTTGTGTACCATGTTGTGGGGAGGGCGACTGGACTTTCTCCTGTAGGTGCTAGGGAACCATCACAGCAAGAGTGTGCCTCGTACAGGCTTAGGGACTGCATTTCAAGAGTAATCTGATGGGGAGGGTTCAGGCCCAGGAACCCTGGGAGGGATCTGGTGGTAGAGGCAGAACTGAAGGGCTGGAAGCAGGGGAGCTGGACACCTTCAGATGCCGAGGGTCTGAGCAGGAACAGGGCAGTAGGACACAGCCAGGTGGACAGACAGGCAAGGGAGTACCAAGCTGAGTATACAGTCCTTGAGGGCTTTGGATCTGAAGTTTGCTCAGTGAGGTCAAGCTAAGAGACTGTGGAAGATATGGAGTGTCAGAATAAGCCTAAATAAGGCAGAGTAGGTCAGAAGTTAGAGGCCAACACAGCAGCTGGCACAGGAAGTACCTATCAGAAGTTGTGACCCTGCCTCTTCACCACTGCCCCTAGTCACCCCCACTACCTGATATGCTGGAGGGAACTAATAAGAACCATGCCTGGCCATCAGATGGGGCTGATAGTGTTCCAGTTGATAGGTATGGTGGTTTGGGCCAGGCAGTGGCAATGGAAGGAGAGGAAGTGATTAGACTGAGACATATTTTATAGTTTGAAGCAAGAAGGTAACTTAGGACTGATTTTAGGTTTCTGGCTTTTAGCTACCAGAGGCTGGGGGGGTGGTATCAATTGTTTATAGGGTGTATTAGTTTGGTAGGGCTGCTGTAACAATTTTTGTGGCTTAAACAACAAGATTAATTCTCTCACAGTTCCGAGAAATCTGAGATTAAGGTATCAGGGTTGATTCCTGCTGAAGGTCATAATGGAATAATCTATTCCATGCCTCTCTTTTGCTTTGTAGATGGCCAGCTTGTCCCCATGTCTTCACAGATTTCTTTCTTGTAAGGGCATCATTCATACTGGATTAGGGCCCACCCTAGTGACCCCACTTTAATGATTTCTTTAAAGACCCTATCTCCAAATAAGGTCATACTCCGATGTACCGGAGGTTAGGACTTCAACATATATATTTTTGGAGGAACGTAATTCAGCTGTAATGTTGACAATGGTCAAGAGGGGAATGGTTTTGTGAAGAAACTCAGGAGTTTACTATTGAACATTAATTTTGAGACGTCTTTGATATACACAAGTGAAAATGTCAGGCAAACAATTGTATGTACAGAATCTGGAGCTGTGACATGAGGTCTGGGTTGGAGATAAAATTTAGGAATTGTTGGCAGATTTACATTTTATTTAAAGCTATGGGAATTAGCCCTGTGTGTGTATAGTGTGAGGTGGGGCAGGGCTTGGCGGGGAGGGCACTTTTATAGAAGGAACAAAGAGTCCAAGTTCTATCCTATGAAAGTCCACAGGAGGTCCTCCCATCTGTAAGGCCGGAGTCCATGTCTTCAGGCCTGCCACACAGTTAGTCCTACAGGTCAGTTACAGTGTAGGAATTAGCTCAACAAGAATTGTGGAGTGAGGCTGGGTGTGGTGGCTCACACCTATAACCCAGGCATTTTGAGAGGCCAAAGCAGGAGGATCAACTTGAGGCCAGGAGTTTGAGAATAGCCGGGGCAACACAGCAAGATCCCATCTGTTAAAAAATAAAAAAGAATTCTGTAGTTCCTGGCAAAGGACTCCCCCACTCTGTATAGATATTTATTTTTAAAAAAGAATCTTTGCTATGATATCTTTATAAGTGTAATGCATGACTAGTACCCAAAATTCAGCAAATTAGAGTATTATAAAGGAAAGTAAAAAAAAAATCACTTCATATTGGACATTTCATATTCTGTCTGTCTCAGCTCTTACTTTAGCCTCTACTTTGGCAAAGTGCTTCGTGCAGGTGTTTGAATTCCTTCCATTGGCAGTGCCTTGGCTCAAGCTACTTATCCTGAGAGTCCTGTGATACCATGGCATGGGATGCCAATGAGAGTCTGCTTGACATTTACACAGGCACAAGCTTGAAGTATGGCAACACTCATCCAATGAGATGGAAGCCAGTGGATAAGTACTTCTCAGTGTTTATCCTTGGGGCAGGGGAATAATTCTGAGATACTTTCTGTATATTTCCTCAGGAGAACCTGGGCAGATGGACCACCAGTTGCCCACGGTAATGCCCAACTTGATAGTATCCTTATGTTGGCTTCCCTTCCTTGTCTGTTTTACTTCCCCTAGTCTGTAGAAATCACTTCCTGAATAAATTATCTGCACATTATCCTTGTCTTAGGGAAGCTAAGCCAGGATACACCTCTAATACCCAATCCCTGAATAACCATCCTCAATATAAGCAACATTTCAGAATCTCTCTATGCATATACACACGGCTGATAGCGGGTTGAAATAAGTTTATAGAAATGAGATAATTTTAGCTGGGTGCGGCCCTGTACAGCCACACCTATAATCCTAGCATTTTGGAAGGCGGAGACGGGTAGATCACCTGAGGTCAGGAGTTTGAGACCAGCCTGGTTAACATAGTGAAAATACAAAAAACAAAAATACTAAAAAATACAAAAAGTTAGCCAGGCATAGTGGCAGGCACCTGTAATCCCAGCTACTCAGGAGGCTGAGGCAGGAGAATCACTTGAACCTGGGAGATGAAAGCTGCAGTGAGCTGAGATCATGCCATTGCACTCCAGCCTGGGCAAAAAGAGCAAAACTCTGTCTCAGTAATAATAATAATAATAATAATGCAAACAAAAAACCCCCAGAAAAGATAATTTTATATATCTGTGAGTAGTATTTTTTTTAAGGATATCAAAAGGATATCCTTCTGGGGAGCCAAGGCTGGGAGTAGAATGAGGTGATTGAGACTTGCAAGGCACAAAATTAAAAAGGCATTTATTCTCAGTGTCATACATGTGTAAGGTCAGACTCTCTTGTCTCACCCTATTCCCATCCCTAAGAAGTTCAGTGAGGTGACTACAGTCCCAAAAGCTTGTTCAGTGATGGGGCACAATGCTTGCTAAGTAGGGGAGACATTTGGGGGCACAGCATTCTCCTCCTTGTGCCACTCATGTGAGTGAGTAAAGACAGCACAGTGTCTAAGTCTCAAAGAGCACAGGCTTTGGGACCAGATGGGCTGGACTCAAATCCCACCTCTGCCATTTACTAGCTGATTGGCCTTGGGTACCTGCATGAGAATTAATCTGTAGGAGAGCGGTGGGAAAAGCATGCCACATTATTTGGAGTAGTGTCTGCCCCACTGGAGGCCTGAGTAGGACCCTTATTCATGAGACGGTTGCTCTGGAAATCCCAGCATAGTGAAAACAACTTCTGTCCTGGGAAACTGGAGAAAAACATTGTAAAGGAGAGGACTACTAAGTACTTTTCGATTCAATAAATAATTATCAAGGATCCACTATGTACAAGGCATCGTGCTGAGCTTTAGAGGACTAGGATGGAGGTGTAGTTAAGGCAATATATACCCTTAAGTTCTCGTGATGGGGGTCATAGCTGGACTTGCTGGTGTATTCTGCAGAGGTGGCAGGCCAGGGAGTTTGTCCCTTATCTGGAGTTAGTTTGAATGCTGAGCTTAAGGACGTTTTTCAGAACTGGTGATGCAGCAGAGGTAGCAGTGAGGAGGTGAATTAAAGAACAGTCTGAATGCATAAAAAAATGAGGACAATAAGATACAGATACTGGATCCAGGGAAAAGATTGCTGGTAGATGAGAGTAGGGTATGGGTAAACAGAATAAATATAAAGAGGGTCATGAGTGAATCCTGAAGACAAAAGCTGCTTTCCAGCTTCATGGCATGGTTTTTGGCAAAAGAATGGGGCAGATGCCAGTCACCTAATGTGAGAGCCATCTTCCTGCTTCCTTTCCTAGGCTTGAGTGTTCTTGAGGAGGAATGGCTATATTTTCTGGGGAGACAGAGATACTGAGTTTGGAGTTAATAATCTGAAAATCAACAATGTTTTCATTTTCCTACAAATTGACTTTCTTTGGGCACCAAGTCAAGTTTCAGTGCTCTGTTGCCCCAAGTCATCTCCTTATTCTTCTTAACTTCACTGTGGCTGATGTCTGTCAGTCACAGAGTTTCAGCCACACACCAGTATGTGAGCTGGCTTAGCAGAAGTGCTGGCCATGTCTGCTGGTTACCACTGCACAGGAAATTATGCTCATTTTTCTCTGATTAATATCAGATAAAATAAATACCCTTCATTGATGCCTTCTAACCATCTTGATCCATTTCTCTCCATTCCCTCTAAGCTCTTTGAAGATAATCTACTTTTATAATCTCCTCTTTCTCTTTGATCCCTTTTTCCTCACATGACTGCAACCACCTTGTCTTCACCTTCATCATCCCACAGACAAATTTTCACCCTGATCCCTTTGAATGGCTACATCCAATGGGTCTCTTTCAGTTTTTACCTGAAGTTCTCACTCGCTGGCACTGGATACTGTTGACCATGCCTTTCGTTTCAGTTTCCTCCTTTGGCTTCTGTATTACTACTGTCTCTTGTTCTCTTTCTATCTCTCTGATGGTCCTTGGTAGATTCCTTTTGTTTTATCTGCCCCTCAGATGTTGCTATATTTTTAAAAGTTTTGCCCTGGTCTTCTTCTTTCCTCTTTCACCCTGAGTGATGAAATTTTGACTGTAATCTATCATATATATATATATCTATATATATTTTTTAATTTTTTAATTTTTTTTTCCGAGATGGAGCTTTGCTCTGTCACCCAGGCTGGAGTGCAATGGCACAACCTTGGCTCACTGCAACCTCCGCCTCCTGGGTTCAAGTGATTCTTCTGCCTTAGCCTCCAGAGTAGCTGGGATTACAGGTGCCCACTACCGTGCCTGGCTAATTTTTGTATTTTTAGTAGAGACAGGGTTTCACCATGTTGGCCAGGCTGGTCTTGAACTCCTGACTTCAGGTGATCCACCCGCCTCGGCCTCCCAAAGTGCTGGGGTTACGGGCATGAACCACTGTGCCAGGCCATTCCTGTAATTTTGACTGTAATCCTATACTTTTGACTGTAATTTATCTATTAATTATTGATTCTCGCAACTATGACAACCATCCAGATCTTTTCCATGAGGTTTCAGACCTATGTATTCAACTGCCCGCAGGGTGTCCCCAAAGTATTTCAAACTTCAGGTGCCCCAGATTCGACTCATTTTTTTCCTAGGAAGCCTGATCCACTTAAAGTATTACCCTTCTCAGGAAAAGTAAACCCCATTTATTGAGCTGCCAAGGACTTGGACATTATCTTAGACACCTCCCTCTCCTTCGTCCCTCACATGCAATTCATTATCAAATTCTGTTCTTTCTGCCTCCTTGACATCTCTCCTATTTATTTCCTCATCTCTATAATCTTCTAATTGGTCTCTGTGGCTGCAGTCTCACCACACCCAATGTGTTCTTCAAGCTCTTGTCAGTGCGATCTTTAGAAAATACAAATCTGAGCATTTTACTCTCTGGATTAAAACTAACTAAAGGCTTCCCACCACCTAGACCTCTAGAATAAAGTCTAGACCCCTTAGCCTGGCCTATCTGAGCCTACATAATCTAGCTTCTGTTCATTTTGCCAGCCTCATCTTTAGCAGAGTTTTCCTTACATGCTGTGTTTAGTGAATGAATCCATCATTCAAGTCACTAATAATGGCTTGATTAAATGCCTCATAATAAACACAACAAGTGTACTGAGCAGCTCAGGAGCTGTTTCTCTGGAAGCCTATGGGATGATAAGCCTATGGGATGTCCTGAATAAAAAATTTTAAAATAAGAAGTAAGATTTATTCTCTGTGACTCTGGAGGGAAGTAGCATAGAATTTCAGGGAGATAGGTTTCAACTCAGCATAACGTTCTGCAAATGAGAGCTGGCCACAAAGGGATGGATTTCCCTGAAGTAATGAGCTCCCGATATCTGAAGGTGACCAAACAGACTATGACAGGCGTGACAGGCAGGTTAGAGGAGGGGCCTCTCTTCCGTGTGGAGTGTTGGACTACAGAACCTCTCATGTCCCTTCCTCTTATAAGAAGGAGAAGAGGAAGGGGAAAAGCTAACATTTATTGAGTGCCTATTATGTGCCTGGTATACTTAATATATATTGGTTCATTTTTTCCTCACAATTACCCCAGGGAAAAGTGCTATTATTATCTCCATTTGATTGATGAGAACCTAAAGCTCAGAAAGGTGAAGCAACATTCCCAAGGCACCTCAGAAGGTAAATGATAGAGCTGGGCTTAGAATCCACTCTGGAGTAGTTCTCAAAGTGTGTTCCCCAACCAGTGTCATCATCAGCATCACCTGGGATCTTATTAGAGAAGCGAATTCTTAGACATTATCCCAGATCTACTGAATGATAAACTTGGGGTGGGGGCCAGTCAACTGTGTTTTTAAACAAACCCTTCAGGTGATTCTGATGCCTACCAAAGTTTAAGAAGCCCTGCTCTAAATAACTTTTTATTATATTTGATTATGTATATGGGAAATATTAGAAAATTCACTTCAAGTTTTTGGAGATTTTGAAAAAATAAAAACTGCTCTCAGTCTATATGGCATCAACATTTAATGTGCGTAATGTGCCTTCTCATATGGGGCAGACCGAGGGACTTCATGGTAGGTCTAAATACCCTGCAGCTCCCTGCAGATTACAGTTCTGCAGATTCAGTTTGGTAATTCAGGACCAAATTTTCCCTGAGAATAGCTTCTTGTAGCTTCATATATTGTTTTGCATAAGGAACAGTATGAATCTTGGTAAAAGAGAAACAAAACGTTAAAAACAGAACACTTTGCTATTTAAAACACGAAGAAGATGCCACAAATCTCCTAATCCCCCTTTTATAGAATTTAATAAAAGCAAGATAAATTTGGTGTTTTCTTTTAAAGCCAGGTAGAGCTGCTAGTAGTATGCTATTGTTTATTTTGTTAATTCAGCAATATTTGTAGTGAGACCTAGACACTATAGCATTTTAAAATAATGCAACCTTGTTCCCAGTGCATGTGGCAAGAGCGAGAGGTCTCCATGGAGTTTTGCTAAAGGGGGGAAAAAAAAAGAAATTAAAAACCGTCCACTAATGTACTGGCAAGTAATGAAATAAGAATCTGACACTTGGTGCATTGAAATGCAAACAAGATGTCCCTGTGTTACCCTGGCAATTCATCATAAAGGTCAGTGGATTTCTGCTTATTATACATGAGGTGCAGTGAATTATTACCAGGCTGGTTCTTCTAACAAACTTTTCAAACTAAGAACACGATAGGGTCAAAAAGAGATTTATATATGTGTTTATGTGTGTATGTGCTCATGCTAGGATATACACATAGAAGTGTATGTTTCTCTGCTTGTGAGTACATGGGGAGCCAAATACTACAAATGAGAAATTTAGGTGACAACCCAGGTATTTAGAACCATTCTACCTCTGTATATATGTATGCATACGCACACACACGCACGCACACACACTGATTTTTTTCATGTATAAGTGCTATGCAGATGTATTATCTCTGAATAAAATGAAATCTATTGTCAAGGAACATCAGCCCAGACAGGCTTTGAGAAATGTCTCACAAGCAGAGTTTTGATGTGTTAAGACGATCTTGGAAACCTATTGTTGGAGGTATTACATCATTAGACCTAAAGAAAGAGTTGGAAAAGAAATGGATAAAAAGAGATTTAAAAACAAAAACAAGACAAAAACCCTGGAGGTTATCTCTAGGTGCTTGAGATTTTAGAGAAAATGTTTGGATCACATGTAAATCTGCATGAACATGCGTCAATCCATTCCCACCCACAGTGGGAAGACAGCTTTTTGTTGAGAGAAGACTGCAGAAAATAAAAGCTTTGACTCTTTTGATTATCTTATGTTCTAGCTCAACAAAACTCTGAAACTTTAATATATTGGTGGTGTGGTGTGTATGCGTATGTGTAAGAGCAGAGTCAGGATTTGGGCATGAGTCTGGCAAAAACTTTCAGTGAGATGAGAATATATGTCAATGAGAAGATTCCAGGAGGGAAAGCAGAAATTAAACTTTACAAGTGTTACTCATCACAACTCTGTAGAGCTGGTGCTATTGTTAACATCATAGCACCAATGGGAAAACTGAGGCACAGGAACATTAAGCGAAGTACCCAATTAGAAAGTGGTAGAGCTGGAATTCGTGTTCAGTGTCTGACTGCTTTCAAAGCCTTTGCAGCTCCAAAGGATGGAAGAATTAGAAGACAAACAACACTGTGGGCCCTGAAGAAAATTCAGTAATGACCCTGAGGCAGGTGTATTGGGATTTAAGGTGCTCCCTTCTGCTTTCAATGGGAGTGAAACAGGGGATGGTGTGTGCTATGGTTTCAATGTCTATTTCAACTCATGTTGAAACTTAATTGCCATTGTAACAGTATTAAAACTTGGTTCCTTTAGGAGTACTTAGGTCATGAGGCCTTTGCCTTTATGAATGGATTAAGGCTGCTATCTTGGGAGTGGGTTAGTCATAACAAAAGGGGGAAGTTTGGCCCCCATTTCTTCTGTCTCATGTGCTCACTTGTTCTTCATCATGTGATGCAGCACGAAGGCCCTTTCCAGATGCTAAAGCTATGCTCTTGGACTTCCCAGACTCCAGAATGGTGAGAAATAAATATCTTTTCTTTATACATTACCCTGTCTGTAGTACTCTGTTATAGCGGCTAGAAAATGGCCTAAGACAGTGTGAGAGAGAAACAGGAAGAAGCTGGGGGGAGGGGGTCACAGTGATTTCCCTAAGAAAAATTCTGGTCATATCTCCTAAACCAATTTCATTACAGAATCTGGCACAAGATTGGCACATAGTGGAATAAATAAATGGAGATTCAAATGGAATCCACAGAAAAATATCTGGAAGGATATACAATGAAGTTATAATAATAGTTATTACTGGGGAATGAAAATGTGGGGAGAGAGAAACAGGAGGTTTTTAAATTTACATTATTTATATGCCTCAGTTTTATTTGTAATCTATGATAGTTCAAATAGGGTTGGAGTTTCCATTGTTTAATTTTTTTCTAAAGCATTGATTCTTGTACTTGGCTGATCACTGGAATTTCCTGGGAAGCTTTTTATATAGGGACATTCCAGAGCTGAACAGGACCAAGGGAATCAGAATCTCCATGGTAGGTCCAGGGATCTCTGATTAAAAAGTTCCACAGATGATTCTGAGGACGAGCCACATTTGGGAACAGTTGGTATACTTGAGATAAACCCTTTAAAGCACTTTCCAGCACTTTGGAAAGACTTAATTCCATATAAGCAGTTGATACACTAATTACAAATTTGCCTTATCTAGTCATTAATTTAGGTTCCCTAAGGACTACTCAGAATCCCTGGGATTAAAGGAGTAGTTGAATCTAGTTAACCTAGTTCTGATTACTATATAGCTATAAAATAGAAAAACATATTTTCTTAAAATATTCTACAATTCATTCTTATGACCAACGTAAGACTAGTCTTTTCTATAATTAGTGAAAAATGCTTTATTTTTGCCAGTAGATTCCCTGATTTTAACATGAGAAAATGGAATCTCAAAGAAATGAAAAAATTTGCTCAAGAATGTGTAGCTGGCTAATGGCTGATGCAGGACAAATGCAAAACCTGCACTGTGATAGGCACTGGTGGGTCAATGACAAATAATATGGGGTTCCAATGTTCCAGGAACTTAGGTCATAGCGAGGGGGTCCGACAAGTGTTGTGACTGTGACTTTCAGTCAGATCCAAGACACCTGCAGCCTAGAGTGGGTAGCAATAGAAGTGGTAGATTGATCTCATTATACAATCTGGTGCCCAGAAATGAACCTGTCTTAATTTTTCCAGAACAGAACTTAATTTCTATTTTGAGCTCTTGTTCTGGTGGTAATTGAATTATTTTAATCCATATTAGTAATCTTGCTCAGTTTAGGATTTTCTGCTCCCCCCTCATGGGGTTGCAGTTGAGTTCTGGGGGCCTGAAGAAGGTATTGGGGGTTGGAGAGATCCTAGTGTCATCTTCCACCTTGCTTCTGCTGAGCATCTCATTTCCTTCTGGTCTCTAAGGGCTGGTTTATGTAGTCTTTTTATCCTAACCGCAGGCTTCTTCAAATCTCGGTGATCCTTAGCTACTCCCACTGCTCTCCTGATTGTCCTCAGACAGTTGGTGGTTCCATGCACTGTGCTAGAAAGCTAAGGACTCCAGGAGTCAGTTTCAGACCTGTCTGCTGGGAACTCCACTTGGCCGGCCATTTTCTGCTTTTTTTTTTTTTTTTACATGATGTCTGGGCTTATGGAAATTCCATGAGTTTTGCCAAATACTGCACCCAGCCTGAGAATAGAGCATAGATCTTCCTTACTCTTGCATTCCCAAGTCGGAATGAGAATTCTCTTAAACATGCTACCTCCTAAAGACATGGCTTGATGTATGTGTGGGTGAGTGGAGGTGGGAAACTAAATGGCTTGGGAACTCCTCTCAGGGACCCACCAGGGTTTGAATTTCTTCCTTTCCACTTCTTAGTGACTGTGATACTGGCTTTGATAACCCAATATTCTTGTAGGGGGAACTTATTTTTCAGCAGTGTGATGTCATTGTCAATGTGTTTCATTTTGATCTCCTCTCCTCTTTGCCTCAGTTTCCCAGACTGTAGATTATACAGAATAGCATGCATCTTACTGTGGGTGGGGATTAGAATAAATTGTCTTTGCATGACCACATGCATTCTTTTAAATCTTTTAATGGCATAATCTATGCCTTGACCCCTTCAGAGTTTTGAATGTCAATGTCCTCCAACCAAGACTATCAGGAACACACATATAGTTGAATAAATTGGGTTTATTACTTCTGCAGTGAGCACATACCATACGGAATTGGGGTGTTGTTATTAAGAAGGTGTTAGAAAGGACTTATAGGATTTGGCCTTGTGTTAAGAGATTTTGGGACGGGTTTAAGGAAATAGAGTTTTGCTCTGGATTGGATGCTGCCAGGAAGTACGGTAATTCTATGATTGGGTATCTTAATACATTTTATCTAGAAGGAGGGAATACTAGACGGAGGCTAAAGCTATAATTGGTAAAGAAGCAGCAGACACTTACATTAGCTGGGAGAGGGGGATGGGTATTTTTGTCGCTTTGACACACTAGTGTTTTGTCTGTGCTCAGACATGCTTATGGAATGGTCTTGTTTTTGTCTTGATGCATCACGGTCATCAGAGTAGCCTTATATGATGTTGATGTGCTATGAAATTATTTCTGTTTAATAGGAGGACACCCAGACCTACCTGTGGGTTCCAGGCCATCTCCTAGCAAAATCAAGGCCAGGTTTAATAATATGCCAATATTATCAACCTAGTTGATAGCTTCCAAATGTCAGGGCTGCTTTCTTTTTTCTCAGTATATAAAAGCTCAAAAATCCAGGTTTATGTTTCCCGAATGGTTTTTTGGAATGCAAAAGCCAAGTATGAGTCACTTATGTTTTCCTATGTTCCTAAGGTCTAGCTCCTCAAAGAGAGAAGAACTTTGAGGTATCAGGGAATCCTAAAGAAAATTTCAGCAATTAAAATATTAACACACTATCCTTATCTGCACAATGACATTACCAGATAGTTGGTGTGATGGAGGTAGCACCATGAAGGAGGACTCTGGCACAGCCTCATCCTGGAAGAGATGACCTTTGAGCTGGCTTTTTCTGTCAGAGAAAGGGATAGGGAAGAAAAAGTATTCTATGCAGAAGGAAATGCATGAATTGGCCGTGCTGGGAAGAGACAAACCAGTCATAGTGCTTGCCCTGCTCACAGTCAAGAGATTTCATCCGTATTCACACCTGATTGGTTCTGAAGTGCCTGCTGAACCACAGACAGACACTTGGCAGGTCGGTCAGTAACCTGTGAGTTTGCCCTGCACGTGAAAAGGAACTTGGATAATCAGACTGCCTCTTTCTCAGGATTGTGAACTGGGAAATGCCAACAGAAAGAGGCTGTGAGGAGCGAGGGTTGAAGCTGAAGTGCTGTGTGCATAGGATCCTTGAAGAGGAGTGGGAGACGAGAAGTTGTGAAGAGTCAAAGTTATGAGGAAGCAGGACTGGAGGCAGAGAGATGGTAGGTTGGAAGAATAAGCAGTGGGATGGCTATAATAGACAAGTCACAGGGAGAGAAGACGCCTAACACAGCTGAATCTTATTAGCCTGGAGTAGCAAAGTGAAAATTACTTACTCCTTTGCCTCCCCGTTTTCTGCTGGCGGGGCTGACTTGACTAGGATCTCTGTTGCTGAACTTCAGGTCCTTTCCTCTTCCTCATCTCCACGTGTGTCTTTACGATTCTCTTCACCTCCTAACTCAAACTTATTTGAGTTATTTGAAAGAGCCCAACTAAACAAAGAGTAGAGAGAAGCAGGGACCAGACCTAGGTTAGTGCCATCTGCTAAGACCTGGGATTTATAAATGCCCTGTCAGAGCTTGTTCAATTTTAAGTGACAGAAAACCCAGCTCAATTTGGTTTAAGACCAAACAGCAATATATTGTCTCATGCAGCTGAAAAAGCCAGGGCCACTTAGCTCTAGCCACGCTGACATTCAGGGGCTCAGACAATGTCAGCAAGACTGTCTCTGTCTGTGTCTCTGCTTTCTTTTTCTCTGTTATCTTCTGACTCTTCCCTAGGTTTTTTTTTTTTTTTGTTATTTGGTTTTTTTTTCTTTTTGTTTTTATTTTTTTCCCTAGGTTTATATCCTAAGGACAGTGTCTTTTTTCTAGTTTCTCTGGAAGAAGTCTGGGGAATGAGGATTGGATCAACTTTAATTCCGGACCTGTCCCTGAACAAATTTCCGTGGCTGGCAGGACCTGGTAGATTGGTGGGACCAGCCCTGTTCTATGTCATGGATAAGATCAAGGGCAGATGATGGGTGGCAAAATTTAGCAGATGTCCACCATACTGATCATAAATGTGCATATGTGCATTTGAAAGCATTTATTATTTCCAGCCACCAGGAAATGAGGAGTCTAGAGAAGAAGCAAAAATATACAGTCATTATCTGGACGTGAATCCATCTTTAAACTTAAATAAAAATTAGTTTGGAAGCCAATATATATTTAATCTGTTTTCATTACTTTTTTCATCTTTCAAAATAACTTTGGAACCTCATATAATTGTTGGTATGCAATGATTTGGGGGGAAGGGGGTTATAGGATCTTGAGAAAATGGTCCTGTATGCACCTACAGTATGGTATAGCAGAAGAATAGGTCCAAGAGTGGAAAGGGATAAATCTGGTCATGGCACCTACGAGCTTGAGTTATTCAATCCATCTGGCCTCAGAATCCAACTGGGCATGGTCATCTTGCAGTGTTGTTAGTGAGAGTGAAATGCAAGATAAGATATTTGGCACATGGGAGGTGCTGACAATGGTAGCTGTTATTATCAGGAGTCTGCATCATGGCTACATGAATCAGCACTCCAAGATCTTCATGTTTTCAGGCAATGCACACACCATCATTTCAGACCCTCTGTCAGATTTCTCTGCCTGAGTGTACACTCAACCTATTTTAGGTAAAGAAAAATCCTGGTGGAAATCGGTTGACCATGAGCACTTTGGAAACCAAATGCTTTGAATTGGCTGAATTGAACAGATAGCAAGCTGATAATTAGCTGGGTCCAAAATAGTCTGATTGTGATTAGAGAAAATATATGTCATAGAGAATTTAATCTTTTTATTTTCCAAGCCAGCCTGCATGTGATTATGATCTCCTACTATAAATAGCATTCTAAAACCTTATACTTAGGCTTTTTGCAAAGCAGCCCTAGAAAGAGCGCTTGTGCATGTATGCATATGCATCTGTGTGCACCCGTGTTTTGTTTGAGGAAGAGGAACAGTGGCATTGCCGAAGAGACCATGTGTCTGGGAACAGAGGCTTATGAGGCCTCTGGAAGGTGACAGGTTCCTTATCAAACCCATGAGTGATACCTGGGAATGACTGAGGGGCTTGGATACCACTTGAGGCTTTTCTTGCTATGGCTGTCCACCGTAGAAACAAAGCCCAGGGAAAATGTCTAAATGGGGGAGTTCATAAGTTGATTTTGAATAGAAGCTTGTGGCCACCAGTACAATGAGAGACAGTGGGAACCTGGCTTTATAGCTCGTGAGCTAAGCACAGGTCTGGAGCTCTGCTGCTGTGTTGTCTATACAACAATACATCTCCTGCTTCATTCTTCCAAACCTGGTGAGGGATCCGCCGGATGAAGGGGCTCTAAATCAAAGCAGTTTTATTTCTTCCTTCTTGATTCATATGCATTTTACTCCCTTTTCTTATCTTATAGCGTGGAATAGAAGTTACAGAATTATGTTTACTAAGAGTGGTAAGAGCAGATGTTCTGGCCTTATTACTGATCTCATGGGGAAAGCGTTCAATTTCTCACCATTAAATATGCTGTGAGCTGTAGAGGTTTTTTTTTTTGTATATGTTCTTGATACGTTTAGGCTTTGTGTTCCCACCTAAAACTCATCTTGAATTGTAATCCCCATAGTCCCCACGTGCCAAGGGAGAGACCAGGTGGAGATAATTCAATCATGGGGGCAATTTCCCCCATGCTGTTCTCATCAGAGAGAGTGAGTTCTCACGAGATCTGAAGGTTTTATAAGAGACTCTTCCGGCTTTGCTTACCCTTTCTCCTCCCTGCTACCTCACGAAAAAGGTGCCGTTGTTTCCTCTCTGCCTTCCACCGTGATTTTAAGTTTCCTGAGGCTTCCCCAGCCACACAGAACTGTGAGTCAATTGAACTTCTTTCCTTTACAAAGAGGAAAGTTCTTTATAGCAGGATGAAAACAGACTTAATAGTTTTTTTATCAAGTTGAAGAAGCTACCCTCTATTCTTGTTTGTTGAGGGATTTTTAAAAAATCATAAATGGGTAATGGATATTGTCCAGTGCTTTTTCTGTGTTGATTAATATGACCATGTAATTTTTCTTCTTTAACTTGTTAATGTGGTACGGTTTTATACATATGGTGGAAATTACATTGCTTAGTTTTGAATGTTGAAATAGCCTTGGATAGCTGAAAAAACTTCTCTTGGTCATGGTATATAACTCATTTTATATAATAATGAATTCTATTTACCAATATCATGTCAAGGATTCTTGCATCTATACTAATAGGGAATATAGATTGGTCGTTTTTCGGTATTGTTTTTGTTTGGATTTGGCACCAGGGTAGTACTAGCTTCATAAAATAAATTGGGAAGTATTCTCACCTCTTCTATTTTCTAGAAGAGACTGTGTACTGTGTACAACTGGTATTAATTCTTCCTTAAACATTTAGTAGAATTCTCCAGCGAAATCATCTGGGCCTGGGGATTTCTTTTTTTGGTAGTTTTAGAAATCGTGAATTTAATTTTTTAAGAGTTATCAGGCTATTTAAATGATTTATTTAATATTGAATGAGTTGTGATAGTTTGTGTTTCTTGAGAAAGTGGGACATTTTGTTTATTGCCATATGCATGTTGTAGAGCTGTTCATAGTATTCCCTTATTGTTCTCTTGGTGTCTGCAGGGTCTACAGTAATATTGCCTTTTTAATTCCGGATCTTGGTAATTTGTGTATTCTTTTTTTCCTACTTAGTCTTAATATAAAATTGTCATTTTAATTGATCTGTTCAAAGAATCAGCTGTGTGTTTTATTAACTTTTTTCTGTTTGCAATTTCATTGATTTCTGCTTTTATCTTATGTTTTTCTTTCTGCTTGCTTTGGGCTTAATTTGCTCTTCTTTTTCTAAGTTCTTGAATTGGGAGCTTAGATTATGGATTTGAGACTTCTCCTTTTTTCTAATATATGCAATTAATGTTATAAAATTTCATTTATGTACTGCTGTAGCTGTGCCTCACACATTTTTATATGTTGTGCTTTCACTTTCGTTTAATTTAACTTATTTTTCAGCTTCCCTTGAGACTTTATCTTTCATTTATGCATGTGTGTTGCTTGAAGATTTTCTTATCTTTCTGTTATTAAACTTTAGCTGATTCCATTGTAGTTATGGAACATGCTCTTTATAATTTCAATTCTTTTAAGTTTACTGAAGTTTATTATATGGTTCAGGACATGGCCTATTTTGATATATGTTCCATGAACACTTGAAAAACATGTGCATTCTGTTGTTGGGTGGAAAGTTCTATAAGTATTGAACAGATTCTAGTGGATAAATGTGTTTTTGAGTATATCTTATTTTCTATCTAGTTGTTCTATCAGTTGCTGAAGAGGGGTGTTGAACTCTCCACTATAATTGTGGATTGTCTATATCCTTCAGTTTTGCTTCACATATTTTCAGCTCTATTGTTTAGAATTGCTTTATCTTTTTGGTGGGCTGATCTTTTTATCATTATATAATGTCCTTTCCTGTTGCTGGTAATTTTCTTTACTCAGAAGTGTACTTTATTTGATATTAATATCACTTTTGATTTCCTTGATTAATGTTTATATTATATGTAGTTTCCTACCCTTTTACGTTTAACTTGGCTGCATTATTACATTTGAACTGAGTTTCTTGTAGATAGCATATAGTTAGGTCAAGTTTTTAGGACCCCTCTGCCTAAGAAGCATACAGTCATGGTAGAAGGTGAAGGGGAACCAGCATGTCACATGATGAGAGCAGAAACAGAGAGAGAGAGAGAGAGAGAGAGAGAGAGAGAGAGAGAGACACACGGAGGAAGGAGGGGGGAGGGAGGGAGAGAGGGAGAGAGAGAGAGAGAGAGAGAGACACACACGGAGGAAGGAAGAGGGGGAGGGAGGGAGAGAGGGAGAGAGAGAGAGAGAGAGGGAGGAGAGAGAGATACCACAAACTTTTAGACAACCAGATCTTGTATCTTCTATCACATTAGCTTGAAGACAGCACCAAACTCTTCGTGAGGGATCTGTCCACATGATTTAAATGCCTCCCATCCAACACTAGGAATCATATCTCAACATGAGACTTGGAAGGGACAAACATCCAAACAACATCATTGACCTTTGGGAGTTTGATTCTTAAATATCTTGAGGTAGTCTTATTTGGATTAAATCTGCTTGGTGTTCTATAACCATCTTGAGCTTATTTTAAAAAAAATTTAATTTTTGGGGGTACATAGTAGGCATATATATTTATGGGGTACATGAGATGATTTGATGTAGGTATATGATGTGACATAAACACATCATGGAGAATGGGATATTCATTCCCTCAAGCATTTATCCTTTGGGTTACAAATAATCCAATTACACTCTTTTAGTTATTTAAAAATGCACAAGTGAGTTATTATTGACTACAGTTACCCTGTTGTGCTATCAAATAATAAGTCTTATACATATTCTTTTGAACTATTTTTGTACCCATTAACCATCCCCCTCCTCCCAGCCCCCCATTACCCTTCCCAGTCTCTGGTAACCATCCTTCTACCCTTAACATCCATGAGTTCAATTGTTTTGATTTTTAGATCCCACAAATAAGTGCAAAAATGTGATATTTGTCTTTCCGTGCCTGGCTTATTTCATTTAATGTAATAATCTTCATGTTGTTGCAAGTGACTGGATCTCATTCTTTTTTTAAGGCAGAATAGTACTCCATTGTGCATGTATACCACATTTTCTTTATCCATTCCTCTGTTGATGGACACATAGATTGCCTCCCAAATCTTGGCTATTGTAGACAGTGCTTCAACAAACATAGGGGTACAGACATCTCTTCAACACACTGATTTCCTTTCTTTTGGGTATATACCCAGTATTGGGATTGCTGGGTTATATGGTAACTCAGTTTTTGTTTTTTTGAGGAACCTCCAAATTGTTCTTCATAGTGGTTGTACTAATTTACATTCCCACCAAATTGTCAAGCGTTCACTTTTCTGCACATCCTCACCAGCATTTGCTATTGACTGTCTTTTGGATATAAGCCATTTTAACTGGTGTGAGATGAAAACTCACTGTAGTTTAATTTGCTTTTATCTGATGCTCAATAACGTTGAGTACATTTTCATATGCCTGTATGTCAGTTGTATGTCTTTTCTTGAGACATGCCTATTCAAATTTTTTCTTCCATTTTTTGATTGGATTATTAGATTATTGGATTACTAAACTTTTTGCAATTTTTTTTTCCATTCTGTGGGTTATCTCTTCACTTTGTCGTTTGTATCCTTTGTTCTGCAGAAACTTTTTAACTTGATGTGATTCTATTTGTCCATTTCTGCTTTGGTTGCCTGGGTTTGTTGAGTATTGCTCAAGAAATTTTTGCCCAGCCCAATGTCCTGGAGAGTTTCTTCAATGTTTTCGTGTAGTAGTTTCATAGTTTGAAGACTTAGATTTGTCTTTAGTCCATTTTTATTTGATTTTTATATATAGTGAGAGATAGAGGTTTCATTCTCCTGCATATGGATATTCAGGTTCCCCAGTACAATTTGTTGAAGATACTGTTTGTTCCTCAGTATATTTTCTTGGCAGCACCTTTGTCAAAAATGGGCTCACTGTAGGTGTGTGGCTTTGTTGCTGGACTCTTTATTCTGTTCCATTAGTCTATGCATCTGTTTTTATGCCAGTACGATGCTGTTTTAGCTAATATGGCTGTATAGCATAGTTTGAAGTTAGATAATGACAGTCTTTCAGTTTCTTTTCTTTTTGCTTAGGGTAGCTTTTGTTATTATGAGTCTTTTGTGGGTCCATATACATTTTAGAATTTTTTTTCCTGTTTCTGTGAAGAATGTCATTGGTGTTTTGATAGGGATTGCATTGAATCTGCAGATTGCATTAGGTAATATGGGCATTTTAACAATATTGATTCTTTCAATCCATAAACATGGATGCCTTTTCATTTTTTTTGGTGTCCTCTTCAATTTATTTCATCAATGTTTTATAGTTTTCAGTGTAGAGCTCTTGCACTTTGATTAAGTTTATTCCTGCATGTTTTATTTGTAGCTATTGTAAATGGGATTACTTTATTTCTTTTTCAGACTGTTTGCTGTTGGCATATAGAAATGCCACTGATTTTGTACATTGATTTTGTATCCTGCAACTTTACTGAATTTGTTTTCAGCTCTAATAGTATTTCAGTAGAGTCTTTAGGTTTTAATATAAGATCATATTGCCTGTAAATAGGGATAATCTCATTTTACACTTAAATATTGATATCTTTCTCTAGGTTTGGAAAGCTCTCAGTTATTAGCCGTTTAAATAGAGTTTCTACTCCAGTCTCTCTTTCTATCTCCTCTCTAAGGCCAATAACTCTTAGATATGCTGTTTTTGAAGCCATTTTATAGATCTTATAGGCATGCCTCTTTCTTTTTATTCTTTTTTCTTTTGTCTTCTCTGGCTGTGTGTTTTCAAATGGCCTGTCTTCAAGTTCGTTAATTCTTTCTTCTGCATGATCAATTCTGCTGTTGAGAGACTTTCGATGCATTCTTCAGCATGACAATGGACTTTTTCAATGTGGGAAATTTCTGCTTGATTTTTAAAAATTATTTCAACTCTTTGTTAAATTTATCTAATAAGATTCTAAATTCCTTCTCTGTGTTTTCTTGAAATTTGTTGTGCTTCCTCAAAACTACTATTTTGAATTCTGTGTCTGAAAGTTCACGTATCTGTCACTCCAGGATTGGTCACTGGTGCCTTATTTAGCCCATTTCGTGAAGTGCTGTTTTCCTGGATGGTCTTAATGCTTGTGGATGTTAGTCAATGTCTGGGCATTGAAGAGGTAGGTATTTATTGTAGCCTTCACAGTTTGGGCTTATTTATACCCATCTTTCTTGGGAAGGCTTTCCAAGTATTCAAAGGGAATTGAATGTTGAGCTAAGTCTTTGGTCACTGCAGCCATATTTGTATTAGGGGATACCCCAAGCTCAGTAATGCTGTGACTCTTACAGACTCATAGAGGTACCACCTTAGTGGTCTTGGGTAAGATCTGGGAGAGTTCTCTGGATTACCAGGCAGAGACTCTTGTTCTCTTCCCTTACTTTCCCCTAAGCAAACGGTCTCTCCCTTTGTGCTGAGCTGCCTGGAGCTGGGGAAAGGGTGATATAAGTGCCCCTGTGGCCACTGCACTGGGACTGTACTGGATAACACCTGAGCCAGCACAGCACTGGGTCTTGCCTAAGGCCCTCAGCAACCACTGTCTGGCGAATGCTGTTGTTGACTCAAGGCCCAAGGGCCCTACAATCAGCAGGCGGTGAATCCAGCTAGGTTTGTTGCCTTCTCTTCAGGGTGGTGAGCTCTCCCCCTACCCAAGGCATGTCCAGAAATGCTATTTGGGAGCCAAGAACTGGAGTTGGGAACCTTAAGGATGTATTTGGTGCTCTACTCTACTGCTGCTGAGCTGGCACCCAAGCTTGAAGACAAAGTTCTTCACACTCTTCCATCTCCTTTATTCAAGCAGAGGGGTCTCTCCCTGTGGCCATCACCACTCCAGGCTCATGGCTAGTACTACCTCACTACTGGCAATGTTCCCTCAAAGCTCAAGGGTTCTTCAGTCAGCTTGTGGTGATTGATGCCAGCCCTAGGTCTCTTCCTTCAGGGCAGTGGGTTCCCCTCTGGCCCATGGCATGTCCAAAAATTCCATCAAGGAGCCAAGGCCTGGAATTGGGAACCCAGCCACCCACTTGGTGCTGTACCTCACTGTGGCTGAGCTCATACCCAAACTGCAAGACAAAGTCTCCTTTGCTCTTGCTGCTTCTTTCTTCAAGTAGAAAGAGTCTCTCCCTGTGGCCACCACAGCCAGGAATGCACTAGGTCACATCTGATGCCAGCATAGCACTGGGTCTGACCCCACTCCCGTGATGAGTACTGCCTGGCAACCACTGACGTTTGCTTAATGCCCAAGGCCTCTTTAGTTAGCAGATAATGAATTCTGCTAGGACTGAATCCTTCCCTTCAAGGCAGCAGGCTTCCTTCTGGTCCAGGGTGTGCCTAGAAATGTCATCCTGGAGCTAGGGCCTGAAATGGGGGCCTTAGGACTCTAATTGGTGCCCTATTCTACTGTAGCTGAGCTGGTGTCCAAGTTGTGAGACAAAGTCCTCTTTACTTTCCCCTCTTCTCTCCTTAAGTGGAAGGAAGCAATCTCCCAGAGCTGTGAGCTGCATTCCTTGGGTTAGGGGAAGAGTGATGCAGGCACTCCCGTGGCTACCCCAGCTAGTGTCTTACTAGGTCATGTGTACCCCAAGTCCACTGGCTCTAAGCCCAATATAGCATCAGGACTTACCCATGAATTTCAGTCCTTGTGGCCTAGACTGCCTTTCATGTTTGTTTAGGACTTCAGAGCACTTTAGTCCGTGGCAATGAGGCTTGCCAGAACTCAGGTCTCGATCACGGGGATGGACAGTTCCCCTCTGGCTTTGGCTGGGGCTTAAATGCTCCCTGTATGGGCACTGGATGAATTCTGCTCTGTATTGTGTTCTGCTGTTACAGGGGAGCACTGATTTCCAATGCAAAGTCCTGAAGTCACTGTGCTCTCCCTCTCCTAAGTACACAGATTCTCTTTCCACACCACCACTGCTGCTGAGGAATGGGCAGGATTAGTGTTGGCAAGTTAGGATTGTGTTTCCTTCCCTCTTCAGTGCCTTTGTCCTTGATAATATGTTAAAACCAGGTACTGTGATTGCTCACCTATTTTTGGTTCTTATGAAGGTGCTTTCTTATGTGGATAGTGGTTTAGTTCAGTGTTTCTGCGGGAGGGATGATTGTGGAAGGATTCTACTCAGGCATCTTGCTCTGCCTCCTATGTATATCTTTTTGTGTAGGTTTTTAATTGGTTACTTTAGAAATTACATTAATGTATCTTATCACAGTTTGTTGGTGTCATTTTGCCAGTTTGATTGTAAAATTAAAACCTCAGCTTTATGTCCTTTAACTCTCTCCCATTTATAGTGCATTTTTATTAAATATTTTTTCTATATACATTTAGAATCATAGTACACACTGTTACAATTTTTGCTTCAACTATCAATTACACCTTAGATAATGCAAGATGAGAAGAAAAGTCTGTTGTTATGTCCCATGTCCTTTCTTCTTTCCTGCTCTTCCAAGATTCTTTAAAAAATGCATTTTCTTTCTGTTCAGAAAATTTTCTTTAGTCCTTTTTTAGGATAGGTCTGATGATGACAGATTCTTTTGTTTCTTTTGTCTGGGTGTCTTGATTTTTCCTTCATTACAGAAAGGTATTTTTGCTGAGTACAGAATTCTATACTAAGGTAAATAGGTTAACAGTTCTTTTAGCGCTTGAAAAATATTGTGCCACTTTCTTCTGATTGCCATTGTTTCTAATCTGAAATCTGCTGTCATTTGAATGTTTTCACCTGCAAAATTGCATTTTTTTCTTGCTGCTTTCAAATGTTTTGTCTTCAGTTTAAAAAATTTTAATTTTGATGCAACTTGTTATAATTTCTTTGGATTTGTATTGTTTAGGGTTTGTTCATCTTAAATTTGTAGTTTTATCAAATTTGGGAAATCTTAAGCCATAATTTCTTTGAGTACTTTTTCTTTTCCTTTCTTTACTTTTTTTTTTTTTTTTTTTTTTTGAGATGGAGTCTTGCTCTGTAGCCCAGGCCGGAGGGCAGTGGCACAATCTTGGCTCACTGCAACCTCTGTCTCCTGGGTTCATGCAATTCTCCTGGCTTAGCCTCCCGAGTAGCTGGGATTACAGGCATGTGCCATCATGCCCAGCTAATTTTTGTGTTATTAGTAGAGATGGAGTTTCAGCATGTTGGCCAGGCTGGTCTTGAACTCCTGATCTCATGATTCGCCTGTCCTGGCCTCCCAAAGTGCTGGGCTTACGGGTGTGAGCCACCATGCCCAGCCTTGAGTACATTTTCAAAGGTACCCTGCTTTTTTCTTCTTTTCTTTCAGGGCTCTAATTACACAAATATTAGATATTTTATTTTAGTCCTACAGGCTCCATGCTCTGTTTTTTTTTTTTGTTTTTGTTTTTTTCTTTCCCTTCAGTCTGTTTTCTTTGTGTTTTTCAGATTGGGTAATTTCTCTTGTTTTATCTTCCTGCCTCTTTTCTCTATTCCTTTCATTCTTCTGTTGAACTTATCCACTGAGCTTCTTAATTTGGTTATTGTATTTTTTAGTTATAAAATGTCCATTTTGTTTTGCCTTACTTATTTTATGTCTTTTTTGAAGCTTTCTGTTTCTTTGGTAAGGGGGTTTATTTTTTTTATTTGGTGTGTTTTTGTAATTTCTTTTTGTAGAATTTTTGTCATGGCTGTGTAAAAAAATCACTGTTAGATAATTCTAATATTTCTGTTATCTCAGTTTTGGTATCTTTGATTTTTTAAAAAAATTTAGTTTGTCTGTATAGTTTTTAAAATTTTTATCATGTTTTTCCCCCTGAGCAGTTTATACTGTTTTGGTGTTATTATAAATGAGCCTGGCTGCCATTTTCTGGAATCTGAGTCTGAATGGGGTGGTGAAGGATCGATCATTCACCATTCAACATGTAGACTTACACTGAATACCCGTGTTTTTAGCTTCCGATTCACACTCAAGTTGGCCTGGTGTCTCTAAGTTGGATCTTTAAAAAAAAAAACCTTCCCTCAGGGAATAGAACTTCACTGTCCTGCTGGAGTGATGGAAGGGTGTCTCTGGCTGCTTGGGGTAAGGAAGAGAGGAATTAAGAGTCCAGTGGCTTCTTATATACACCTTCAAGTAGTGTTATTTTAAGCCTTAGTATGCTTTTTCCGTTTTAGAGCTACCAGGCCTCTAATTTCAGAGGCCACCTAGGACTTTGTAGGAATTGCATTGAAAATTGACTTGCTTCTTGGCCTTCTCCCCAAGACCCCAACTCACTGGCATGTAGCATTCAGCACTAGGGTCTTTTTTTGTTGGCTAGTGTACAGTTGCCTATTTTTTCAGCTTCCTAAATGTTGTTTACCTCTCTCTCTGTTGTGAGTTCCTTTCTCTCTCTTTTGTATTTGAGTGCCTATGTATTTTTAAAATTCATTTTTATCATTTTAGTGGAGTTTTGGAAAGAGTAGAGGCAAATGTATGTATTTAATCTACCATTTTAAGTAGAAGACTCTCCATTGTCTTGACTTGACCTTCACCAGGTTTGTTCACCTTCCAACTTTATAATTACTATCTTGCAAACATCTTCAACCCTCTGGTTGTCCTTCTCCCTCTTTCCCTAGTGTGGTTACTCTAAGACTGGCTAAACTCAGTTATCTGGCTTCTTCATGTTTATGCAAGAACATCAGAACATTGCTGGAAAAACTCCACACATTCAGGCTGACTGGTTACTCTTAAAATTTATGACCACTGATTCTTTTTAAAAAATATTTATTTATTTTATATTTAACTTTTATTTTAAAATGAGGGCTACATGTGTAGGTTTATACAGGCAAACTTGTGTCATGGGGGTTTGTTGTACATATTAATTCATCACCCAGGTATTAAGCCTAGTACCCTTAGTTATTTTTCTCGAACCTCTTGCTCCTCCCAGCCTCTACCCTCTGAGAGGCCCCAGAGTGAGGTGTTCCCCTCTATGTGTCCGTGTGTCTTCATCATTTAGCTCCCACTTAGAAGTGAGAACATGTGGTATTTGGTTTTCTATTCCTGTGTTAGTTTGATAAAGATAATGGCCTCAAGATCTGTCCATGTTTTTAAAAATTTTCATAGCTTTTGGGATACAAGTGGTTTTTGGTTACATGGATGAATTCTATAGTGGTGAATCCTGAGATTTTAGTGCAACTGTCACCTAGTGACCACTGATTTTAAATAGGCAGTGGACATTGTCTGAAATTTTGTTCTCCCTAGTGGCTTCAGTTTCCACTCTCCCAGGTGACTTTTCTTTCCTTCTCAAACTTTCTGAAACATCTCTCTTTCTCTTCTTTTGGTTAGCAACCTCATTGCCTCCTTCAGGAACACTGTTATTTCTCTAGAACCAAACGTCAAACCCTGTAATGACATTTTCTGGCTTCTATTACAGTGGAAGAAGCATCTCTTGATGTGTGCTAGAGTACTTTCCCCTCATCTTTGTTTATGTGACCACTCTTTTTCTTCTCCCTACATCTTAGTGTCTCTCTTGCTATTAGATAATTCCTTAAAGCCCATGTACACATGTTCAGATACTTTCAATCTCAAAAATTTAAAAAGCAAAATAAAACCCATGGCTTCCTTGATAACAGTTCCCTCTCTAGTCATGATTCTGTGCTCCTTTACTGAGCAAAACTTGTTGTCTGCTCTTGCTATTCTTCATTTTCTTATCTCTCATCTAAGAGTTAACATTAAAAGAAAATAAAAATTAAATTATGAAACATTGAAAATAAATGGAGAGGCTTATTCATTTTTCAGTCTTCTGACTTTTGCCTCCATCTCGCTGTTGATACTACTCTTGTCAGGATCACTGATGACTGTGTTGCCAGCTCTGATTTACCTTTACCTTCATTTTACTCGTTTCTGCATTAGTTTTGGTGACACCATTCTTTCCTGATTATACTTCTACCTTTCCTGCTTTTCCTTCACTGGCACCCCCAGGTCTACCTGGGAAACTACCAGAGTTTCCCAGGCTCAGTTGTGCCTTTTTTTTTTTTTTTTTTTTTTTTTTGAGACGGAGTTTCACTCATGTTACCCAGGCTGGAGTGCAATGGCGCGATCTCGGCTCACCACAACCTCCGCCTCCTGGGTTCAGGCAATTCTCCTGCCTCAGCCTCCTGAGTAGCTGGGATTACAGGCATGCGCCACCATGCCCAGCTAATTTTTTGTACTTTTAGTAGAGACGGGGTTTCACCATGTTGACCAGGATGGTCTCGATCTCTTGATCTCGTGATCCACCCGCCTCGGCCTCCCAAAGTGCTGGGATTACAGGCTTGAGCCACCGCGCCCGGCCAGTTGTGCCTTTTTTTCTTTACATACTTTCTCTCTTCATGACTTCATTCAGCCTTATGGCTTAGATACCTTCACATACTGGCAACTTCCTAGTTTATATTTCCATTCCTGACCTCTCCTGTGTGCATTAGGGTCAGATATCTCATTGACTAATTGACATCTCCACTTGGATATTTAATTGGCTTCCCAGACTTAAGAGCCACAATTTAGCTAAATTCTGGATCCTTGACATCCTTCTGTACCACCTCTACCTCCACGACCTTCCTTACTCAGTGTTCTGAATCTCTGTAAATGTTGTCCTCTGAGCTGCTTAATCTTCAAACCTAGGAGTTACTTCAATTCTTATCTTTTCCTTTTTTTTCAAATTCTTATCTTTTTATCACCCCCATTCAAAACATTAGTGAGTCCTTTAACATACATCTTGAGTGTGTTGGCTTCTCTCTGTCTTCATTGACTTCACCCTAATCCGAGGCATCACTCCTCTCTCCTGGACCACTGTCAACAACCTCTTTAGTCTGTTTCTACTCTTGCTCCTCTGTGAAACCAGAGTCTTTGGCTGAATGTGGAAAAAGATTAAAACCATAGAAATCTACAGTAATAAACTGATATACATCTCCTCAAATGAACAAATGTTAAGATTCAAGCATTTTTGTCATATTTATTGAATAAATAATATTAATTAAGCTAAATTCCTTTCTGTACCCCTCTCCCTAAGGTCGTTCCTTTTTCTTCTTTCCGGGATGCAGCCATTATATGAACTTTGTGTATGCCTTTCTTGCCATGTTTTTATACTTTCATTTCCCATCTTTGTATCCAGTGTCTAGCATTGTTATGTCTAATATTGTTTTGCATATTTAAACATTTATATATTAGTAGAGATCAGATCCATTTAATTGCTAAATAGAATTGCATTAGACAGACATAGCTTATTTTGTTTATTCATCCATTAATACTTCACTGCCTTTAATCTTTCATTACCCACAGTGTTGCTATGTGCAGACTTTGACATGTCTTCTTGTGCAATATTCCAGAATTTCTGTGGCAGAAACACAGGAATGAATAGAAATACTGGATCATATGGTATATGCATTTTCACTTTTACCTGAAATTGTCAAACTGCTCTCCAAATGACAGATCATTTTCGCCAGCAGTCTGAGTGTTCTCATTTCCCTGTAGTCTCCAACACCTGATATTGTCTGACTTAACAAATATTTTATAATCTAAAAGATGTGAAACAAATGATCTTTGAAATTAAAAAATCATTAAAAGGATTATATAACATCCCACCACTCATACCCCTGATTTTTAGTGGGGTTGTTACATTTAAAATAAAACCTCCACACTAAAAAAAAAAAAAGACAACAAAACAAAAACCATAGCCTATTAAGGTCACGTACGTCGGAATGTCCACCCTTCCTTTGTTCCTTCCTCTATTTTACTCCAGATGCCCAGGGCATACGTATAGCCTTTACATTGGCTGTTCTTTCTGCCTGGGTGGTTCTGCTTCCAGCTGTTAGCTTGGCTGTCAGCTCATCCTTGAGGCATCAGGATGAGGGGTTAAAGCCTACTTTCTCAGAGAGGACTTCCTAGGTTATCCTGTCTAAGGAAGCCAGCTGGCTAGTCAGTGCTGCCCTTTCCCTATTTGATTTCCATCAGATCTACATCCTTTCGAACCACAATCTGTTTATTAGTATTTACTTGTTTATTGTGTACAGACAACATAGTGCTGCTTTCCTTCCAAAGACAGTTTGACGGAATTTCTCTCCAACAAACTGTCTTTGGTGTTCCATTCTAACTCAGAATTATGCAGGAAGAGGCATTTTGGGAACTGTAGTTCCAGTTCAACCAGGTTGGTACAATACAAATATATCATAAATCCAGCATTCTTCTTATCGATTAGGAAGGGAACATGTATTTATTGGATGTCGTTTACACACCAGGGACCAAGCTAGGTGACTTACACATATTCTTAATCCTCAGAACAGCTTTGAAGTAGATGATATTATTCTCATTTTATAGAAGACTGAAGCTCTAAGAGCTTAAACGGCTTGCTGCATGTCATATAGTTACTAAGTGATGCCATTGGTATTTAAATCCAGTCTTTCCATTTCCTAAACCTATTCATTTCAGTTACATAGTCCCAGTTTTAAAATCACAGATAATTTTATTGCTATTTATGCCATTTTGGCAGATTAATTTTGTCTTTAAAAACCAAGCTGCCACTGATCATTGCTTTTCATTCATAAAGGGGGAGATAATTGATTGGATTGTTCACTGTATCCAAGATGATTGTATGGGGCAGCATGGCTCAACAATTAATGGGCATAGGAATAAACTTGGCCTCAGAATAGGTGTCCCTCAGGAGTGTTTCTCAAGTTTGCTTGAGGGTTGGAATCACCTGGGGTGTTTGTCAAAACTACATATTTTCAGCCTGATGTCGTGGCTTGCACTATAATCCCAGCTAGTTGAGGGGTCTACATGGGAGGATTGATTGAGCCCAGGAGTTCAAGACCAGCTTGGGCAACATAGTGAGACCCCCTCAGAGCTAACTTTTTTTGAAAATACATTTTTCCAAGCTACTCCCCAAGTGATTTGATTCATCAGGTTTAGGGAGGGATTGGGAAACTGTTTTTAAACAAGTGCCCCAAACAATTTGTATCATAAGGCAAATTGGGAAACACTACCTTATAAAAATTTTGAGGAAGTAGCAGCTAACTTGAATTTGAAAAAGAAGGTCCCTGGTGTTTTAAGAATGACAGGGGTTCAAGATATGCTTTGCAGATAGATACAACCGGCTTTTATGACCAGATGTGATTTGTACAACTGAATATAGGCAGAAATGTGGGAGTATTCCATTAGACAGGTTTGAAACAGGAAAAGAAAACCCCCCTATGCATTTCAAAAGAGAAAATGTATCCAGTAGTTGGTAGTAAGGGTGATGTAAGGGATGGAAAAACAATCAGGGAAAGGCGAGGTTGTGGAAAGAGTTGACGCTGCAGGAAACAACTAGCATCCCAGGGCTAAGGAGTAAAAGGAGAAACTGAGTGATTGAGAAGCAGGAGGCTGCGGAGGCGCCTGCCCTGGAGTGGATTCCAGGCTTAGCTACTCAGAGTCATTGGTGGAGGGGTGCTACGACTAGAGGAGGGATGGGGAGAGAGAGAGAAAGAGACAGAATGAACAATGGCTTCTGCCTTCTTCCTGCCCTTCAGTGTCCCCCAGTGCTTCCCATTGGCTGAACCTGAGTGGAAATCAGCTGGGAAGGGAGTGTGGGATTGTAGTTTCCAGGTGTCCAGCGCACTGGGATACAGAGTAGAATGCAGATGGCACGCACAGACCTGAGAGCTGACAGGCAAATAACCAGCCAGGGCGCTCAGTCAAAACGGGGTCATTACATGAGGCAGTCAGTATGTGGATGGAAAAAAAAAATCGCTGTTCAAAGTAGGGACTAGTTAGAGTTTAGGTTTGTAACAGTTGTGTCCATTTTAATTAGAATTACTGGTTAACACTTACCCTGTATGATATAGTTTATAATTTAGCAAATGGAAAGGGAGTCTGTTATTATTGTGTAAGTCAGGAGTTGAAACTGGCAGCCCTTGGGATGGGTCAAGAGCATAGCCTTATTTTGAAAAGCCTACATATTTTTAAAAAGTTTGAATTGTTTGCCAAATGTAAAAATATTTCACATAAAAATAAAAAAATTCAGCTTCTTTTGAAATATTAAAATATTTGGAAATGTTAAAATCTCATTCTAACATGGCAACAACCAGCTGGACGCAGTAGAGTGGCAGCCCTATTTAGGCAGCGTATGTTCTTCATACGTGTCTTCCTCACGTTGTGTGGTCTTGGTGGGCATTTTAATTTGCCACCACTAGTCTTAACTTCTCATTACATTTTTAGTTTGTAAATTTATAAAGTTTTAGTTTATAAGTTTCTAAAAAAAAAAAGTGAGAAAAGAGGGTTATCTATGCCTGAGGTAATTTATTACATTTTGTGTACCATATTGAGAAGAAATATTGATGATGACGTTGATAATGATGATGAAGAAACTACTAATCAGGTGACAATATCCAGACGTGAATACTGATCATCTGGGAAGATATTAAAAATCTTCTCTAGACTTGCAAACTTAGCCTTTTAGTGGGACCCAAATGTCACATTAGTGTGGTGTTTGTTCCCAAAAAAATTGGGGTCTAATGTTAAACTCCCTCTGGATACTTAATGCCTAAGTCCCTACACATTACATCCTTATAGGGAAGAGAGGGATCACAGAAATGTATAATCCTCTTTTCTATTTCCTCAGTAAACAAGTAACTATAGAAACACACTTAGCCAACAGCTTGGTGACCATCCTGAACTCTAAGAAACTTCAAAAATTAACTTGCTGCTGGACAGGAGCTTTGATTAGAAACTCTTCAAAGATATTTTCCTTCACATCAGCATAAAATTATTACCTGGTTTTGCTACTAAGGTTTTAAGAACTGTTTAAGCATAATTCTACAAAGAACAAGAACTTTTATCCAGTTGACACTAGGTCAGTATCTTGTCTTTACATTTGCAGGTGAGCCTTATTAAGGAACTGAAAAATATATTTGTTGTATCATTTAAGTAAAATGGGCACCAAAGCTTGAAATTTCAAAGCTAGCAAGAGAGATGAACAATTAAAGGAACTCTTAGACTTAGGCAGTGGACTCCAGGGACTGTTTCCTCCCCTTTCCCCACTTGGTGGCATTCCTGTTGCAGTGACGAAAGTCTTGGAAGTTTCAGTTCTTGTTGGGAATTCCAAGTGGACTAAGGCAAAGGGGCTTCCAGGCAATTGGCCTTCCTAAATGTCTTCCCTCTCATTATCTGGAAAAGAAATAGTGGAAGAGATGCAGCAGCATTTTATTAGAATCTATTTTATTAGATAAAATATAAAACATTTATTTATTATAAAGTCAGTGGGAACAGTAAGTCTGTTTTTATGAACACAGGCTTTTGAAATCAATTTCTGGATGACGGTTGTGGCTTTGTAACCTCAGAATCCAGTTCATGTCTGAATTTTGTTTTGGCTACAAATATTGAGAAAGTTCTAGTCCATAAGAATTAGTTGCAAATGGGTAACAGATTTTAAACAGCTGTTTTGCAACTTAGGATATGTTTTAATAAAATAGAAGTGGGAGGAGATTATTCAGAATTTTGCACACAAATAAGTAAACACGGTAGCATGAATCTGTGAGTTGGTGCCCACCCAAATGTGTTCAAATTAGAAGTATTTAAAAGTTAAATTTGGCCAACTTTATGAAAAAATGCTTAACATCGTTAATCATTAGGGAAATGCAAATCAAAACCACAATGAGACACCATCACACACTAGTCAGATGACTATTATTAAAAAGTCAAAAAATAGCAGATGCTGGCGAGGCTTTGGAGAAAAGGGAACATGTATACACTGTTGGTAAGAATGTAAATTAGTCTGGCCACTGTGGAAAGCAGTTTGGAGATTTCTCAAAGAACTAAAAACAGAACTATCATTTGACCGAACAATTTCATTACTGGGTATATACCCAAAGGAATATAAGTTGTTCTACTACAAAGACACATACACATGTAAATTAATTGCAGCACTTTTTGCAATTGCAAAGACACAGAATCAGCCTAGATGCCCATCATCAGTGGACTGGATAAAGAAAACGTGGTACATATATGCCATGGAATACTATGCAGCCATGAAAAATAAAATCATGTCCTTTGCAGCAACATGGATGTAGGAGGAGGCTATTATCCTAAGTAATTTAACACAGGAACATAAAACCAAATACTGCCTGTTTTCACTTATATGTGGGAGCTAAACACTGAGTACACATCGACACAAAGAGGGGAACAATAGACACTGGGGCTTGCTTGAGGGTGGGAGTGGGAGAGGGTGAGGATCAAGAAACCACCTATCATGTACTATACTCACTATCGGGATGATGAGAAACCACTTATTGAATACTATGCTCACTAGCTGGGTGCACACCTAGCCCTAGTGACAAGCAACTTGCTCATGTAAAAAACATGCAAATGTACCCCCACCAAATCTAAACAAGTTGGAAGAAAAAAAGTTAAACTTTTGGGTGGGTGCAGTGGCTCACACCTGTAATCCCAGCACTTTGGGAGGCCGAGGCAGGTGGATCACATGAGGTCAGGAGTTCCAGACCAGCCTGGCCAACATGGTGGAACTCCATTTCTACTAAAAATACAAAACAGCCAGGCGTGGTGGCGGGCACCTGTAATCCCAGCTACTTGGGAGGCTGAGGTGGGTGAATCACTTGAATCCAGGAGGTGGAGGTTGAAGTGAGCAGAGATGGTGCCACTGCACTCCATCCTGGGTGACAGAGCTAGACTCTGTCTCAAAAAAAAAAAAATGAAGTTAAGCTTTTAAAAATTAATTTTTAACTATAGCAACATCTACATATAGTTAAAGCATTAGACAGTACAAAAATGTAGTACTTCCTTTCCCCAGCATTCCCCATCTGTGATTCTATCCCACTAAATACAACTACTTTCAATGACTGTAGCTGCTGATTTATTTTCTTTCTTCTTTCTTTCTTTTTCTTTCTTCTTTCTTCTTTCTTGAAAACAAGTTTAACAGGAAGGTAAAGGAAGGCAGAGAAGCCTGCAGCTGTTTTTTGGGTAGTTACCTCCATGTCTAATCTTATTCTGTACTTTCTTGACTTATCTGTTGTGAACATTGGCTACTAAATTTTCTTCATGGTCATTGAGGATTGCGCCCTTTCACTCCCCACTCTCCTTTCTCTCCTACATTATCCTCAGCCCCCATTCTCCCATTAGTGAAGCTTTCGTTAAACCATAGTCAGTGTTTACGTTAAAATGGTGATGTAAAGATCATATCTTGCTGCCAGCCAGATAGTCTACCACGATCATTTCTGTTACAACTTTCAGTTTTCCTTGAGTTGATGATTGCTTTATTTTTTCTTATTTGTTTGGTTTACTATATGACTGTCATGGGCTAAATTGTGTCCCCATAAATTTTGGCTGTTGAAGCTCTCATCCCTAGTACCCCAGGATTTGACTATATTTGAAGCTAAGAACTTTAAAGAGGTGATACAGTTAAAATGAGACTGTTGGGATGGGCCCTAATCCGATGTGACTAGTGTCCTTAGAAGAAGGGGACAAGGCACCAGGGATGTGTGTGCACAGAGGAAAGACCGTGTGAGGACGCAGCGAGAAAGCAACTGTCTGCAAGCCAAGGAGAGGGGCCTCTGAGAAAACCAAACCCGCCGGTTCCTTCATCTTGGACTTGTAGCCTCTGTAACTGTCAGAAAATAAATTTCTGTTGTTTCTGCCTGCAGACTGTGGTGTTATGGCAGCTCAAGCAGATGAAGAGCTATTTTTTTTTTCCCAGATGGTCCAACGAGCTTATTCATAATTCTTCCAAACTCTCCAAAGCAGTTCCAAACGTTCTGTCAGTTCCACCTCTCCTTCCCTCATCTCCCACAAGCCTTCTTTCAGGGATGCCACAAGCCAATATGGAACCTTGGCTCATATGGGGTATAATGGAGGGCTTGGGCACTCAGTACTCCATGAGAACACCTGGCTTAGTGAGCCATGCGTGGGCTTCAGTCCCCACTGATGTGGGTGGAGTGTCTGTAGGCAGGACATACCCCAGACTTAGTGTCCTGCCCGCTGTCCTCCTGCTGTGATCTGCACGTCTTCTCTAATTCCTCTCTGTCATCCCCAAATTTCCCTTTACCAGGTTTGGTTCACGTGCTTCCTGGATCTTATGTTATTCTTTTTGTTTTTTCCCCCTTCCGTTTGCTGAAGCAAAACTTCCAGTAATTTTCTAAAACCAATACACAGGAAGTCAATTTTTTGAGTCCTTAAATGTCTTAAAATGTTTTTATTGTATCCTCACACTTGATCATCAGTTTGGTCAAATATAAATAATTGGGATTGAAAATAATGTTTGCCTCAGAACTTTGAAGTTATTGGTCTGCCATATTCTGGCATCCAGTGTTGAAAGCTCCGGAGTCTTTCTGATGATCTGATTAATGGTATTGATGTAAATGAGGAGTATCTTGGGAACCAAAAGGAAACCCATTTAAATATAGTAATTTGCAATTGTATATGTAAGATTATACAAGGATACATGTAGTTTTACATTATGAAATCATACATGTAAAAGACCTTAGGAAACTCTGTTCCTAAGTTTAGACATAAAAAAAGTGTTAGACATGAAAACAAATATTTTAGCCACAATTTTGACCTCAGTTGGAGGCATGTTTGATAATATGGAAGATACCACCACCCTCTCCCTCCCCTAGCTGATGTATAATTCAGTTGACTTTTATTTTAGGCTTGATCCAAGTTCAGTTCTAAACAATCATTTAAGAAAACAATCATTTAAAGAAATATAGAGAAAATGTCTTCTTTGTGTGATATGAAAGGAGGCCTTAAACTGAGATAGTCCATAAAATTGTTTGGGAAAAACTGTACTTCTATGGTTGCAACTGCATTGCACAATCTAAAATTCATTCAGCAAGTGTTCACTGGGCAGTGCGCTGTGCCAGGCCCTGTGCTGGGTGGTGGGCAAAGAGGAGTGAGCCATTTGGACCTGATCTCCACTCTCCTGGTGTCCATTTTGTGGGAAGGGGACGGAGATGAACAAATTAGAATGTGTTAAGCAGTTAATTACACTAAAGTAAGGTGAATTTTGTAACAGAGGGAATGCAAACGGCAATGGGAGCCCTTAGAGGGTGGGATCCTAATCTGGAGAGTCACGTATGCCAGGCCTCTGGAGGTGGTGAGGTTTAGGCTGACAGTAAAGAATGGGTGAGGCACTCAGCACTTTGGGAGGTGGGAGGATTGCTTGAGTCCAGGAGTTCCAGACCAGCTGCGGCAACATAGTGAGACTGGTGTCTTCCCCATCTCTGTCTGTCTCTCTCTGTCTCTCTCTCTCTCTCTCTCTCACACACACACAAACACACACACACACACACACTCTCACACACTCACACACGGGTAGAATGAGCCATGTAAAGTGGCCAGAAGGGAACAGAGCTCCAGATAGAGAGAATAGTGTCTCTTAGGCATAGCGGAAAAGTGCTGTTTGAAGAACGTAAAGAATTTCTTTGAGTGGCTGTACCACGTGGGGAGAGAGGTGGTGAGACGAAACTGGAGAGTTTGGCAGGGGCTCAACAGAGGAGAGGTTTGGTCTTGATCCAAATAGCAACTAGCAGCCATTGCGAGGTTTTGGAAAGCGGAGTGGCCCGATCAGAGTTGCTTTGTAAAAAGAATGCTTTGCATGGATGGGAGAAAGGATGGAGGCTCTAGTCACCCAGGAGAGAGGCAAGGTGGTCTGAGTATGTGTTGTGGGCTGAGGAAAAAGCAGGAAGATTCTGGGAGACAGAACTAAGGTTCCATTTTGTTCTCCTGGAAGAGAGAGCAAGTTCTGTCAGGGGCTAAGTGCTATGACTGGTAGGGGAAGGTAGAACAGGGATGGTGTGACAGTGACCAGGCACAGGGAGTCCCCAGAGTCACACAGTTCCTGCAGGTCAAGGCCTGCAGGCATATCCACCCAGGAAAAAAAAATCAGGAAACTCTGGCAATTCCAGGGTTGAACAAGTTTCTGATGTCTGGGTAGGCAAGCAAGAGTGTAGGAGCAGAGCATTTGGGAAGTCAGGCAGTTGGCCAAAAGTCAGCTACCGGCCACCTAGACATGAGATGGTCTTGACCCTGATGCATGATTCTGGTTAGCAGGCTTTTCTGAGCTCTCTGTGAGGGTAGGCATATTCTGCAGAGTGTTGGCCTCCTGGAGAGGACAGATGCCCGCAGGTAAGTGAAGACTCCCATCAGTTCTGCCAATTCTGCCTGCAGGATGCAGAAGTAGATCAGACATGGCTCCTCAGAGGTGACTCAGGTGTGCCAACAGGACAAAAAAGCAATACTTCCTAAAGTATAGTTCTGTGAATTAGAATCTTCAAGAAGGGGGTATAGTATGTTCCATTGTCACACAGTATTTGTTCACAGAACACCTTTTCTATGGAGCATCTCATGGAACTCACTTTGGCAAATATGCACTTGGTTAATTGCCATTGTGGAGGTATGTATGAATTACAGAGGACCAGGAGATAAGGTGCAGCCAAGCATACCCTGGGAGATCAGGGAAGGCTTCTGGAAGTGATGATATTTCAGCTGCTACTTGAAAGCCCTGTCGAGGCGGCAGCTGGGGGCAGTCTGGAAAGAAGAGAAGACTCTTTGGCGGAGCAGGGGCGGGTAGAGCTAGTACTATAGTAAACGCGGTGAGACTAGCACACTGGTATAATACATAGGACTTCTATGATCACCACTACGGATGAAAAGGTTTTGGGCCCTTACAGGTGGGGCTCTGAAAGATAATTTCTGAGTAAGGACTGAAGGAGAAATATGGAAGGATACAGCTAGGATGAGTCCATGGGAGCCAGATAAGAGCTGACAGCAGGGAATTCTCAAGTCCTTGCCACAGTAGCAGGAGAAGGAACGTCGCCTAAGTTGGGGCTGTTTGGGTTTGGGGTTTCGTCCTTGATTGGCTGAATGAATGGTTTTTGGCATTCTGTAGAAACAGATTAAATTTGTTCATGGCTTTTCAGACTTGGAATGGTTAAGTTCTTCATTAGGGGCTTTACTCTTCGCTAAAACGCTGTCAGCTGCTGTGCTACAGTAATAAAGTGACCATAAGAGGGCGCCAAAGACAAAAGTATGTTGCTGTTTCCCGCAGAAGGACTTCAACAGAACACTGAAAATAGGGCATGAAAGGAAAGGCGGAGATCTGAAGGGGGCAAGGAAGAAAAAGACCAAGGGATGAACTCGCCAGCGAAGGGTTACAGATTTGTTTATCGTCTTGGTAGCAAAGTATTAAAATTACAGAACAAAACAAAATCTACCCGCTTTTCAACTAGAGCCTGCTTTAGAAAGGACTTAAGAAAATAAATTCTGAAGTACAGTTTGTGTTTTGCCTCCAGACCCTGAAAGCATTTGTGGGTGAATAGTCCCCCTTCTCTTTCTTCAGGCTGTAAGTGAAGTGAAGATAATCCCTTCAGTTTTCACTCCTCGGAGTGCAGGTCAGAAAGGGCTAAAATAGAGAGACTGGACGTTTCTTCTGGCAGCCTCATCCTTGGTTGCTTCTAGGGGAAGATGAAATTATATTTCATTGCATTTAAAATGTCCAAGTCAACTTAAACAGCAATACTTGTTTTTTGTTTTCCAAATGAATGAAACCAGTCTGGAACTTCTCTGCTTTTCTTTCTGCAATGCTAACATATCCATGTGTATGCTCAATACCCATGACTTAAAAGAGCTTTAATAGAGTGACATAATTTTGAGACTTCTTGAAATTGTTTAGAAATATTCATTTGGATGGTGGAAAATTAAATCTTTTTGCCCCTTCCTTCCCTATACTTTCTATTTACAAACAGCTAAAATGCTAACCTTCTTTAAAATACCTGTAAATGAATTTCAAAAGATTCTGTGATCCATAATAGACGATTTGGAATTATTATTGAATAACACAAAAATTTATCTTGAATTTTGTTTAAACCCAGGAACATAAAGTAAGAATTGCTCTTTTAAGGACATAGAGCTCTTTCTGTTTGTGTAAAATCTCCCACTGAAAGCAGAAGAATTCAGCTTATAAATAACCATCCATAGGAAAGTGCAAAGGACCCCCAAAACTTGGACTGGCAAGTCTTCCCTGGACACTTAAAAACTCCAAATAGATTCACCAGAAAGTATAAAATCATTTCTCAGAATAGAAGCTTGTGTGCCTCACTAACCATGCATACTGTATATATTATATATTTTTTCTTTTCTTTTTGGTGAGAATATTTTTAAAAAAGTTGTGTGGCTGTGATACAGGTAATTGCTTAAGCTTAAAAAAACAACTACACTGAACAACAAATCTCTGATAGTGTTTAACACTGAAAGCTGTTACCATGGAATTGAGGAAGCCGTTTTTGTCCTAGAGAAGAGCTGGGCACAGAGACAATGAACAAGGTTAGGAATAAATGGGTACCTTGTGAATAGGGAAGTGCTAAAAGTGGGGACCTCGTGGGATCAGTGTTTTGTGCATCTGTAATAAATGACCAGAGAGAGATGGAGGACAATATACTCTTCAGGATTGTGGAGGATACCAAATGCACAGAATCCTAGCTGGGCTGAGAGTCCAATGTACTCAGAAGGGAGGAGAGAAGGCAGAATCAAGAAGAGAGAGAGAGAAAGAGAATGAGAGGGTGGGATATTGTGAACCAGGAGTTTATGTCAAGTTCAAAGTTACAGAAGAAGAGGTGCAGCGTGGTGTGATATAAAGCCAGGGCTTGACTGTGTGAAAATGTAACTCATCAGTTATCCATTATTGCCAAGTAGGGAATCTACTTAGCTTGGGTTCCAAAGGACTGAAGGTTAACCCCCTATATGCTAAAAGTTTTGCACAAACCTTTTAAAATAGACACTTTTAAATGAAAGGAAATCTTTTTCTGCCTTGATCTATGAAACACAAGAGAACATTTTCTTTTTCACTAGGTTCACAGTTACAGGAATGTGTGTATTACTCATCTCTGAATGCCCAGCAGTGTTTCCATTTGGAAGGGGTACAACAAATACCTCTGTTATTAGTGAATGTCAGAAGGGTCCCACTGTCTGCAGGAGGTAGGTGGAGCGTGTCTAGAATCCTGCACTAGGTTGCTCAAACTATGTCATCTCTCTCTCTCTTCCTGTTGTGTCTTTTTTCCTCCCTCCCTCTCTTTCATGAAGTATATCAAACATATAGAAAAGAATTGAGAACAATTTAATGATGTTTCAGTACCAGTATTGACGTAACATTTTAATAACAATATTATCATTTTATATGCTTGTGTCAGATTATTTTTTAAATATATAAAACATTAAATATTGAATTAAAGACTGAATTTCTCAAAACCTTTTCACTCCCTTCCTCTCCCCTTCCTCTTTTCCCAGAATTAATCACTTTCTCAAATTTAGTGCGTATTTCTTCTGTCTGATGTATCTTTACAGCATTACATATGTTTGTTTCAAAAAGCAATGTATAGCTTTTTATGCGGTATTTAAAAAACTTTACCTAAATGGTAAATGCAGATTGTTTTTGTCATTCGACATTATGATTTTGAGGGATATCTCAGTGATATATTTAGATCCAATTTATTCATTTTAATTGTTGCTTTGTATTTTGTTATTTAATTTAGTAAAATTAAATTATCTATTTGCCTTTTGATGGACATTTAGATTGTTTACAATTTTTCACTGCTAACAGCAATGCTGTAATGGGTTTCCTTGTATCACTCTTTGTGACTCCCTTGAGCATATGGCTGAGAATTTTCTACCTGTACAGTAGCCACTGGAAGTGTGGCCAGCCCATACTGAGCTGTGCTGTAAGTGTAAAATACATATAGGATTTTGAAGACTTAGCATAAAAAAGAATGTTAAAAAATCTCTATAATGTTAGCATATTGACTATATGTTGAAATGCTAATACCTTAGATATATTGGGTTAAATAAAATAAATTGTTAAGATTAATGGTTACTTGTTTAAACAATTTTTAGTGAGGTTACTAGAGAATTTAAAACTGCACATGTGGCTTTCATTCATGACTCACATATTGGACTGTTCTGCTATTAAGATGTCTCTCTAGGATTTGGGTTTTAAGCATTCTCATTTTCTATTCCTTCTTTTTGGTCTTAATGGCATTTAATTTTTAGAGCCATTACTTACCTGTGAGGGAGTTCCTTCCATTACAAACCCCCCAATCATGCCACTCCTGTAAGCTTCCCTCTTAGGTTCTCCTTGGCTTTTTAATTTCTGCCTGTACAGGATGACTCCTAGGGATACGTGTGTGTTTTCAGATACTCTGGATGACTGAGGGTGTTTGATGCTTGACTAGTGGATAAGAGAGGTGTGACATCATTATTTATGGAGTTTTGGGGTTATCACAGCATTCCATTATGCTTCTCAAAATTAGGGGTTTGAGATTCTGCTTAAGGACACAGATTTAGCTCTAAGCTATCATGCCCAAACTTATAGTATCTGTGAGTCAGCTTCTCTACCCAAGGAAGCGAATAAATCTCTGAAATGCTAATCCATCTTTAAGGAGCCCAATAGTCAAGGTTTCAAGGGAAAGGTTCCCCTCCCTTTCTCCCCCACGAACCCTTGCCATTATTCTCTCTAAGAAGGCAGGGATTTGAGACACCCTCAATCCTGCTTGAGACAGGGATTGGGTATACCCCATTCTTGCTGCTGTCACAGCAGCCTAAAAGATGGCAGCTAAGCCAAGCTGGAAGGAGCTTCTGTTCCCTATAGTGGTGGCTCCCCCATGTGTGACACAGCTCTGCTCTCATGGCATCACCATTTCCAATGAGAAAATAAATTGCCTCTGTGCAGTCGCATGCAAAGCAGAGAGCCTTTTTAGCTGGCTGGAGCTGGGAGCTTGATAGAGAGCAGGAATTCTATGCACCAATTGTTAGTGGGTAGAGCTAGGGATGATTTTTCATTGTCTGTTGAACTCCAAGCACACCCTTTTGGAGTGGGTCTCAGATTTGAAAACAAATCTTCGCAGTGACTTTTCCAACCTGCTTGGCTTTAGAAGGATGGAGCTGTTGCCCAGATTTTTCAAAATCCCACCAAGTTGAGTGACACCACTTGTATTTTAGCAGAAATATTTCTACTTGTCCTGTAACACTCCTACCTTCAACCAAAGCTTTGTTTACATAAGCAGAGGGACTGTGCTGCTGTTAAAACGTAGGCTTTGTGGTTAGGCAGAGCTGGATTTGAACTGTAACTCTACCACCTGTATCAGCCCTGTGGGCTTGGGCAAGGTATGACCACCACAAGCCTCATCTTCTGCACCTGTAGAATGAGACAATGACAGTACTTACATGATAAGTTACTGGAATTACTATGATTACAACTACTATTATAATGTGAGCCAACTTGAAAAGATTCATCTGACTCCGGCAACCAGATGCTTTGGGCTGGTTAGTATACTTTAACCAGCTGTTTTCAAGCTGACTTTGAGCTGTTTGGTTCATAAACTTGTTAGCTCAATTTTTCTGGAAGAGTGATTTTCAAACGGGTACCCTGTCTCCACCTTTAAGATGCTGTTTCAGGATTTTGATATAACATGGCCTGAAAAAAATCCCACTTAATTTTGCATAATGGTTTGAATTTAGAAAATTTTATAGAAATAAAAAAATTTTATTCTAACATTCTAACTATGGGCTAGAAATTGTGACAAACTCTTCTTGGCAGCTAGAGGTATGTGGAATATAGATTTTAAAAGCGATCTTGGCTGGGCATAGTGGCTCATGCTCGTAATCACAGCACTTTGGGAGGCCAAGGCAGAAGAAACCCAGGAGTTTTGAGACCAGCCTGGGCAACATAGGGAGACTCCATCTCTTTAAAAAATAAAAAAATTAGCTGGTTGGTGGTACACACCTGTAGTCGCAGCTACTCAGGTGGCTGAGGTGGGGGGATAGTTTGAGTCTGGGAGTTCGAGGCTGCAGTGAGCCATGATTATGCCACTGCATTCCAGCCTGGATAATACAGCAAGACCCCATCACAAAAAATAAAAAGATAAAAAAGTGATCTTCAAGGTGGAAAGAGATGTGTATGTGTGAGATTTTTGTGATGAATACAACAATCACTAAAACCACTGTAGAGCTGATTTCTCCTTTTCACTTGGACTCCTGCAATTCTTCTGCCTGCCACTAGATGTGTGTGAGCTCCATTAAGCACTGCAGCCCTTAGAACTCAAGAGACATCAGCATAATGCATCCATTCCCAGCCAATCTGCTTGCACCACTTGTTCCATAAAATAGACTTTATCAGTTGATCGTGGTTATAAGAAATACCATTTGAGGCAAGATGGAGTAAAAGAGTTAGTGGGGCTAGGCCATGCATCCTCAAAGTTCATCAATTTGCCCCAGAGGGGGTAAAATGGAGGCAAAATCTAACTCTTTTTATGTATAGGGTGAAGATACTCAGACATTACCTGAGTGGATATATGGCATGTCTGTGGTTTTAAAATCAAATAGGGAAAAGTGCCTAAGACTGCTCCTTAGGCGGGTGATAAATAGAAAAAGCCTGAGAAATCCAGCTTAGGTTTCTGTGGTGGTTCATCTGGTTTTTGAGAACAATGGACTGCTGAGACCCAGATGGTCACTGGGCTTTTCTCAGGGTTCAGAGCCTCCAGATGTGCTCAGCCCCCTGACCAGGCCTTCCGCATGGAGGGGCTTGGAGGGAAAATCCTCCAGCAGCTCTTATCCTCCTGTAAACACATTACCTCAATGAGCTTGCTTGCAATAGCTGCCTTACCTCATTTTCTTTCTGCTCTTCAACTTGGCCTTCAAAACCCATCCCTTTTGTATTTTCCCTGATGTTACTGTTTACTTCTAAAATAAGAGAGGGAGAGACTTCTACTGATGGGTAAATCTCAGTTTTGCCCCTGACTCTATGACCCTTCACTTTCAGATAAAAGGTAATTAGCTGGGTGAGCGAGATACTGTGTTAATCCACAGCGTGGGCTGCTCTTTCCATTCATATAACCAACTCCATGCAGGACTGGTCTTCACAGGGAAAGGAGCCCATTTCTGGTTCAGGATGGAGATGGACGTCCTTCCCTCCCCACAGCCAGGCAGAAACAATCCTGCTCTGCTTCTTTCCACTGCAGGAGCTTATTTAGGCTTCTAATGTTTTTGTTCTTTGCACTCTACAGTCACATGCCACATTTTGGTCAACAATGGACTGCATATACCATGTGGCCCCATAAGATTATAATAGAGCTGAAAAATTCCTGCTGCCTAGTGACATTGTTGCTGTTGTGACGTTGTAGCTATTATAGCGCATGTGTTTGTGGTGTTGCTGTTGTAAACAACTCTACTCTTCTGCCAGCTGTATAAACAGCTAGCACACATAATTCTGTATAGTACACAGTACTTGGAAATGATAATAAACAACTGTGTTACTGGTTTATATATTTATTATACTATTTATCATCATTTTAGAGTGTATTCTTTTTTTTTTTTTTTTTGAGTCAGAAACTTGCTCTGTCGCCTAGGCTGGAGTGCAATGGTGCGATCTCGGCTCACTGCAACCTCTGCCTCCTAGGTTCAAGTGATTCTCCTGTCTCAGCCTCCTGAGTAGCTGGGGTTATAGGCACATGCCACCACACCTGGCTAATTTCTTGTATTTTTAGTAGAGACGGGGTTTCACCATGTTGGCCAGGCTGGTCTCAAACTCCCGACCTCAGGTGATCCGCCCACCTTGGCCTTCCAAAGTGCTGGGATTACAGGCATGAGCCACTGTGCCCAGCCATCAACACAATGAAGAAAATACGTCAACTAACAGGCAAAACATCCAGCTAGCAATAAAATGGCAGGATCAAATTCACACATAACAATGTTAACCTTAAATGTAAATGGGCTAAATGCCCCAATCAAAAGACACAGACTGGCAAATTGGATAAAAAGTGAAGACCCATCGGTGTGCTGTATTCAGGAAACCCATCTCACATGCAAAGACACACATAGGCTTAAAATAAAGGGATGGAGGAAGATCTACCAAGCAAACAGAGAGCAAAAAAAAAAAAAAAAAAAAAGCAGGAGTTGCAATCCTAGTCTTTGATAAAATAGACTTTAAAACAACAAAGATCAAAAGAGACAAAGAAGGGCATTATATGATGGTAAAAGGATCAATGCAACAAGAAGAGCTAACGATCCTAAATATGTACATTCCCAATTCAGGAGCACCCAGATACATAAAGCAAGTTCTTAATGACCTACAAAGAGACTTAGACTCCCACACGATAATAGTGGGAGAGTTTAACACTCCACTGTCAATATTAGACAGATCAACAAGACAGAAAATTAACAAGGATATCCAGGACTTGAACTCAAATCTGGACCAAGCAAACCTAATAGACATTTACAGAACTCTCCACCCCAAATCCACAGAATATACATTCTTCTCAGCACCACATCACACCTACTCTAAAATTGACCACATAATTGGGAGTAAATCACTCCTCAGCAAATGCAAAAGAATGGAAATCGTAACAGTCTCTCAGACCACAGTGCAATCAAATTAGAACTCAGAATTCAGAAACTAACTCAGAACCACACAACTTCATGGAAACTGAACAACTGGCTCTTGAATGTTGACTGGATAAACAATGAAATGAAGGCAGAAATAAAGATATTCTTCGAAATCAATGATAGCAAAGACACAACATACCAAAATCTCTGGGACACATTTAAAGCAGTGTCTAGAGGAAAATTTATAGCAATAAATGCCCACATGAGAAACAAGGAAAGATCTAAAATCAACACCCTATCATCAAAATTGAAAGAGCTAGAGGAGCAAGATAAAAAAAAAAAATCAAAAGCTAGCACAAGACAATAAATAACTAAGATCAGAGCAGAACTGAAGGAGATATAGACACAAAAGCCCTTCAAAAAATCAATAAATCCAGAGCTGGTTTTTTGAAAAGATCAACGAAATAGACCACTAGCCAGATTAATAAAAAAGAAAAGAGACAATAATCAAATAGATGCGATAAAAAATGATAAAGGGGATATCACCACAGATTCCACAGAAATACAAACTACCAACAGAGATTACTACAAACAATTCTATGCACATAAACCAGTAAACCTGGAAGAAATGGATAAATTCCTGGACACTTACACCACCCCAAGCCTAAACCAGGAGGAAGTCGAAACCCTGAATAGACCAATTACAAGGGTTGAAGTTGAGGCAGCAATTAATAGCTTACCAACCAAAAGAAGCCCAGGTCCAGATGGGTTCCCAGCCGAATTCTACCAGACATGCAAAGAGAAGCTGGTACCACTCCTTCTGAAACTACTCCAGACAATCCAAAAAGAGGGAATCCTCCCTATATCATTTTATGAGACCAACATTATCCTGATACCAAAACCCAGAAGAGACTCAACAAAAGAAGAAAACTTCAGGCCAATATCCATGATGAACATAGATAAAAAAATCTTCAATAAAATACTAACAAACCGGTTACAACAGCACATCAAAAAGCTTATCCATCACGATCAAGTAGGCTTCATCCCGGGGATTCAGGCTGGTTCAACATACGCAAGCCTATAAATGTAGTTCACCACATAAACAGAACCAAAGACAAAAACCACATGATTATCTCAATAGATGCAGAGAAGGCCTTTGACAAAATTTAATAGCCTTTATGCTAAAAACTCTCAATAAACTAGGTATCAATGGAACATATCTCAAAATAATAAAAGCTATTTATGAAAAACCCACAGCCACTATCATACTGAATGGGCAAAAACTGGAAGCATTCCCTTTGAAATCTGGCACTAGACAAAGATGCCCTCTCTCACCTCCACTATTCAATATAGTATTGGAAATTTTAGCCAGAGCAATCAGGCAAGAAAAAGAAATACAGGGCATTCAATTAGAAAAGGAGGAAGCCAAATTTTCTCTATTTGTGGATGACATGATTGTATATTTAGAAGACCCTATCATCTCAGCCCAAGGTCTCCTTAAACTGATAAGCAACTTCAGCAAAGTTTCAGGATACAAAATCAATGTGCAAAAATCACAAGCATTCCTTTACACCAATAACAGACTTAAAGAATGCCAAATCAAGAACGAACTGCCATTCACAATTGCTACAAAGACAATAAAATACCTAGGAATACAACTAACAAAGGATATATAGGACCTCTTCAAGGAAAACTACAAACCTCTGCTCAATGAAATAAGAGAGGACACAAACAGATGGAGGAACATTCCATGCTCATGGTTAGGAAGAGTCAATATTGTGAAAATGGCCTTATTGCCCAAAGTAATTTATAGATTCAATGCTATCCCCATCAAGCTACCAATGACCTTCTTCACAAAACTGGAAAAACCACCTTAAACTTCATATGGAACCAAAAGAGAGCCCACATAGCCAAGTCAATTGGAAGCAAAAAGGACAAAGCTGGAGGCATCATGCTACCTGACTTCAAACTATGCTACAAGACTACAGTAATCAAAACAGCATGATACTGGTACCAAAGTGGAGCTATAGACAAATGGAGCAGAACAGAGGCCTTGGAGGCAACACCACACCTCTACAACCATCTGATCTTTGACAAACCTGACAAAAACAAGCAATGGGGAAAGGATTCCTTGTTTAATAAATGGTGCTGGAAAAACTGGCTAGCCATGTGCAGAAAGCAGAGACTGGACCCATTCCTGACACCTTACACTAAAATTAACTCCAGATGGATTAAAGACTTAAACATAAGACCTAACACCATAAAAACCTTAGAAGAAAACCTAGGCAAAACCATTTAGGACATAGGCATAGGCAAGGAATTCATGACTAAAACACCAAAAGCATTGGCAACAAAAGCCAAAATAGACAAATGAGATCTAATTATACTCCAGAGCTTCTGCACAACAAAAGAAACAATCATTAGAGTGAAGTGGTAACTAACAGAATGGGAAAAAATTTTTGCAATCTACCCATCTGACAAAGGACTTATATCCAAAATCTATAAAGAACTAAAACAGATTTACAAGAAAAAAACAAACCCATTCAAAAGTGGGCAAAGGGTATGAACAGACACTTTTCAAAAGAAGACATATATGAGGCCAACAAACATGAAAAAATGCTCATCATCATCAGTCATTAGAGAAATACAAATCAAAACTACATTGAGCTCTCATCTCATGCCAGTTAGAATGGCGATCATTAAAAAATCTGGAGACGACAGATGCTGGAGATGTGGAGAAATAGGAACACTTTTACACTGTTGGTGGGAGTGTAAATTAGTTCAACCATTGTGAAAGACAGTGTGGCGATTCCTCAAGGACCTAGAAATAGAAATTCCATTTGACCCAGCAATCCCATTACTGGGTATATATCCAAAGGATTATAAATCACTCTACTATAAGGACACATGCACAGGTATGTTCATTGCAGCACTGTTTACAATAGCAAAGACTTGGAACCAACCCAAATGCCCATTTATGATAGACTGGACAGGGAAAATGTGGCACATATACACCATGGACTACTATGCAGCCATAAAAATGATGAGTTCGTGTCCTTTGTAGGGACATGGATGAACCTGGAAACCATCATTCTCAGCAAACTGACACAGGAGCAGAAAATCAAACACTGCATGTTCTCACTCATAGATGAGTGTTGAACAATGAGAACACATGGACACAGGGAGGGGAGCATCACATACTGGGGTCTGTGGGGGGGGATCTAGGGGAGGGACAGTGTGGGATAGGGAGTTGGGGAGGGATAACATGGGGAGAATGCCAGATATAGGTGATGGGGATGGAGGCAGCAAACCACATTGCCATGTATGTACCTATGCAACAATCCTGCATGCTCTTTACATGTACCCCAGAACCTAAAATGCAATAAAATATATATGTATATATAGGAGAGAGGCAACAGAAGGAAGTCAGAGGGTCCTTTCTGCTTCTGCAGCCTTCTCATATTCTTTCAACTTAAGATACTCAGTACGCCAAGGTGCCATATTTTAGGGTAGTGTTTCCCAGGATGCATCATTTGCATTTAAAATTGTTGCTGCTCCCCTCAGCAAGAAATACAAATGGAGGTATAAACATATTCTCATAGTGTTAAACATTTCACATATGCTGTGCTTTCCTCACAAAACAGCCTTATCTCCATATGTCCTACTGACAGCTTGATGATTTGGTGATCTGTTGTTTCGATTTACATTCTCCTACTATGCTAATAATGTTAGTTATATAATTGTGACATGGGACGTAATTCTGGCCAATGAAATACAGGTGCTTAATTTTATAAGAAAGTGCCAAAGAGCCTTCCAAAGTGGTTACTATTTTTCACTTTTATTAGAAATGTATGAGAATTCCAGTTGCTCCACATCCTTGTCAACACCTGGTATTGTTAGTCTAATTTTAGCCTTTCTTGGGAGTTTAAAGTGGTATCTCATATATGGTTTTATCTGATGACTAATGATGTTAATTAAGCATTTTAAAAAAATACACTTTTTGACTATTTGAATATCTTATTTTGTGAAATAGTTAATCAGTTTTGAACTACTAGAACATCCTTGCATACTAGAAGAAATTCTACTTAGTCATGACCAATTTTTAAAATAAATTTATCTGTTCATTTTGCTAACATTTTATTTGATATTTTTAACCTTTATTTGTGAATGCGATTAACCTATAAATTTTCTTCCTTGTACTCCCTGTTCAGTTTTGATATCAGAGTTATACAAACTTCATAAAATGAGTTGGGAAACCTTTCTCCTTTTTCTATTCCTTGGGACTTTTTGATAATATAGGGGTTATCTGCTTCATGGAGATTTGATAAGACTTAATTGTAGAACTGTCAGGGCCTCATGCTTTTATTGATTATGGTTTTAATATAGTGTTCTATTTATTCTTTAGGTGATTTGACTATTTATCATTTTCATTTTACTCTCAATTTTTAACTTGATTGGCATAAGGTTTGCCATACCATCTCCTTTTGATTTTTAAACATCTAGGGAATCTATAGTTGGTACTTAAAAAAATTTAATATTATTTTTTGTGCTTTCTTTTTTTTTCTTTTGATCAGTCTTTGAGGTTTGTCTGTTTTATTGCTCTTTATCTTGTTCCTTTTGTTGTCAATTTTATTAATTTCTTGTCTTATTTATTACTATTAATTTTTAATTTCTTATTTCTGTCCTTCTCCTCTGATTTTTTTACTTGTTTCTTCTCCTTACTTCTTGTGATAGATCCTGAATTTACCTTACAATTTTCTTCCTTTATAAAATATGCTTTTGCTATGGTTTGAATATTTGTGTCTTCTCCAAAATTCATGTTGAAACTTGATCCCCAATGCAACAATATTAGGAGGTGTGGCCTTTAGGAGGTGACTGAGTAATAAGGGCTCTGCCCTCATGAGTGGGATTAGGTGCCCTTGTAAAAGGGCTTGGTGGAGGGAGTCTGCCCTTTTTTTTCATGCTGTCCATCTCTTCCACCATATGAGGACACAGTGTTCATCTCCTGCAGAAGATGTAGCTACAAAGTGTCATCTTGAAAGTGGAGATGGAGGTCTCTCCAGACATCAAACCTGCTGGGTCCTTGGTACTGGACTCTTAGCCTCCAGAACAGTGACAGAATAAATCTGTCTTCTTTATAAATTACCCAGTCTCAGGTATTTTTTTGTAGCAGTGCAAGTGGACCAAGACAGCTTTCAAGACTACAAATTTTCAAATATAAGTATCTCTTTAGGTATATAGCTCACAAATTTTAATATGTAGCTTTTCTGTTGTTCAATTCTTACATGTTTCATATTTTGTTTTGACTCATTCTTTGTTTCATGGGTTATTTATAACCGTCTTTTATAAATTTCCATATTCATGGGTCTTTTTGGGGTGAGATCATCATTTTTTAAAATGAGTTCCTATCTGATTGCATTGCAGTCAGAATACTTGCTCTGACTTGGTAGATTTGGATGACACAGGCATCGGTCTTTGACTCTTGGTCTTAAACACTTTGAAATCACTAATGAGATCAAAGAGAATGAAGAGACCAGACAGAATTAGTTATTTGAATGAAACCCCACAGAGGAAGAGTTTTCTGTGATGTTAGCTTGGCAGTGAACATGGATTTGGTCCCATGGGACCAAGTTTCCCATGGAGACTTGTTTGAAGTCCCTGGCTTCCTGGATGGCACTCTTCAGGGATGCAGGCAATTCTGACCGCCACAGTCTGAGTTACTGAATATTAAAGTGGAAGTTTTAGCTGAGACTCAAAGACAATGGGTGAAGATAACACAGCAAGGGACTAGACGATAATGCAAATTTTAAATATTAGAAAATATTTAAAAACTGATTTTATGTCTCTTAAACATACATTTACCTTAGGAGTAACAGCGTGTTTTTGGAGATTAGAAAGAATTTGTGAAGGGATTTTCTTTTGGAGAGGGTTTCATGGTGAGCAGTCTCCATTCTCAACATGAAGGGGTGAGTTGTGTCTGACTTCATCTCAAGGCTAGGGAGGGGCATTTTAATGGGTCTATTCAAAGCACTTACATGATCCCTGCATTATAAAGCTCACAGTGGCCAGGTGTCTGACTCCTCTGACTTACAGTAAGCAAGTCTTAAAAGAGTAAAAGATGGGTCATCTAACTGCTGGTGGATGATTCAGAGGTGTGGTGTCTGTGTTGGGATCCTCCTGTGCATGGAGCATGAGTGTTTCCTAAGACTTTTTACTTGCATGTGTATGCAAGAGCTGAATCGCTACCAGTAGGGGCTTCTGGTTAATGAGATCTGGTTGGCAAAAACTGGAGGTGAAATATCTAGGGGCTGTGGAGGTAGGAGAGTGAGCAACTGGACTAGAGATGGATTTGTCTGGGTCAAGAAAACTGCAGATGAAAAGTCAATAGCAATGGGAATCTCTGAATAACTTGTGGAAGTGCTTCACAAGAGAACGAGAGTGGGATAGTGCCATCCAATAATAACAATTGAGCTTAGGATAGTACAAGTCAAGTAAGAGCTCTCCTTCTCCCTTCACTCCTTCCTTTCTCTGAGCCCCAGTCCTAGAATGTCAGGAACAGCAGATGAGGAATGAGAGAGAAGGTGAGCCAGAAAGATGAAAGTCAGTTACCCTTCTTCCAAGGTAGTAAGCCATTGCTGGGGACAAAGGGAGTAGTGAAACTTTGAGTGACGTCAGAAGCATTGACTATTACATGGTCCTGGACATTCTAACTGCCCTGTTGAAACTGTAAGATTTTTTTCTGTAAGTAATCAGAGTAGACATGGGAGCCACTGGAGTTTTATACTGGGCAAGAGTTCTTACTCTACTGAGTAAATTTTAAAAGAATACAGAAAGACAAAATAGGAATGCTCTGTGACTGCATTCCATGAATTGTGCTTCTTCAGTGTATTGATTTTATCCAATATAAAGTGGAATTCTTGAGTCACTCAGAAAATTATTGCTTTATGGGGCTTCCTTGTGAAGAAGGTGGTGACCGGGGAAAATGATGTGGCAGAAGGTAATGTATTGGTCTTGGCACGTTCTCTTTCATGCTCATCTTTAGAGAGGTAAGCTTTGGGATGTCTGTCTTTTTCTAACAGGGATTTTTTGTTTTTTATTTTTATATTTTATAGATTTGGGGCTATAAGTGCAGTCTATATTTTATAGATTTAGGGGTTGAGTTTGAGACCAGCCTGGGTAACATGGCAAACCCCCATCTCTGCAACAACAACAACAAAATAACAATGCACAAATTAGCCAGGCATGGTGGCATGTGTCTGTATTCCCAGCTACTTGGGTGGCTGAGGTGGGAGAATTCTAACCCATAGCAGTGATTTCCTTAGGGATGACCATGTGATTCAGATCAGACCAATTATATTCTTATATAGAATGTTACACATCTGAAATAGATTATTACATGCCTTATATATGTGTTTTTCCTCATAGCAACTGGCATACTTGATAAATAGTGGCTTAACTGAATTGAAGCTTTCCCTCGACACCCTTTACCATGTTTATTGTCTCCTTTGAGAAATAGTAGTGATGGTGGGTATTCCACCTTCCTGAATTGAAAATAACATGAGATTTGGATTTATACAGATATAAGGTTTAATGTTTAGCTTTGGCATGTTCTAGCTATGTAGCCTTGGGTAAGTCACTTATCCTATATGAGTCTTGGTGTCCTCATTTGTAAAATGGTGATAATTCTTATCTTATGGGTTTGTCAGGAAAATCAGATGACATGTGCCAAACACCAGCAGTGTCTGGCATAGTGCAGGTGTCAGTGCTAACTCCCTTTCTTCTTTAATCAGTCCATTTAAGAAGGCAGGATTCGAAGCAGAGAGAAGGTGGTACCAGAAGATTGTAGAGGAAATGTTCTGGAACACCTTGCCTTTGCAATTTCCTTCCAGAGGACATCTGATGATCCTGTAGCATCCCTTTTCATTTCTTTCTCTATTTTTAGGCAGGACTAAAGTTCACTCCTGAACCCATTAGTGAAGGTTAATGCATGACAGTAAGATATTTAGGTGAATTGCATAGAACATCTTCAAAAGGTGGCTTATTGCTATTTCCATAGAACATTTCAGTCAGAAAATTCCTGGGTGGGGGATCTTTCTTGTCCTCATAAATTTATCTTTGCCAGTAGCAGAAAGGTCATTGTATTAGTCAGTAGTCTTTCAGTTATGCTGGGGGGTGGTGGGTGGAACCACAATAAAATTGGCTTAGACAGGAGAATTTATTGGCCCATTTGACTGAGGAGTCCAGGAATAACTCTGGATTTGAGCTCAGTTGGATCTAGGTGACCAATAAGTGTCAACAGAATTTCTCTGATGCAATTTCATAGCTTTGCTTCTTTTCTTTCTCAATTTCATTCTTTTCTTTCCCAGAATAGATTAGCTTTTCCCTTCTCAGGTAAAGAAGATGGGTGCTAGAACTTAGAATCTTACTTCCTCCCAGAATTATGACCCCAAAGGCAAACATTATTTCTTATAAGCTTTACCAGTCCTGGCAAAGAATCTAACTGGTCTGATCCAAGTCACATGATCATCTCTGAAGAAATCACTGCTGTGGTTTGGGGTGTGTGTGGGAATTCTGATTGATCAGACTGGGTTTCAAGCCCATGCTTGTGGTGGTTGGGAAGAAGGAGGAGGAAGAACCCTGTGATAGACAGCCCCTCAGGTCCACATAGACGGGGTAAGAAGCATCTCCAGAGGAAGAAGCTGGCCAGGCAAATAAAACAGGATGCTTTATTACACAGCACTTTTCAGTGTTCACAGTCCTTGACCTGTTTTATTATTTTTTTCTCTAGGACTCTTTCATTAAGTGTCTTCCTTACAGGTAATACATTTTCTTCCACTGTTGTCTTCTACTTGGAATTTACTGATCTTTTAATTAGAATTAAAGGCCTCCTAACCTTTCCCCAATATTTAAGTTCCCGTGTTGATCACTCAGTGGATTCCTTGGGAATGTCTCTGATAGGAAAAAATGAAGATTATAACTTCATCTGAACTGTGTGGATAATTAGTTGCTCATTTTAAAAACATTCTCTCCAGCGTTGAAAAGCATATTAAATAGAGCCTTAGGGTTCACACAGGTAGTGAAGAGATAAATACTCATGCTTCTGGGGAGCATGTGGCAGAGGCTATGACTTTTAAAATATGATCTTGTGCCTTGGTAACCTAGTAGGAGGACAAAGAAGAATATATCGCACTCTATAATGTAAATGTGGTGAGATTCAAATCTTATATTTGTGGTCATAAATCAGATTCGGTGTTGTATATTGCATAGTATGACCAGAAACTCAGGTGTGTCCAAAACCTGCCCTGCCAACCACCCCCTGTTCCTCAGGACAGCACAAGTGGCTGATGTACCGAGGTAGGGTTCTCCAGAAATGGGTGGGTTGAAGCATATTGCATGAACATGAGACCTAAGTAGGTTTTCTTAATTAAAAAAAATCAAAAGTTTGAAAATTTTCCTACTATCTGTCTGTCCACATGGAACAATAAAATGAAGGGGAGTTGAGAGATTGACATGGTCAGAGCCACAGAGCAGGCTGGGATGTAACTTCCTCCTCTAGCTGCTTATGTGAGGAAGGAAGAGAAAAGAGAAGCTATAGGACTCCTTTTGGACCCTGACAAAGATTCTGCTTCTTCTGCCTTAAGGGAAGGAGGTTTCCTGGCTAAGTGAGTGCAGTTCTTCAAGGCTCAATGGACCCACTCATGGGAATTACAGCTTAATCAATGTTCTGGAGTCTAAATTAATCAGATTGCTACCCTTTCCTTTGAGAGGAGTGGGTAATGAGAACCCACAAAAGCAGAATTAGGTCTGGCATGGGAGAAGGATTTGAAATGATCATTCACCAGTATTTTATTTTGTTCCATCTTCGGACCTAATTAAAAAATCTGAAAACATTGGCCTGTTAGTCATCTCAAACCAGTAAAAATTTACCCATGAAATCTACCTACTGCTATTGTTGATGAGAGTATGACATATATACAATAGTAGATGGTGAGCAAATTTAAAAACTTTGTCTCATATAGGCATTTCTGCAATGATGTGATATGAACATTTTTGAAAACCCCCACATTCTACAAAACCACACATTGGAAATAATGGGGATTGTAGAAAGATAGGATGTGAAACCTGTTCACTCAAAACATATGCAACCTCCTCATCAGTTAAAAATAAACTGCAATCCTAGTAAAAATACTAGAATAGTAAAAAAAAAAAAAAAAAAAAAAGTTAAATCCCTAATAGATGAAAAAATCTGAATTTTACCTCAAAAGAAAAAAATAATAAAAAGCTCAGTGAAAGCATGGGTAAGGAAGTGTTGAGGCTGATGAGTTGCAGAGACAGGGCAAAATAAAGACCCGGTGGAACCACACAATAAGCACATCTGAGACAAAGCATGTAGTCTAACCAGACTGGAGGAACAGTGTTGGATGATGGACATCATGTACAATACCATATTCCTTCACGGCTTGCTGCATTTGGTGTAAAACATTAAAATGCTGGCAAAAATTGTATATGAACTAACATGACTTCTATGTTAAATTAACATTGTTTCTTTATTTCTCAGTCATGTATGAACTAATTTGCTTTACAAAGCATGAGTTGTAGAAGAAGAGACTATATATTTGAGACATATGCTAACAAATATTTCATAGTTATTTTGACTTTCATCTATAAAATCGAAGTCAGTTCATTTGCTTCAGATTTATTAACTGAAATCATGCATGTGGAAGCTTAAGTAACTGATAAATGGTCATGCAGGTATTTGGTAATGAATCTTATAATTGTATATTCTTTTTCCACTTGCTTGCTTACCAGCTCTGGGAAAGTTACTTAAACATTTAGTGCTCCAGTTTCCTCATCTGTAAAATGAGGTTAATATTAATTATTACCTCATACTACCTTTTTTTGGGGAGTTTAATCCCACTTTCTTCATCTTCCATGCATTTTGTAATCTGTAGCTCTCAGTCTTTTTCTCCTTGTGCAAAAATAGTAACTATCTTTTATTATGCACAGTTGAGTTTCCTCAATTTTTATTTATTTAATCCATCAAATACTTACATACACTGCTTACTAGGTACTGGGCACTGTTCTAATCACAAATATTAACTCATTTAATTCTATGAGGTAAGTGTATCATTATTTCCATGTTATAAATGAGGAGGAAACTAAAGCACAGAGGGGTTAGGGCACTAGCCCAAGGTACCCAGCTTGTGAGTGACATGAATGAGATGGAATCCAGGTCTATCTTTTGCCCAGGATGGTGGTCCTAACCCTAGCCCATGCTGGGGGTGGGTTCTGTCAACACTGTTGATTGCTTTGATCACCTCCTCTGTCCCTGGCATCTTTATTGAGGTTCTTGGGTAAATGCACAGATGGACTCAGCACCTTCCGGTTTCAGTCTGCCAGGCCCACCCTCGGGGAACTCTGGGAAATGGAGTCTGACCTTGCAGGAAGTAAGCATAAAGACAGCTTCTGAAATGTTTCCCCTCACAAAACGACACTTACCTGGGCCAATGAAATCTATCAAGAAGTTATAGGTATAATAATTTAATTCATTCAAACTACATTCTGTGAAAGGATGATTTCCTGATCCTAGTTTTTTTTTTCTCCTATCCTCAAAAGTTGGTTTCTTTACTTCCAAAGGAAAAATTTATTATGCATTTTCCTTCATTTAAAAAATATTTAACAACTGATTTGTGTGTTGCATGAAAGTTACACATTTCCTAAGATGCATTTGCTATTTTATTTTCTTTCATTCAAAAATGTGTCAGTAATCTTTTTGTTAACATGAAGATAAAGGATTAGTAATGCAAGATGCAGTTTTCTTGTAACCTTCTTGAAAGCAGACTATAGTTTCTTATCTGGCTCCAACATTCATTTTCTCGAATAGAAAAAAAGGTGACTTAAAATGAAATAAACCACATTTGATTCCTAAGAGCTTCACTAGCAGGGAAATGTACTGAGAAAGGCAGACTTTCTCAGATTCCTGAAAGCCCCTCTGCTCCCAAGTGAGGGAGTTGACTAATTTTGCATTTTAAAATAGACTAGCAATGCAAAAAGAATTGTGAATTGTCTCTCATTTGATCACCAATCGATCTTTATCAATGATTTATTCCTTGAAAATTCAGGCTGCTAGAAAAAAAAATCACTGAGGTGTAAATCTTTATGATACCATTTAAACCTTATTTACTTTTAGAGATATGATCTCACTCTGTCACCCAGGCTGGAATGCAGTGGTGTCATCATAGCTCACTGCAGCTTTGAACTCCTGGGTTCAGGAGATCCTTCTTCCTTAGCCTTCCAAGTAGCTAGGACTATGGGCTTGCGCTATCATGCCTAGCTAATTAAAAATATTTTTTGTTTTTTTTGTAGAGATAGAGTCTCACTATGTTGCCCAGGCTAGTCTGGAGCTCTTGGCCTCAAGCAGTCCTCCTGCCTTAGCTTTCCAAAGTGTTGGGATTATAGGTGTGAGCCACTGCTCCTGGCCTAAAATCTTATTTTATTTATTGAGTACTTACTCTGAGCAAGGAACTAAGCAAAGTGCTAATAGCATTCAGAGACAAAGAAGAAAAACCCCTGCTCTTGATGAGTCATAGCCACTCTCCTTGACCCTTGATGGTGGAAGAGGCACGTGTGGGGAGAAAAATATGACACGTGGTTTTCACTCCCAACTGCAAAGTTCAGGCATGAGTAGAGAGAATTTATAGGTCTTTTATGTTCTTTTATAGATGGTTGAGTGAGCCTGCCTCAACCTCCTGCTTTGGTGCCTGTGTATGTGGAGGCAAGGACTCCAGCTTTTGAAATGTCACCTGGGTGAGAGGATAAGGACCCATTTCCTGTAGAATCTCAGAGGTCAACTGATCAGGCTAATGGGGCTTCTGAAGCCTATGGTGATCCTCACATGTGCTAATTCCAGCCCTGATGGAAGCTCATGACTGTGTCACCACACAGTGTCCAGAGCAAGCCCAGGGCATTTTAAAGTATGAACCTTCAGTTCAGCTTGGCATGCAGCTGGCCTAGTCTGTGCTATGCTTAGTCCTGAAGGAGCACAGTTGAGTGAGGCCTGCTCCCTGACCTCCAGGAAGTACTTTAATCATGCAATAAATGTTAGTATGAAAGTGAGTACTAGCCCTCCTGTGAGGGCCAGAGGAGGGGCATGTGGACAACCTGGGGACTCAGGAGAGCGTCTTGGAGGAAGTGTTAGTTAGAGTGCTGAAGGGAGAGTCAGAGCTTTCCAGGTAAGGGAGTGTAAGGCACACTGCAGGAAAACAAAATCAAATGCAACAGAAAGTTCCGCTTTGTCAGGCTTGGAAAGTGCCTGTGGTATTTGGTATAAAGGCTGTCAGCGTGCCTTATGAGCAGTTCTGTGATTGATGTGATGGTGGGTGTCTCTTATCCAGAGGATCTGCAGGTGTGGGAGCTGATTCACTGATTGGCTCCATTTTCTCCACTAGGGAGGTGAGGCTTTTTGGCTAGGAGGAGTGGGTGGGAGAAGATGTTGGTGGACTGGGGGAAGACCAGTCGAAGGAGTGCAGACCAGGAAGAGGAGGACGTTGATTTGGAAGGGAGGTCAGGCTTCAGACAAACGACGAGACTCTAATGAGACTAAGTCTCAATTAGTCTCATCAGTTTTGCTGGACAGGAGAAATGGAAAGGCAGGAAGCACAGGAGTAAGGAGCTTAATGAAAATGGTTCCGATAGCCTGTATTCTTCCCAGGGTAAGGCAGAAAGGGGCCTGTAGAGGGTTAATAAGCTGCAGAAGCTGGAGGGATCAAGGCCCTCTTGGTCTCCTTCAAAATGCAAATATCTATGAAAAGAGCAACTGAAAAAGCCCCTAATATTGTTAAACCTGAGTCCACTAGGACTTCTTTCTGCAGGATTGGAGAGTCTGGAGCCTTTGTGAAGCCTCTGGCAAGAAAGGGGAAGGGAGAGAGTGTGTGATGGCGATGGCCTTTCCTCCCTGCTGAGTCCTTTGAGCTGTTTATTTATTTTTTTCTGGATTTAATGGAAGTATTCTCTGTTCCCTTGAAATGAACCAGGGAGGCAGCTATGGTAGGATAGAAATAGCTCTCAGTGCTGATCTGTTTGGGGCAGGAAATGCTCAGACACGAATAACAAAGCAGACTCCATCAAGGAGATGAGACCAGGGAAGGACGTTAAAATGGGTGGGTCTTGAGAAGGATATTTCAGAAAAGAAAGTGCCAGGTACGGGGTAGGTGTTAAGTAAAGATTTCCTGAATTTAATTCAATTCAATTGTAGGCTCCCGGAGGAGGTTGGAGAGCTGCTCAGAGAGGGCAAAGCTCATAGCAGGGGCTGTTCAGCAGAAGCCTCAGAACCTGAGACAGGGTCCCTGCCTTTGCTGCCACAGTCATGGGCTGCTCCTCTGCACATATCTCATCCTTATTAGATTGGGCTTTCTGAGGCCAAATGCCATCTGTTTTGTTCTTTGTTCCCTCAGCACCCAGCCTGACACCCATTCATAAACAAATGCCTCACCCAGAGTATGTTCCATCTTTGAGAAACTGGACTAGAAACAAGTGGAGAGAGGAAGAGAATGAGACTCTCTGCTTGTGGCTAGAGGAGAGCTGGCTGGAGAGGAGGACAGAGGCTGACACCTTGTGACTTTTCCATCATGCTCTAGTTGGAAGTATTTCACGCTCCAGGGGAGGAGCTGCTGTAAGTAGGAGAGTTATTTTGAAATGCAAAGAGGCAGTATAGTTGGACAGTGGATATTTATCAAGGTTTCTTCTCCCTTGCCCATGTGGTTCCCAAACCTCTCTGTCCCCACTAGTTTTACCCTTCCCCAAGTGACCTTTCTCCTCTATCCTACACAGTCTACCACATTCATTGAAGGGAATATGTAAAGGAACACACAGAGTCAAGTCTTGGATGTTGAATTTCAAATACATTAAAAAACTCCTAACAAAGACAACATTCTTGAAAGCCAATGCTTTCAAATATATATATATATGCACATATTTCTGATATATATTTGATTATATATGTGTATGTGTATTACTTCAAAAGAGCCACCCTAACGGCAGCTGGGAATACAATTCACAAATCAGTGGTTCTCAACACCATCAGACCCAGCAGACTCCCTTTTTCTTTGAATTCAACCTTTCTATTACTAAAAATTTCAAAAATTCACACCAGTTGACTGAATAGTAAAATAAACCCAATGCAGCCATCATCCAGCTTCAAAAATTATTGATACATGCTACATTTTGTTTTATCTCTACCTGACCCACTCTACAACCCTGATGATTCCAAAGCAAATCGTAGCATTTTATCTGAAAATACTTCCGGAGGTAATCTATTACAATAAAGTACTCATTTAGAAAACATAACCTCAGCACAGTTATTACACCAGAGATAATTAATAATAATTCCTTAATTACCATGTTTATATTTCCCTGAGTAACTTATACATTTTTGACAATTTTTTGAAATCCCCTTTTATAACTGATACTTTGCAAAGTCCCCTTTATTATACTCAAATAAAACCAATAGACAATTCTGATCTGTGTAATTAAAAGTGTCAGTATAATACCTTGAGATATAAAGGAAAAACAAAATCAAAGCTACTTAAAATAAAACATATATTTCAACATTTAAGTGCTTAGACACCACTACAGTAGAGGTTATAATAGTGTAGTTCTACGCTTGAACAGTGAGCCACAGTGAATGTCACAGCCTTAAACACAGACTGATATAGGGGTGTTATGTGGTGATTTAAATATCACAAATGGTATTGCCATTAGTACATACTTTTCTGAAATGATGAGTAAGTCCTGAGAAAGTCTCTTAAAAAAGAAGATTCAACCTTTCCCTGATTTATAATATTGTTGCTGTCCTAGAAAATTCAGTTTGTATTTTATATTTAAAGTGTGCAAAAATTCTGTGTGTTTATATGTAAAATAGAATTAGGCTCTGGGTGCAAATAATTATAAGTTATTTTTAAATCTACATGACCGTCTGGGGAAAATACCCAAGTCATGCAGAATGCGGAACAATTCTTTATTGGTGGGACCATCCTAAGCATTGTGAGATGTCTTTTATTCTTGGCTCCTGCTCACTAAGTGCCAGAACTATTTTAGAGTAACAGAGATTAAAGAGACTTGAGAACTAAATTTAATATATGATCCTTAATTGGATCCTGGATGGAACTATAAACCAGCTATGAAGCATATTGTTGGGATAACTGGGGACATTTGAGTAACAAATTAGGTAATAGTATTAATACTAAACTTCTTTATTATTTGGGTAATTATAGTTGGATCTATTCTTGCAACTCTTCCATAAATTTGAAAACTTTTGAAATAAAATGTTTTGAGGGAAACACCCTCACAAATTTTCAAAGTTGCCGTGGGGGGGTCATACCACTTCCTTTGAGAGCTGGTGGCATAAGTAACAGATCCAGAGGGCAGGAGGTTGATTTGGGAAAGGCGCAAGAGGATTAGAAATGGAGTGGCATTTCTTCTTCATGTACTACCTTGGGCTGGGTGCCAGGATGGGTACCTAGAAACTCCTTTAAATTTGGGTTTCTGAGAGTAGTAATGACTTGTAACCTACTTACCCTCTGGAACATAAGAAGTAGCAGTCTTGCTAATATTCCCCAGGGTCACAAAAGCATGGGAGAAGTAGATTCTCACAGGCTGCAGAATATTGGTGGAGGGTGTCAGAAAGCCCCTAATCCCTCGGAGACATGCACAAGTGGCTGATAAAGGGTGAGGAGCTCAGGTCGGCAGATACCACCAGAGAGCTGAGGGTGGCTATGGCTCAGAGGCTCCCTTAGTGCCAACTCTCATGTCCTGGACTTGGTGCTATTTCTGGAACTTAGCTGCTACCCTGGCTGAAAAGGGAAGTATGGAGCTGGGGTGGGGTGCAGGACAAAAGCCCACAAAATTTGACTGAGTTAAACTTAAAATGTCTGAGTGATTACTAATGTGATTGAATTTACCTAAAAGTGTTTTCTGCTGTCAAATGGAAATGGGAACTCAAGGCAGAAATGGAGTGGAGTTATAGAAAATTAAGCTCCATTTCTTTTGGTAAATGTGATTTTGTGGCTTGTGAAAATTTGAGTCTGCTAAAGTAGTTAGATCAGATGTGTTCATGGAATGCAGTATTCAGCATAGCTGAATATATAGAATGTATCAGAAAGATGACAAGAAACTGGACAGAGGATTGTGCAAACAGAAATACCATTTTGATAATGGCTGGGAGCAGTTAGGGGAGAAGGTGTATCTGAAATTATGAGTATAGAAAAGTTCCAGAAGTCTTGGGGTGCCTCTTTCCCAGTTCTGTAATCCAGAAGAGCTGAAGAAGACAATGTGTTCATTTAGTTCAAAAAATATCAATTTAAAAAGTGTTTGTCTTCCTAAGTAAGGCCTGTAGAGAATGCATGGGTCCACTGTGAAATAAAAACCCTTGTGTCTTCAGCCAGGCTCCCTTTGTTTAGTAAGAGGATGCCATAGGAACAGGCAGGGGCAGATGGCTGAGATCCTATCGCAGCAGCCTCAGAACTTAGGAACACTAATTTTAAAGGGGGATTAAAGCACAGAAGGACACTTTTAAAACATCATGCATTTTCATAAGCACCTATGCATGCTTGCTCCCTGCTAGATGTTTATGTGACAGGTCTTGGGAACAGAAACTGTGTTGGAAGCAAGGGAGCTCTTATGTTGACTCTGTATAGGGACAGTATTTATCTTCCTAAAGTACTAGGAAGGGTTCCTCCCTTGTCTCTTTTTTGCTTTCTTGGCTCATGGAATGGAGGAAAAGTCTGGTATCATTCCAGCTTCCTGGATAATGGTGACTCTGGGAATTGAAGTCTCTCTTAAGACACTGCAGCGTCCATAAGGGAGCCCTCAGCATGTAGGAGCAGTGAGGCCGTTCGTGCCTTCTAAACCAGAGCTCTAACGTTTCATTTTAGTGCATTTTAGATGTCAACTCATTCTGGTGTTATGGTCTTCAGACTGGTGAATGCATCCCCACTGGTGAACTCAAAGACTTTCCATGAGGCATGAGGGCACACAGATGGTTTAGATCCCCAGATTCCACATGTCTTCTTTCCTAATACTTATCTACCTGGGAACATGCCTGAGGTCTACAGATTCTCCTTTTCCATCTCCCTTCATACTTTCCCACTAGGAAACAGAGACATAGGCCAAGTGCGGTGGCTCATGCCCGTAATCCCAGCACTTTGGGAGGTTGAGGTGGGCAGATACCTGAGGTCAGTAGTTTGAGGCCAGTCTGGCCAACATGGAACTCTGCCTCTACTAAAAATACAAAAATTAGCTGGACATGGTGGTGGGTGCCTGTAATCCCAGCTACTCAGGAGGCTGAGGCAGGAGAATCACTTGAACCCAGGAGGCAGAGGTTGCAGTGAGCTGAGATTACACTATTGCACTCCAGCCTTGGTGTGACCAGAGCAACACTCCCTCTCAAAAAAATAAACAAAACCACACACACATACACACACACACACACACACACACACACACACACACGAAACCACCAAGAAACAGAGGCACATCTCTCTCCTGATCATGGTGCTTTGCCTCGGGAATAGATAAATCTGTAGTGGCAACAAACAAAGGGTGCCAGGTTGGAAAATGACTGGGTCACAATTATTCTCACTACCGAGTTGTTTCTGACCTTGCTTTCATCAAAATGGACATGTGTCCCTTGTCCCTGCCCCACATATCCTCTCTTTTTACCCAGGGTAGCATTACAGACATAATTACTATTTCTATCAGAGCTTTAGTTATGCATGGATTCAGGATGCGTCTTCTAGTCAATGGCATCTTACAGTTCCTTCATTTGAGTCTTAGTCACAAAGTAGTTTTATTGCATGACAATTTTAAGAAAGTTTCAACATTAAACTTGTAGAATGGTATATGAAGCTTGGGAGAAAATCCCAGAGGCAATAGTGGAGCACTCTTAAGAAATGTCTCTTCGTCAATGTTCTTGATGGTATATTGGGTAGAAAACTATGATCATTAATGCCTTGATGATGATATTGGGTAGAAAACCATGATCATTAATGCCTCAGTTGAAAAGCAATTCAGAAGAGCTGGACTTAGAATGTGAAGATGTTTTAGAAATACCGTACCAATTTGTTTTACTTATATTTCTATTTTTTATGAATGCGCAAGAATGACATATATCTAGAATCTGTGTCAGAGCTCCCTTGGTGGGCTTCTGGTGGTCACACACTCTGCAGTTTGCCCCTAGATTCTGTATTTCAAGGTGGGGAAGAGGTGACTGCAGGTGCCAGCAATGAAAAAAGAAGGCCATGGACAACTTCTGGAACATAAAACAACCAGACTTCTTTCAAAAGGAAAGGAAAGGCTGTGGTGAAGTAAAAACGATGAAGAGGTGTTTTTAGCAACAACTGGTGACCCTGCTGATTATTTCAAAGTCAGTTATTTTGAACCATTTAAGGTATTAACCTTGGTCCAGACCTGCTGCCCTCACCTACAGAGGCTGAAAGTGTCCAAAGTGAATTACGCAGAAGGCCATTTAGGCTGAGCCTCTTGGCATTCTGAATTGGATGCCATTTTTAATTTTTATTTTCTTATGGTTGCTGTGTGTGTGTTTATGTTTGCAAGAGCAGTTTAGGCCCTGGAATTGCAAGCTGTTCTGTTAAGACCCAGGCCGCTTCGCTATCTCCTATCTTTGTTCCTCACCTCATTTTGAAGGATTGTTAGACGTTTGTAAGTACAATGGGATTATTTAATCATTGTGTCTGTCCACTCTTTTCTGTGCCACAAAAGGAGAAATAGCCTGCACTGTGACTTAAGAGCTTTCTGACCGCTCCAAAGTCATGACATTTCCTTTGCTTTTTGATGACTGGCTTTGAAAAGCAGGGGAAGCTGGGTGACAAACTCTGTTGGCTCCAAGAGGGAGATGACTTGTCGTTGTTGTGAAAAAGCGTATTTAGTCACTTTTAGAAAGCAAATTGCGGACTTAATAGAGCCACACAGTCTTCTTTGGAGATTGCTACAAGGTGGATTGTCTTGATAAAACATTTGAAGCCAGAAATCCATCAAGCGTCAGTGAATATAAGCACTGACCTGAACCCAAGCACACCACATTCTCACCAAGCTTTAGAGTCTTTTTTTTTTTTTAATAGAGAAAGGATAACTGTCCAGTACCTTTCATTATGCCTTCTTTGCAATTCTTCTTCCAGTTCCAAATCAAATGAAAGAGTTTGATGATGAACTATTTTGAGTCTATCTGAGACCGTATGCATTGGTATCTGTAGGCTCAGCTTTTTGGGTTTCTGCAGAAGCTGTGAATGTGCACTTGAAGCCGAGCATTTAGCAGGCTCTTTCGTGGCCAAGGGCAAATCTCTACATTAAACAGAACCAATGCCTTCTCAGCATCACCCACTCCCAAGCCCCTTGATGATTATTATGTGTACTGCCACTTTTTAGGTGATATTGACAGAGCAACTCCGAGTCATGTTGATTTCCTCCTGGACACTTAACTGTCTTTGAGGTAGCTGCCACCAGGTGAGAGTAGAGTCCTCAGGCATGGCTGCACTTTGCCAAATATAGATGAGAATGAGTGAGAGAAAGTCAATGGTTGCTTATATCTTTTTATATTAAAATAATAGCTATACTAAGTATTATTATGAGTAGTTAACTATGTTTTAATTACTAAGCCCTTTCTCAAACCTTCATTTTACAACCTCAGTTTTCTGCTGTTAAAAGAAGGTAACACACCCTTCTTACTCTAGACTTTTGATGAAGCCCAAATTCAATAGACAATGTTGAGAAAGCAAAAAATTTAAGATTTAAAAAGGGATTTTATTTGAAAAAGAAAACATATACTTTGAGAATGGCTGTGTTCTGTTGTGAGCAGTGGATTGAACAAGAGGAAGATAAGACTTAGGTTAGGAGGAGGGGCCCACTGGAGTGGGCCAGGACAAGATGGCCCTTTGGCCCAGGCCCTTGGAAAGGCTGTGGTTGCAGCATTAGTCTTTTGTTTTTTCTTCTCCATTCCTCCTTTCCTTTCTGGAAAAGAAAAATAAAGAAAAATAGAAAGGGCAATGTAAGATCAATACTTGGGTACTCACATCCTAGAATTAACTAACAGTCATTTTTGCTTTAGGTTTTAAGAAATCATTTAAAAGAAATAGAGGCGGGTGTGGTGGCTCATGCCTGTCATTCTAGCACTTTGTGAGACTGAGGCAGGTGGATTTTGCTTGAGCTCAGGACTTTGTGACCAGCCTGGGCAACATGATGTAACCCCATCTCTACAGAATTAGCTGGGCATGGTGGCACATGCCTGTAGTCCCAGCTACTCCAGAGGCTGAGGTGGGAGGGTTGTCTAAGCCCAGGAGGTTGAGGCTGAAGCAGTTAGCCAAGATGGCATTACCGCATTCTAGCCTGGGGGACAGAGTGACACCCTGTCTCAAAAAGAAAAAAAAAAGAATGCAACTATAATTAAAACCTCCTTTATTTTCTCCTCCCCCGTACCATTCACATTGCTCTTTCCCCAGGAAAGGGAAATTTAGGACCTTGGTTTATTTTCCTCACCTCACAAAAAGCCTACAGTACTGCTAATGCCGTTATTATTATTATTACTTAAATGCAAATGGGATCATTGTAGTGTTTACGGTATTTTCATTGCTCTTTCACTCAACATTTTCTCTTTCACATCTTTCCTTGTTGAGATGTGTGTGTTGATTCATTTTAATTTCTGGATAATATTTAATTATATGAATATATAAAAATCTCCTCTTGATATTGTTTTTCTACCCCTTGTCTCGACAACAATATTGAACAGAAATAAGGAGAGCAGGCACTTTTGTTTTATTTCTGACTTTAATAGCAATGTTTCTAAATTTCTATCATGATGAGTGATGTTTGCTCTGTTTTTGGTGAAAACATTTTTATTATGTTAAAAATTCCTTTCTATTCAGAGTTCACTAAGAGCATTTAAAAATCATAAATGGGTGTTTAATTTTAACAAATGATTTGTCAGCACCAATTGAGGTTCTTTCTTTACTTCAGTAATGTGAGTTACATTTTAATAGATCTTCTGAGGTTAAACTTCTTTTGCATCTTAAGCTGAACCTCAAATGATTATGACATAATTTAAAAATTATACTATCAGATTTGATTTATTAATGTTATAGGAGTCTTCCATCTATGCTAATAATTAAGATTGGTTTATAATTGTCCTTTATTTTCTATATTTCTCTTGTTTTCAAATTTGTTGTTAGTTTAGTAAAATTAGTTGATGGCTTTCTCTTTTCTCCTCTTTGAAACATTTTCTGTGAGATAGGAAGCATCCCTTCCTTGAAGCTTTGGTAAAAATCATTTACAAAAGAAAATGGTTCTGGTGGCTCTGATCAGAACATGACCACTGATTCAATTTCTTGTTTCTAGTTTCTGGCAAAACTCTGAAAGGACTGCTTCATGATCTATCAAGTCTGGTTTATCATCTGAGTTAAGAAGAGTAACTAGAACCAGGTCTGTAACCAGCTATCGTAGGAAGATGCTCTTTGCCTGGCAATTCTGGTGGATATGATGTATGCTCTTCATTTTTAAGTATGTAGGCTCTACTGTATTGAAAAACAAATCTTACCATAAAACCAGGGGAAGGAGAAAGATGCTAATAAATATCAGTGACTTAACAATGGACCCCAAGTGATGCTGGATGTGTTCTCTAGCTTAAATGTGCATTATTTAAAAAAATAACACTGTATGTCATCTGGACAACAATAGTTCCACCATCTTTAAAGTAAAAAAGTGAAACATTCTCCAATGTCATTTTCAGTTTTGGAGAAGATTACTCTGTAGTCTTGCAAACAGAATTGATTCCAGAGCTGCAATATACAAGGGCATAGTCAGCATTGGGTCAGAGGGTTGTTTTTGGAAACAATCTCAGGAGAAGTCAGATTTTTTTCTAGAACCACTTTTTTTTTTTTTTAATTTGCAAAATAAATTTTAAAACGTTTCAAAGTACCTTTGTTTTTAATCATGTGGCTGCCTCGGTTTAAGTAAAATTTTCACTTGAAATGAATACAGGCCTACCTTGGGAATTGCTTTCCAAATCTAAAGTAACTTAGATAAGAGTCCCTCTTAAATTTAATTCTCTTTTGAAGAGAAAAAGTAATGACTTTCAAAGTACTTAATGTATTACAAAGGAGTGGCAAGGGGAAATAAATTTCCTTTAATATAACCTTTTATTTTAATAAATAGGTACAGATCTGACTGAAAGAAAGTCTTTTTTTAGTATATCAATTGTATTATCTCAAAACAAGGTTATGCACTGAAAACTGAATCATAAAAACACAAAGTTTATCTCCTGTTGCTAATTTACTATGCCAAAAACACCTGCTGGAGGAAGGACATCGGTTTGTATATATTCAAGTCTCATTAGTTAATTGCCAAGTAAAGCCAGGTTTTGTCTTGGTTTGTCATTTTAACTCACGGGAAATTAATTCTTATAAGCAAATAAATTAATTCTTTTTCTTTTCTTTTCTTTTTTTTTTTTTTTGAGACGGAGTTTCGCTCTTGTTACCCAGGCTGGAGTGCAATGGCGCGATCTCAGCTCACCGCAACCTCCGCCTCCTGGGTTTAGGCAATTCTCCTGCCTCAGCCTCCTGAGTAGCTGGGATTACAGGCACGCACCACCATGCCCAGCTAATTTTTTGTGTTTTTAGTAGAGACGGGGTTTCACCATGTTGACCAGGATGGTCTCGATCTCTTGACCTCGTGATCCACCCGCCTCGGCCTCCCAAAGTGCTGGGATTACAGGCTTGAGCCACCGCGCCCGGCCTTAAATTAATTCTTATTGTCTTTTTTTCTCTTGCTGCTTACAGTAGCAAGTGACATGATTGGGTTTCTTGGACCTTGTTTTGGGAGAAATGGAAAAATCTGACCTACAGTGAGATATGCACCACAGCAGCAAAGCAAGGAAAATGACCGTTTGCTATTAGTTGAGTTTTATCCCGAAACCCCAATATAGATTCCTAGGAAATGAAGCTAATCTAGCAGGGGAACTACATTAGTGGATACTAGGTAGGCCTAAGTGGCCTCAGACCAAAGCACCTCTTTTCCAGAATGAACTCCTCTGTTCATATAAATGAACATTTCTATCTTGATGGACTCATTCAGAGGTAACCACACTTCCCATGCCAAGTGAAGTGGCCAGAAGGCAATATTTGCACAGTTCACTGCAAGAGGTTCCAGTACCTTCCCTTGGACAGAGTTAGGCTAACAGCTTTTGCTAGTATAACCTGGGTACATGCTGGTTCATGCTCTGCTGGAGGCATGTGATTCTACTTCTTTCCATTTGGAATGACTGCTTAGTACTCAGTTGTATTGGTAGTCTGCCAGTTATTTAGCCTCTCTCTAATATCTGGCTTTTTGTTTTCACTTTCTGCTTTTCAACTCTGTGTGTGTGTGTGTGTGTGTGTGTGTGTGTGTGTGTGTGTGTGAGAGAGAGAGAGAGAGAGAAAAAGGGAGAGAGGGGAAGAGAGAGTCATAGCATCATTTCATTGTAAGGTTTAGGACTATGGTGAGCCTTACATTTGTAGCTTTAATGTTGGGCGGCAGGAACATGTTTGTAAGTGAGACATACTTGCTGAAAACCATTCAATATCTTGTCTAGCATGAGCTACATGAACCAGAGCAGTTATGAAAAAGTCAGCTTGGTGCTATGCCTAATCCTTTTCAGTAATATGATTGTATTGCTTGTGCCTAGTAGGTGATTGATGCATATTCAGTTATTAGTTGATTAGCTCTATATTAAAAATGCCGCAATATCAATGTAAACACTCTGGGTTTCTGTATCTTAGTGTAGATCACAGGGAAGATGATCCGCCTCATGTTTTTGTGATGTAGAGTGGCTGCATGGCACCGAAGTGTGTTTATTATTCTGATACTATAAGATGTGTCTACTTACTTAATAAGTTGCTATTGCCTCTTTTTTCTGATTTTCTGAGATAATCCACAATGGTGCCAAAACAGCCATCCATAAAGGAACAAATTCTGTCAATCCTGCAGTTTTTTTGGTTTACATTATTTCAATATTACTTTTGTGAGTTCTTCCTTTTCCCTCTCAGTGGATTGCATGATATTTTTAAAATAAAATCTTGTTGTAGCCACAGTTCCAGAAACAGGGGGAAAGGGAATGAGTCTACCTAGAATAGAGGAGTTGTTTTAAATTTAATTTTCTAGTGTCTAGTTGCTATGGCTTGTCTGGCTAAATGGATGAACAGCAAATAAAGAGAATGAACAGATAAATCAATATTAATGTTTTCCTTTCTGCACCTCAGAATCAATCATAAGACCATGACTGGGTCCTGATTTTTGGCACCAATCAAAATGACAAGCTTGGTTGCTGGGACCATTCTTTGATGCATCTGTTTTTGGAGGGCCGAGATAAACTATGGAAAGATGGAATGCTGTATTTTTCCACCAGAGACATTGTTTGTGTTGTTCTTGTCCTTTTTCCTTTAAAGAGGCCAATGAGTTCTTTTGGTCCAGGGCTGTGTGCTAATGTCCCAGAGTCACCACTGTGCTACTCGTAGTACAGGCAAACACGACACCTCCTTCCTGGGGAAATCCAAAGGCTGTTCCAACAGCATCATCTCAGCATTTCACACAAATGTCCCACGTGGAGAATTCCATTATAAACGTGGCAGCAAATAGGTGGAGAAGTTATGCAGGACTAGCTGCATAGTTTGCAGGACTCAGTGCAAAAATGAATATGCAGGGCCACTTAAAATTGTTAAGAATTTCAAGACAGTGACAGGAAAGCATTAAACTGGGCACAGGATCCCTTTTAAGTAGGGACGCTGTGTGACTTCACAGATTTCACGCCCATGAAAGCTGGCCTTGCCTGTTAAGGGTGTTTGCCTTCTCAAAAGCTTGCGTTAGAGACACAGATTCTCTGAGGCAGGGGCAGTGGGAGAGACTTTCTCCATGCTTCCTATTCTTTTTTTATCTTTTCTGGTCTCGTTGTGTCTCCCCATGGCCCCTCAGGCCCTTGGCACAGTCCTGGTTTCATCTTCCTCACTTTACCTGCTCTTCTACACCATCTATAGGTCTAGCCTTCTCTGCTCCCGTGCTGTGCCGTCATTAGCAAAAAGGTTCAAGGAATCTCTGCCAGTTGCTTATGGCTCTTCTCTTTCTCTCCACATTTGTTGGCTCTAACTTCAGAAGCTGACTTCAGATACTCAGAATTCCACCACTTCTCTCTATGTCACCTTGATCACTCTGGGCACTCTCACGTCTTATTGGAATACAATAGCCTCCAAACTGCTCTCTGTGTCTCAGCTCTCTTCCCCTGCACCCTTATTCTATGCTTCAAGAGCAGAACATGTTTCTTTTCTCCCCAAAACCTTCCAATGGCTTTTGTTTCACTTATCTCATCTTTCTTTTGTGTCTTTTTTTTTTTAAAGGAATTATTATTTTTCTTTATTATTATACTTAAAGTTCTGGGGTACATGTGCAGAACGTGCAGGTTTGTTACATAGGTATATGCGTGCCATGGTTGTTTGCTGTATCTATCCCCCATCCTCTACATTAGGTATTTCTCCTAATGTTGGCCATCACCAGTCCCCCCACTCCCTGCTATCCCTCCCCTAATACCTCTACCCCCCACAGGCCCCAGTGTGTGATGTTCCTCTCTTTGTGTCCCTGTGTTCTCATTGTTCAACACCCACTATGAGAACATGCGGTGTTTGGTTTTCTGTTCATGTGTCAGTTTGTTGAGAATGATGGTTTCTAGCTTCATCCATGTCCCTGTAAGGGACGTGAAATCATCCTTTTTTATGTCTGCATAGTATTCCATGGTGTGTATGTGCCACATTTTCTTTATCCAGTCTATCTTTGATGGGCATTGGGTTGGTTCCAAGTATTGCTATTGTGAACAGTGCCGCAATAAACATACATGTGCATGTGTCTTCATAGTCGAATGTTTTATAATCCTTAAGCTATACCCAGTAATGGGATTGCTGAGTCAAATGGTATTTCTAGTTCTAGATCCTTTAGGAATCGCCCCACTGTCTTCCACAATGGTTGAACTAATTTATACTTCCACCAATGGTGCAAAAGCATTCCTATTTCTCTACATCCTCTCCAGCATCTGTTGTCTCCTGATTTTTTAATGATTGTCATTCTAACTGGTGTAAGGTGGTATCTCAATGTGGTTTTGATTTGCATTTCTCTAATGACCAGTGATGATGAGCTTTTTTTTTTTTTTTTTTAATGTTTGTTGGCTGCATAAGTGTCTTCTTCTGAGAAGTGTCTGTTCATATCCTTGGCGCACTTTTTGATGGGTTTTTTTCTTGTAAATTTGTTTAAGTTCTTTGCAGATTCTAGTTATTAGTCTTTTGTCAGATGGGTAGATTGCAAAAGTTTTTTCCCATTCTGTTGGTTGCCAGTTTACTCTAATGATAGTTTCTTTTTTTTTTTTTTTTGAGACGGAGTTTCGCTCTTGTTACCCAGGCTGGAGTGCAATGGTGCGATCTCGGCTCACCGCAACCTCCGCCTCCTGGGTTCAGGCAATTCTCCTGCCTCAGCCTCCCGGGTAGCTGGGACAACAGGCACGCGCCACCATGCCCAGCTGATTTTTGTATTTTTAGTAGAGACAGGGTTTCACCATGTTGACAAGGATGGTCTCGATCTCTTGCCCTTGTGATCCACCCGCCTCGGCCTCCCAAAGTGCTGGGATTACAGGCGTGAGCCACCGTGCCCGGCCTAATGATAGTTTCTTTTGCAGTACAGAAGCTCTTAAGTTTAATTAGATCCCATTTGTCTATTTTGTCTTTTGTTGCCATTGCTTCTGGTGTTTTAGTCATGAAGTTCTTGCCTATGCCTATGCCCTGAATGGTATTAACTAGGTTTTCTTCTAGGGTTTTTATGGTGTTAAGTCTTATGTTTAAATCTTCAATCCATCTGGAGTTAATTTTAGTATAAGGTGTAAGGAAGGGGTCCAGTTTCAGCTTTCTGCACATGGATAGCCAGCTTTCCCAACTCTGTTTATTAAACAGGGAATCCTTTCCCTGTTGCTTGTTTTTGTCAGGTTTGTCAAAGATTAGATGGTTGTAGATGTGTGGTGTTACTTCCAAGGCCCCCATTCTGTTCCATTTGTCTATATCTCTGTTTTGGTACCAGTACTATGCTGTTTTGATTACTGTAGCTTTGTAGTATAGTTTGAAGTCAGGTAGTGTGATGCCTCTAGCTTTGTTTTTTGTTTTTTGTTTCTTTTTTGCTGAGGATTGTCTTGGCTATGTGGGCTCTCTTTTGGTTCCATATGAAGTTTAAGGTGTTTTTTTCCCCCCAATTCTGTGAAGAAGTCAATAGTAGCTTGATGGGGATAGCATTGAATCTATAAATTACTTTGGGCAGTATGGCCATTTTCACGATATTGATTCTTCCTAACCATCAGCATGGAATGTTTTTCCATCTGTTTGTATCCTCTCTTATTTCCTTGAGCAGTGGTTTGTAGTTCTCCTTGAAGAGGTCCTTCACATCCCTTGTTAGTTTTCTTTTATGTCTTAATCCTCTACTACTCTCCCCTTCACTGTCCTAGACACTCTGGCCTTCCAGCTTTTCCTAGAAAATATCAGGCATATTTGTACCAAGGTTTTTGTGCTTCCTGTTCCCTCTATATAGAGTGCTTTTCCTCGGTTCTTTTGTGCACTGCTTCCTCAGGTCTTTAAATGCTTCCTTTATTTATTTATTTGAGAAGGAGTTTCACTCTTGTTTCCCAGGCTGGAGTGCAATGGCATGAGCTTGGCTTACTGTAACCTCTGCCTCCCAGGTTCAAGCAATTCTCCTGCCTCAGCCTCCCAAGTAGCTGCAACTATGGGTGTGCACCACCACATCTGGCTAATTTTTGTATTTTTAGTAGAGATAGTGTTTTGCCATGTTGTTCAGGCTGGTCTCCAACTCCTGACCTCAGGTGATCTACCTACCTCAGCCCCCCAAAATGCTGGGACTACAGGTGTAAGTCACTGCGCCCGGCCCCTACCTTATTTAATATTGCATACCCCCCACCAACCCTTACACTTCCTAACCCTGCTCTGCTTTTTTTTTTTCTTAGCTCTTTTCACCATGTGCTGTGTAATATATTTATTTATTGCTTAAATCCCTTTATTGGAAAAACTCCATGAAGGTGGATGTTTTTGTCTGCTTGTTCCCCTGTGAATCCCTGGTACCTGGGATAGTGCCTGGTTGCTCACTTGATGTTAGCAAGTGGATAAATCGCTGTGAGAATCAGGCTTCCTTGGGTGTTTCCTCCTGTATTTCAGAGCTTTCTGGCCTTGGCCCACTTTGACTAGTTGCATAACACTTCCTGAACATCTACATTTGCTCCTTTTTCATATGTCCTGAAATGTGCTAGGAGCTATGGATACAGCAGAGAGCTTTGTCCCTGTCCTCATTAAGTTTTCATGGGAGTGGGAAAGAAGTAAAAAAAAAAAAAAAGATAGTATTTCAGATGATTGTGACAAGGATATGGTGGTTGAGAGAACAGTAGCCTTAAGTCTGGTGGTCTAGGAAGGTCTATCTGAGGAGGTGACATTTCAGATGTAACCTTAATGATGAGAAGCCAGAATGTGAGAATCTACTGGAAGAGCTTTCCAAGCTGCAGAAGCCAAAGGTGGCCAAGGAGCAGAAAGAAGCTATTGCAGCTGGAGTGTGGAGAGAGAGATAGCAGCAGGGCCAGGGAGACAGGATGATGGGCTGAACTTGCAAGGCAAGGAAGAGTTGGGATTTTCATCTAGGTTCTTGAGTCCACAGTAAACAGTAAGCTCTGCTTTGACTCCCAGGCCTCAATTGTCTCAGACGCTGATGCATGTGAGGGCTCTGCCTCCTGGGGCACAGATAATGGGCTTTGGACTCAGACCTAGGTCCAAATTCTATATCTACCGTTTAGCAAGGACATGATTTGGGGTTTGTTTCTTGAGCTGCATTCACTCAACACATGTTTACTGTTATTTCATCTGTGGGATGATATTCCAAACATTTATACCCCAGGAGACCCAGATGCCCACCTACCTACCGGGTGGAAGATTTAGTGGAGTTATTGGAGCAGGGACTGGAGTTTCCTGTTATGCCAGGAATTAGCTCTTAGTTGCTGGATTTGGGGAGGGCAGGGAAATCTTGTGGGGGGTGCTTAAGGCAGTGGCTTGTTACTAACCACTTGATATTGAGAAATCTCTCAATATTGTAGTACTTTAACTGTATATTGACAGAAACTAGCCTAGCAAAGAGGATACAAGATTGGTAAAAACACAGTCTCTTTCTACCAGACACTTATAGTCTTGTAATTGGTAGGGAAAGGCAAAGCCCTCGATATAAGTGGTTTGAATGTTTGTCCCCTCCAAAACTCACATTGAAACTTAATCCCCAAAGTGGCAGTACTGAGAGGTGGGATCCTTAAGAAATGATTGAGTTATGAGGGCCTTGCCCTCATGAGTGAATTAATGCATTTATGGATTAATGGGTTATCATGGGCACGGAGCTGGTGACTTTAAGAGAGACCTGAGCTATCATGCTAAGTCCCCTCATCATGTGATGTCCTGTGCTGCTTCGGGACTCTTCAGAGTCTTCTGCTTTGGGACTCACCAGGTGCAGAAGCTCAACCTTGAACTTCTCAGCTTCCAAAACTAAGAAGTAAATTTTTTTCTTTGTAAATTACCCAGTTTCAGGTGTTCTTTTATAAGCAACAGAAAACAGACTAAGACACGTGATCTTATTTAATTTGCATAGTATTCTGGTTAGGAAGCAGTACAACATAGTGGTCAAGAGTGTAGGCTCAGAACAGCTCTTTATGTTCAAATCCAGGCTGGGTTACTTGCTTAGATTTGTGGTCTTGGCCAAGTTACTTACCCTGTCTATGTCTCAGTCACTCTTCTGTAAAAGGAAATGATTAACTGGGGATGATACTAAATTCCTACAGTTAATGTGAGGATTGAATATGTTTATACAGATAACATAATTATAACAGTGCCTCAGGTACATAACACTATGCTCCTTTACAGATGGGAAAACTAGGGTTCGACAGTTAATGAAGCTTTACAAGTTCACACTGCTGGAAGCCAGGACTGGAACCCAGGTCCTTGAATTTAATCCCGTGTTCTATTTCAAATCAATAATTCCTGAGGGGGCTGCTAGTGAAATTTTATGTAGAGGTTTATTTGGAAAGACAGTTCTTAATACTAAAATAAGTTTAAGTTAAAAAATACTTTAAAATTTTATTATAAAAATAATATAATCCCATCAAAGAAAAGTTAGAAGATAAAAAGCTAACTCTCTAGTTGTGCTTTGTCACCAGTTGCTCCAGGCAGATAAAATGAGGCCTGAGAAACGGTGGAATGGTCAGAAAATGCTGCTGGGATGGGATGCGCTCTGTGGCCTGGCACTGATTAAGCTCTCGATTCTGAACATGTTCCTGTGCCTCTAGTGTGGGGAACATCCAAGAGGAAACTATTCCCTAGAGGAAGAAGATCCATTTTTGATGGCCATCATCATCACCTGGAGAAGGGAGAGCAATTTGGGTCACTGTTAGGGTGTGCGTTAGAAGTTCAGGTACTGGGTCCCGTTCTAGAAGATCCCAATGCCCATTTGTCATGTGAAAGCTTCCAGGGTCTAGTGACACAGCAGTCTTAAAACATCACGCTTAAGTGAACTGTTCCCAGACTTATTTAGTAATGGATTTAAGAGAATGTATAATACCCAGTAGCATCCCAACCACTTGGATTCTATGCAACATACTTTGCAAAATGGATCAATAAAGCAGTAAGAAGAAAATTCATTGTTTGAGAAAAATGTTTGGAGATATTGAGGCAGAGGCTTGGGTTAAAAAAAAAAAGATGCTTTTTCAGATGCTGATTTAGGGACCAAGAATGGGACTCAGCAATGCCCCTGTAAGCACAGCATGATGTTGAAGTGAGGCCACGAGTGCAATGGATAGCCCCCTCCTCAGGTGTAGGTCTGCGTCCCTGTGTGGCCATGCTTGAATACTTTCTATCTACATGTGTGGATACTTTGTATCAACATCTGTGTTCTCTCATTACTAAGGATGTCACTTTTGTGAGGACTGGTCTGCAGCATGTGTGGACACTTATTTTTTGGCATCCGTTTCTCTTTCCTGCTTATTAGTGCACCTCTTTTCTTTTGGGGAGTCTCCTCTTCCCTATTCTCAGTCCTTGTGGTTTAATTGAAACTGACCCTTCTCTGGCCCTAGGGGTGGTGCTGGGACAACTAAGCCATCAGATGCCCAGAGCTGCAGGCCACAGTGATTGGTCCATTAGAACCAATGAGAAGCAATGACACTCGTGCTTGCGATGCTGGAGTAGAACAGTTCCCGCACATACGCAGTGGCTGTTTCTGGGGTCTCTATTCCATTAATCCATTTTTTTGATTCCTGTGCCAATGCTGCCCTATCTTCAGTACAACAGTGTATGAGAAGTCATGAGATTTGATAAGACAATTTCCTCAAATATGTTCTTTTAGGAACGTCTTGGCACACTTTGCCCTTTAATATACATTTTAGAATCAGCTAGCCAGGTTTCTTCATAAATCTTGATTGGAATTTGCAGTGAAGTCATAGAACGTTTTGGGAATAATTAGCATTGTTAGGATTTTGAGCTTTCTTAAATACAAACATAAGGTAGCATATTGAGATACAATTGATTTTTATATATTGATCTTAAATTTAGCCACTTGAGTACACTGTCTTATTAATTCTAAATTTTTATGGATTGTTTTGGATCAGTGTTTCTTAACTTTTTTATTATTGCCCCACTTCCAAGGAAACATTTAGTTATTTTTTTCCTAATTGCCGCTCACCCAACCCAATCAATTTTAATACCACAGGTTCACTGTGGCTCTTCTCCCACGTCTCTTAACCTCTTAAGTGTTCATCTCATCTGAGATTTCTTCAGCTCCGTGTTTTGATTCATAATTGCTTTTTCAGTTGTGACTAACCTGCTATTTAAGCTATTAATTAAACATTAATTTTAATTATTGTATTTTAATCTCTAAAAGTTGTTTTAACTTTAAAAAATCTGTTAGGTCATTTTTATACCTTTTAGTTACTTGTTCACTTTAAAAATTTTATCTTTTATTTTGTTAGGCATTTCTTAATAGCTATTTTAAGTCCTGCTTTTGAGACTATTTTAAGTCCTTGGGTGCCAACTATGGTTTTGTTTTTCTGTTGATTTACACTCATGCTTGCTTATTTCCTTGTGTGAGTTTTGTAACTTTTTATTGTAAGCTCATATTTTGTTTACCTAATTTGTGCAAACTCCCAAGGGCCTGTAACAACGATGTGTTTTTTCATAGAAGATTTTCCTTTGCCTCTGCCTGGAGCCAGGGAGCATTAGTGACCTGTAAACACTTTACCCTCTTTGAGGGTGCCAGCATAATGCTGGCATCTCAGGTTCAGCACTTTAACAAAGATGAAGGCTTAGTTTCTCAGTAGCAGATCTGATGTTAGGAATGTTAATATTTTTAACCAGGGCAGAACTTTCATATTTACTTACTGCCCAATTTCCCAACACTGGGTTCAATTTGCTATCTTTTTAAAAAAATTAGCTTTCAGATTTCTCCAACTTTCTGGAGAGTCCAGCAATTAATTAAAATGTTTACTTACGGTATTTTATCCAGGATCTATTTGTATTTAGAATGAGAGACTTTCAGAATGTTTGCTCTGCCATATTTCTGGAAGTTGGAATATCTTATATGTCTCTTGTGTGTTGTAGTTTACAATGTACTTTCATGTACAATATCTATTTTGATCTTCACAATTTTTAAAATAAAAATACTCAGTTTCACTCATGCTAAAACTGTGTGTAGAACAACTCTGATGTAAAAACAGTTCTTTTATGTTCAGAATTATTTTAGCAAAATATTTAAAAGGAAGTATGTATATTCCTTTACGACAGATTTTATGGAGCATAGTTAGTTAAAAACGATTTAATCTGTCTGTATGAATCATTTTGTTCTCATATAGGAATCTTCAAAAGAGGTGAAACAGTCAAATAAGTTAGGGAAGATAGTAGTGTAAAAATGTGATTGCCAAGTGTTACCTTTTACTTGACTGGAAGAGAGACAAACATGAGTTTTAAGAAGTCAAGGAGAATGACAGAGTTTATCTTCCATTGTGCTTTTATCTTCTAATCTCCAAAGGCAAAGGAGGGAAAAAAGAGTTGCCCTTAGCCGAAAGGGTCTTCAGCAAGACTGGAAGACGGGGGGCCTGGATTTACAACTCACAGAGGGAGTTAGAATGAAGGGTTATTAGGTCTGAGAGTGACAGTTGAAATTTACTGAAAGTACCTGTAGAAAAACTGCATGCTTTTGAAGTCTTAAAAGTCATTTTCCTTTATTATTTTCTTAATGGTGTCCTTTGATGAATAAATTAAAAATTTTCAATGAGGCACAATTTATTGATTTTTTTCTTTGGTAATTAATGCTTTCTGTGTCTTGTCCAAGGTCATGCAGATTTTTATTCTATATTTTCTTTTAAAATCTTTATAGTTAATTTTTTACTTTTAGAACTGTAATTCATCTCTAATTTTAATGTATAATGTGGTCTAACTTTTAAGAGTGGGGTTCATTTTCACCCTTATGTTCAATTGTTCTAGCATCATTTGTTGAAAATATTTTCTTTCTCTGTTGAATTATCTTGGCACCTTTGTAAAAAAACCAGTTGACCATATATATATATATATATAGGCCTACTTTGGGGACTTTTATTCTGTTACATCAATGTATTTGTCAGTACTCATGGAACTGTAAACTTCATATCTATTTTACTATATGAAAATTATACCTCAATAACAAATGATGTAATGATAAAAAATTACTCTATATTTGAGTTGACAAAGTAATTAGTGATTAGAAAACATATCATATTTTTTCATTTTTATTTAAAAGTCTGTCTACTACACATCAATTTCATACAGATTTATTAAGAAGTGAAAGTGCTGGGCACCGTGATGAGCTCTGGGCCCACAGAGCACATAATCTGTGGTCCCTGTTCTTGAGGAGCTCATAGCTGAGTGAAAAGAGATGGACGTGAAAGTACAATGACAACCCAGTGTGATGAGGGTTGTGAGATAAGTAAATGTAGGGACCTGTGGAAGTCAGTCTCCCAGCCATCCAACCCCGCCTAGAGTGCTTACATCAGGGAAATATTTATCAAAGAACTTAAGAACTGGCTGAATGTTCAAAGTAAGTGGGAGTGGTCCCCATAGTGCTGGGGAATGGGCAGGAGAGGGCAGTTGGGAAATGCAAAGCCCTAAGACCAGTTATTTTTAAATGTTTCAAACAGGAGGGTACACATGCCCACTTAACTAAGGAAGTGGCACCTTAATAAAAATAAAAACTTTTATTCCTTATTAGAGAAGCAGGGAGGAGGACTGTTGGAGAGAATGGCATGTAAATATGTACTGCTATGGAGAACAGTGTGAGGGACAGTTCCTGACACTGGGATTGTCTGAAACGAGTGGCTCACGCCTAGGATCTGAGTGAAGGAGTGGACACTAAAAGACAGGATGACAGCACAAATGGGGATGTGGTGACAACTAAAACACTCAGTTTGTTTTATAAGTGAATTTATCCTGCTGATGGCATTAGTTCTTATTACGGATGAGAAAAATGAACTAAAAAAAATAACTACAATTGATTGCTTGTCACTCTGTGCCAGGTGTTGTGTCCTATTCTTTACGTACATTAAATATCATACTCTCCATTTATCTGTCATCATCACCATCGTCTAGGTGATGGCACTGAGCCAGAAGCTTAAGTCACCAAATTGAGTCCGCTCAAGCTTACTTAACTGGTAAGTGAAGCACAGGATTTGAACCCAAGTCATTCCAAAAACTGAGTTCCCATCACTATTTCATGTAGCTTATCCCTATAATATTTACCTATGTTTGGGATACAAATGAAATTTTTCTCCCATAAAATTATGCTGCTTGTTCTTAGTTTGCAAAGCAAGCTTCATTTTACAGTGAAAACCCATCCCACTTCTGGAAGTAGTTAATGCATGATGGCATCTGGCTGAATTAGGGCAAGGACTATCTGTGCAGTCACTGTTTTATGAGTGCTCATCAGAGCAGGATCCCTCTATGGACAGAAAGGCAGAGGGGGAGTGCAAAGGACTTCTGCTAGGAGCCCAGCCAAAAAGCCACAAACCTTTTTTTTTTTTACCAGTTCAGTTAAGCATTTTCTGAGACCCTTTGCCCCATTTATGACAATGGAAATGTCAACAAAAATCACATTTTCTACATTGTGTTTTAAAACAGGAGGTACACTTTGATCATTCTGAGCAAAAAGGTCAACGAATATTTTGGAAAAAATATTGACAAAAAGATCATTCATATATGTGTATATATATGCATATATACATATATATAATCTCAGTGATGTTATGATGTATATAAAATCATCTCAATAATGTTACTTTCTGATAGCTACTTTCAAGGAAGACTTTTTCTTTTGTAATATGATTGCCATCTTGCCAAATATATACTTAATGCCATTACTTGTTAGAGAGATTTTCTCATTTATCTTTAGATTTTATGCCTACTATTCTCACTTTAAATATTATATTTGTAAGACTTTGGTTTGAAGAAGTTGTCAACTTTTGTAGCTCCATATACTCTAAAGCGTTTGCCTAGGTCCTCACACTGAGTTGGAATTCCCAGCAGCTGGAATACGTACTTTTTACATGAGTTCTCTTCAAACTGTTGAATAGCAGGGCTCAAGTGACTGGGAAGGGTTGGAAGTGAGAATGAGACTTGCTTCCTGAGGGACAGCAGGTATTGAATATAGACCCACATGTTAAGAAAGGTCAATTCAGCAGAGAATATGGATGCAGTGGGATATTGGCCCGATTAAAAGACCAGTATCGAGCATTGCGGAAGTCAGGGATGTGTCCCACTTAAATAAATCTGAGTCCTGAGAGCCATGTGGAAAACAGTCCATCAGCTGGGATGCTTTCAGCTGTAATAGCAGAAAAGCCCAACACAACATATTTAAACAAAAAGGAAATTCATTCAGTCATATAATGAAAACTCAGAAGCAGGGTTGACTTCAGGGTTAATTTTATCCATTGGTTTTGGCTCCATTTCTGTGTGATTTTCTTCATTCTGTCTTCTCCTGCGTGCCAGCATTATCTTGAGACTGATGATGAGGTCACTAACCAGCCCCAGGCATTATATATGGATATGATAATTTTCAGAGGACAAGTGAGAATTTCTCTTGTGGATGGTCTCCCAGTAGAGCAAGGAAACACTTTCCCAGAAGCCCCTAGCAAGTCAATCCTCAATCCTCAATGATCCATTCTTAAACCAGTCACTAGCAAGGAGGAAGAGATTTCCTTTGGATTAGTTAGGCCAATCACTGGAGTTGGAGTAGCTATCTGTTTCCCCTGGGGCATATGGGCTATCTGGCAGAGGATGTTTTGTTGGCATGGGAGGGGGTGGTTGCTGGGTAGGCTATCTGCTATCTACAACTATAGCGGGATTCAGAAACAAGTGGCCCTCAGAAATTTAGGTATGTTGTGAGCACCAGGAACGTTTAAGAACAGCTAGCAAAGTCCTAGGCACCAGGAGAGGGCTGGCATTATTGAGAAAACAGAAATTAGGTAATATGCTAAAACCACAAACAGGGTCCATGGGCAGGATGATCATCCAGTGACTCAAATAGGAAGAGCAGAATTCAAGTCTGGATCCAGATCAGCACAGGGGTGAGCTGATGGCTGAGCTCACAATTAGCCCTAGATATGGGCTGTGGTTTAGTTATGGTCCGTCCCCACTGAAACTCATATTGAAGCTTGGTCCTCAAAGCGGCAGTGTTGAAGGTGGGGCACAGCAGGAGGTGTTTTGGTTATGGGGACAGAGCCCTCATGAATAGATGAATACTAGGAGCGAGTTCTCGCAGGACTGGGTTAGTTACCGTGAGGTTGTTGTAAAGTGAGGTTTCTCCTTGTGGCACTCTCTTTGTGTGTGCGTGCTTGTTTTTTCACTTCTCTGCCATGTTATGATACAGCACAAGGCCCGCACCAGAAGTCAGTCAGATGCAGGTGCCCAATTCTGGACTTGCCAGCATCCTGAACTGTGAGCTAAATAAATCTCTTTTATTGGCCGGGCGTGGTGGCTCACGCCTGTAATCCCAGCATTTTGGGAGGCCGAGGCGGGTGGATCACGAGGTCAAGAGATCGAGACCATCCTGGTCAACATGCTGAAACCCCGTCTCTACTAAAAATACAAAAATCAGCTGGGCATGGTGGCGCGTGCCTGTAATCCCAGCTACTCAGGAGGCTGAGGCAGGAGAATTGCCTGAACCCAGGAGGCGGAGGTTGCGGTGAGCCGAGATTGCGCCATTGCACTCCAGCCTGGGTAACAAGAGCGAAACTCCGTCTCAAAAAAAAAAAAAAATCTCTTTTATTTATAAATTACCCAGTCTCAGATATCCTGTTACAGCAACACAAAATGGACTGGGACAGTATGTATCTCATAAGTACTAGTTGCCTGGAGTAGCACTGAGGTAGCAGAGTTTGAGAACATCAGTGAGTGAATTAGACAAGAGTAAATAAAAGGAAATTGAGCTGAATAGGCAAGGGGAACTTTTGCCCAAATGGCAGAACAAGGGGCAGGACCATCTCCTTTACTGAGGCAGAGACACGCTCAATAAAGCCGAGCCAGATGAGGAGTGGGTGAGTTGGATGAGGAAAAGGATACATAAGTGCTAGAGAGTAGGGAGCCAAGAGAGGGTTGTTGGGGTGGGTGAGGAAGGCTGTCTTTACGGTTTACTGCAACTTCTTTTGTAGCTGTACTGGCCATGCTTGTGTTTAAAATAACAGTAGTCATTTATTGCTGTCTACTGTTGGCAGCCAAGTGGGCTCAGTGGAGGGGTAAGGAAGAAAGCAGAAGCTGGGGCACTAGTTCTGTATGTGAAAACTGAAAAATTTCATGGTGTTGTTGCATTCCGGGGTTTAGCTGCCACTCAGGTTTCTTAATGGAGTGAAAAAAAATCATCAAGCTGAAAATCTGCTCTCAGGTCAATGAGAAAGGTGACAAATAATATGTTGCTAGCTTTTCTGTCGATTATCCATTACCTTATGAGGATTGTATGTTGAAACACTGCAGATAAAGTGTCTCAATTAAGACTTTAATTTAGATTTAATAAGAGTTATTATATGTTAATAAAAGATCAATTAGCAGTTAAATAGCCATTGATCCAGGTACAATAAGTATGTCAGAAAGACATCAAGCTGTCATTGAAAAACTGGAGATTACATGAGCAACATGTGAGCAATTAGATTCTCAATATATTCAGGCTATAATGAATGTCAATGCATTTAATTGCCATCTAACAAGAAAGCCTAACGTTAAGTCTCATGCCTATTAACTCACATACCTATTCACAGCTCCTCAATAGATTCATTTTTTCATTGGTTCCTTCAAGAAATATTTAATTAACCACACACCAGGTAAAGTGAGAAAAATATGGGTATAAGGCATAATCTCTGCCTTCAAAGAACTTAAAATCTAGTATTGAAATAAGACTCATCTACAAGGAAAAATAAAGGAATGAGGCAGATAGTAGAACATTTCCCACATATTTTCTGATTAAATTCTAAATATTACCACCATAACTGAAATTTCTCACATGTTGAAAGAAATCTTTGTTATCATAAGCCACTGAATTTAGGGGCTGTTTGTTACTGCATTATGCTGTAGTAAAGCTGACTAATATGGTAAATAGAAGAGGGATTGACAGGCCAGAGATACATTCTCTGGTGTGATGTTGTCATAAGAGAAGCTAAAGTTTTATCATCCTAAATATTGGAGAGGGGCACTTGAGAAATATATTAGTTCCCACTAGGGCAAGGGGGCACTGAGAAGTAAATTACTCTTGGTGTTTTCATGCCCACCCTCCAAAAATCTTAGTTTCTCTGGGACCATAGACGGACACGAGAGAGAGGCAGATCAATGTCTGATAAAAATGGTTAAAATGGTGAATTTTGTCTCAATTAAAAAAGAATAGACATATAATCTTTGTAACTGGAGTGGGAACATTTTGGAGTGAGTCTGTAACTAAATTCTCTGTTCACTGAGAATCGTACTTCTCCCTCTCAGGGGGACCTCTGAGGCCATGCTCCTGCCTTCTCACGTGGCTCTCTGGTCATGTCAAGGCCTTTTTTTGTTTTGTTTTTGTTTTTTGTTGAGACCAAGTCTTGCTCTCTTGCCCAGGCTGGAGTGCAGTGGTACGGTCTCAACTCACTGCAACCTCCGCCTCCCAGGTTCAAGCGATTCTCCTGCCTTAGCCTCCCAGGTTGCTGGGACTACAGGTGTGAGCCACCATGCCTGGCTAATTTTTGAATTTTTAGTAGAGATGGGGTTTCGTCACATTGGCCAGGGTGGTCTCAAACTCCTGACCTCAAGTGATCCGTCTGCTTTGGCCTCCCAAAGTGCTGGGATTACAAGCATGAGCCACTGTGCCCAGCCACGCCAAGGCCTTTTAGATGTGGAGCCTCTTCCTGAGGCTAGTGCTCCTTCTCTAGTCTCTCTCTGGAAAGTGAGGCAGTGGTTATCTTCTGAGCTCCTTTCTCCAATTATATTCAAGTCCTCTAGATCTTGAAAATCACAGTTTACTTTCTCTTTTAGAAAGCTAAGCTTTTCCTAGAAGCTTTAAGATCACATTTAGTTGTTCAAAAAATAATCTGTCTCTTTCTTAGCCCTTCCTTGAGTGAAAGTGAGGGCAGGATCTGCCTCGGGTCTTGTGGTGGGACAGGTCCTATGTTATATGTGATGACCTAATGGACCCTATTGCCCAAAACTTAGTATGTCTCCTATGCATACCAGTCTTGGCTGGAGTATGACTTGGAGAATTAAAAGATAAAGGGCCTGTGTTTCACCCTGAAATGAACTAGAAGCTTATATAGGAGATGCAGCACAGAAGATGTGTGTATGTGACAGAGATTGAGAATTTGGTAGGGGGTAGAAACCAAAGCTCGTGGTGGTCCTGAGAATGGAAGTCCTCAGATATTAGCCAGAATCTGACATCCACCAGATAGGGAAAGAAAGCTTCAGAAGGTTGGAAATCTGGGGACAATTATGGATATGACACCTGAGTTACAATTGTAAAATTAAAAAAACAATAACAAAGAAAAAATCTGCTGGAAAAGTGAAAAATTTAGCCAAATAAGATATTGTGAAGATGGACTAAAAATGTTTCTAAATTCAATATCCTTTCTGCATTTCAATTTAGATTTAGGTGAATTTGGGTTGATAGCTAAATTTTAGCTTTGAAAACTACCTTTAAATTATGTAGATTGTGTCTTAAGGAGTTGCTTCCTAGGGTCAGATTTTACTTTGCAGCGGGAAGAGCTCTCTGTTGACCACTCAGTATGTGAAGGGGCATTGAAAACATGAGAGTGTAAAGGATAGAAAAGACAAAAGTTAGATTCAAGGGAAGCACAGTAGAGGGTGGCATGTGAAGGGAGAGTGCACAGACACAGAAACAAGCGGCTGTGACATGAGACAGGCCTAGTGCTGAGGCAGGCCAGTGTTGAGGGCTCCGTGGTTCTTGCTTAAGTCCAAATCTTATTTTATCAGGTGATCAAACAGATGAAGGGACTGCACAGAGTAATTATTTTGCAGCTAAGCTGCGCCCAACTCCCCCTTTTGGCAAGAGGCGAGAAGATAAAATAAAGGACCTGAAATGATAGAAACTTTGTGTGCTGCTTGTTCTCAGACCTTCCCTTCCCCTAGAGGAGTCTGGGTTGGAACAAGGATGACATCACTGAGTAAATTAATCCTGACCATAGGAGGCAGGAAGCTTCCACCAGTGCCCTACCACATACAAATGATGGGTTTAAAGGGAGTAAAAAGGCGATTTGAATAGGAAGCATTTAAAAAGCCTCCCTTGTTCTCCACCTCCAGGTCTAATAGCCTCCCAGAGCAGACACAGAACCTTCTAAGAGAAATGAAAATATCCCTCCTAAACACACGCAAGCACATAACAAAAGGCAAGTTAAGAAGGTTAGCGATTTAGTTGTCTCAGCAACATGTCATCAAGTTGAGATGAGCAGGAAACACAGATAACACGAGGAAGAAGGAAAACATCATAAGCCACAAAGAGGGAAAAGCCGGGATGCTGAGAAAAGCAATGCAAAGCCCTTTTCCTTTCTGTTTCATTAAGGGGAACTTAACTTTTAAACAGCCTCTCAGAAAAGCTAAAATAGAATCTGCTTTTGTGTAACCTGTGTATTTGATATGTGTTAAGAAATTGTGTTATCAGCATTTTCTGTGTGGTACCGCCTTCAAGAGCAACATTTTTAGAGATGTCCATGTAATTCCTCAGAGAAACAATGGTGTCATGTTAGAATGGGATTTGATTTTTTAGAAGTATTTTATTGGATATTAACAGTATGGGATAAACATACAGAAATGATCAAAGGTAGATCACTCTGCTCACCTGAGTTAAAACTCATAATATTACAGCACAAAATGAGACAAATGGACATTTTAGAGACTGATTCTTTCTCTGCTTTCATAAAGTTGTGTCTATAAAATTGCTGACATTTGGTTCCTAGGAGAAAGAAGTTTTTGACTGGGGAAATGTGAGATCTGCACGCTCAGCTGGAGCTATAAACTTGTTGGAACAGCAGGGTATGGGGAGGAGGAAAATGAAAGGAGGGCAGGAAAAGAGGCAGGAGAGGGTGGAGAGGGCTAGCCTATTCTGTTGGTACACACCTGCTGTTATTCAAAAATGTGTTCTTATGTTGGGTCAAAAATCTACCTGCAGGTAACTTTCCAAACACTTCACTCAGGAGCCATGCTGAACTAACCAGCTTTCCTTGGGCCACAGCACTTCTTAAGATATTTGCATGAAAAAAAAAAAAAAAGATATTTGCATGATAGCACATCCTCACTTGATCTTGTCTCCGAGCGGGGTTTCTAAAAGGGTGGTCTCCAATCAGCAGTATCAGTATCAACTGGAAACTTGCTAGAAATGCCCCTGTTTCCCCACCTAGGGGCGGGTCCTAGCAATCTGTTGTTCATCACGTCTCCAAATGATTCTGATGAATGCTCAAATTCGCGAACCCTGCTGTAGGCTAAGAATCTGTTGTTTCTTCAACTCTCCCAGCTTAATTCATCCATTCCTGCACATATTCATTTATTAATTCATTCATAATCAAGTATTTCTTCCTTCCTCCATAAATATCAGTTTGATATTTGATTCTGTGTTCAGATATTGCTTACAAAACGTTTTCTGGAATATGTTTCTCATAATATTGGTTGGTAGAAGTGAGTGACTCTCATTTTTTCCTTTCTGAAAAACCTCTAATATTTTGGATACTTAGCATCTGCTAACCCTCATACTCAGGGAAGGTGATTGCTTTCCAGAGCTAGAGGATGAATCATGATGTATGAGCCAGTTGTGGCCTCACTCCCCTTGCAAGGATTGGTTTAGACATGAGTATGTGACTCAGTCTTGGCCATTGGAATTTGTTCTTATGACTTTATTCCTTTTGTATTTCTTTAATGTCAGTTCAATGGACTTGGGGAGGAAAGGCAAACAGATATATGTGCTTAGTAGTTTTTCTTCCAACTTCATCTGGGGTCACTGAGTGGCTGCAGTCATCTGGCAGCTTTACTGCGAGACGTGTGTTGGTTAGTGCAGGTTGTCAGCTGGTTGTCTAGCCTGTGGGGCTTGGACAGCTCATCTCTGCTCCACGGGGCCTCTCCTAGGCTTCTTCATATGGCAGCCTCAGGGGAGTATTCCAAGAATTCGAGAGAAGAAGCCACAAAGCCTTTTAAAACTTAGGTTCAGAAATCATGTATTATTTCTGCTACATTCTATTGGATAAAGCAAATAATAAGGCCAGTTCTGGCTCAAGGGATAGGAAAATAGATCTACCTGTTGATGCAAGAGCTGCAAAGTCATATTGCAAGGGGCATGCACACAGAGATGAGAGAATCTGATGACAAATTTTTGCAATTTGGTATTTCAGTACTTAAAACTCTATGAATTTGTTTTTATATCAGTAGTCTTTGCTCGATTGAAAGTATGTAAGCACAATAAAAAAAAGAACAAAAATATTGTCTGAAATTCTACTGTCAAGATGTAGTCTAATAACTAAGTGAAAATCATTCCAGGTAGCTCTTTAAGTATATAAATGAAATGAAAAATGCAGAATAAGTTAGTAAAAATCGGGTCTTACTCTGCATTTTTAGAAAAATAAAAAGCATTATATTGAATTTTTCTTGAATTTAACAGAAGAAAAAGAAACCAAAGAGAAATCAAAGAAATTATGGTACTTCAGATAATTTTTTACTACCAGAGATATGAGATCCCAAAAGTTCTCCCTAAGGTTACAAAATGATTATAAAAAAATTTAAAAAGCTGGAGTTTTTTTTTTTAAAGATCCATGTTTAATTTTAGATATATTGATTGACTCTCTGCTATGAAAGATAAGAAAATTAAAACTTTTAATCTTCCTCTCACCTCATTTTCCACTCCCCTCATCTTCTAAGTTTTTTAGTAACATTTTTATAAAGTCAGTAAAGGGATTTATATTCTACAGTTATAGTTCTATGATTCTATCATTATCACGGTTTAGTTTAATGTCTGTAATTAAGTGAATTTGCTGCTCCCTACCTGTCCTTGTACCACAGCTTCTGCTTTCCTGAATTATTTATTTTCTAAAATTATGGTTCATTTGTGGTTTGCTGGATTTTCTTGTGAAGTTCTTTTCCAGGTGCACTCATAGAGTTTGCTCTCTGGGTTCTTGTATACTTCCAAATTTCTGTTGATTGTTTTCACATTGAGCTGGCTGGGTATAAAAGTTTTACGTCCGGGCCGGGCGC
>NW_022436944.1:29413509-29426290 GCF_009761245.1 Sapajus apella | reverse complement strand
CCTCAGCCTCCTGAGTAGATGGGACTACAGGCACCCACCACTATGCCTGGCTAATTTTGTATTTTTAGTAGAGACAGGGTTTTACCAGATTGGCCAGGCTGGTCTTGAACTCCTGACCTTGCGATCCTGCCACCTTGGCCTCCCAAAGTGCTGGGATTACAGGTGTGAGCCACCGCTCCTAGCCCCTTTTTCTTTTATTATTCCTGTTGATGAGGGCAGTTCTCTTCATTCCTCTATTTTCTGTGATCCAGTGTGGCTGAATTCTCCTTGGCTCCATTCCTTCTATAACTAAGAGCTGCTTTTCTCCTCAGCTACAGATTGAAGGCTGGGCAATTGCAGTTTTATTCACTTTTCAATTTCCCCAAGAGCACAGAGCAAGATCTAGGGTGGTGGATGGAGGAGAATTCTCTTGGGGCTGCATGATCTGGGCTCTAGGCTATCTTCTGGAATTTTATTAAGTACCCTGTTCTGTGTTTACACTTTCTAGTCAGTGTGTCTGCCTCCTAGAGAAGATTTAAGCTTCCGGTTATCTTTGAAATTCAGCATGGCACCTTGGAAGTCCATTTTCCTTTTTCTTTGGAGACCTCAAGATTCCTCTCTGGGTGTTATGGGGGCTTTTTATTGATATCTTGAGAATTTTACCATGATACTTACTTGGCTCACTGGAGGCTGTTGGAGGAAGTCTCAGGATTTTTTTCGATTTACCTTTTCCCCAGTTTGGTTTCTAGGAGCTGAGGGCAATATTACTTGTAGTGGGGCCCTGTAAGTTCCACACTACAAACTTGATTAACTTCTTGGCCACCACTTTTTGAAGTTTGTAGGTATTTGGGTTGTTGATGAATTTTTCTTTTTTTTGGTTGGTATTATTATTGTTTACTAATTTTGGATTATTTCATCAGATATGAGAGAGGGAGACCATGTCTGGCTACTTTTTGCCATCTTTACCCTGAAGAGCTGATATACTTTATTTTTACATAGTCATATATGTTGATTGCTCCCTTTGAGGTTTTGAAGTGGCAGTATAAGGCATTTCCCCCCTAGTTTTTGTTCTCTTCTAGAAAGTGTAGGAAGGCCTCTTTTTACTTCTTTAATTCTGATAATTGCCCAGACACAGTAAAGGTTGGTGATAGCTAAGAATAGAAAACAAAACCACAAATTAATGACAGTTATAAAACAATATTAAACAAAGCAAAAAAACACCCTACAACTTTTATTGAATGACACAATTGAGTGCAGAGCCAAGGTTTTTACACAGATTATTGTTTAATTTGAAATGCATCATAGCCTCATTTTTTCAGATAAGTTAAACGAGATTCAGAGACTTTAAATTACCTCGAAGCTCAGGGTCACACAGCTGATAAACACCAGAGTCATACTTTGAATGCAGGTATGTGCTGCTCTAGACTTAAAGTTCCTTTCCAGTGCTTTTCCAGGAAAGAGCCTAAAGAATTCCTGGGCTATTTGGTTGGAGGGAATCCAGAATGTAGCTGAGACAACAGCTTTACCAGACAAAGAGAGAACAGACGGACAGCTCAATCTGTTAGTAAAAATACTGGATTTGCTATGGTTCCCTAAGGGGTAGGCTCCCGTGAACAAACTTAAAGTGTGGTCATTTTTTTGTTTGGGCTTCCAGAGGGAGGCTAATGGAGTTTTAGGGAGGAGAGACTTAGGGATGTTTATACAATTTGTAGGAGACTCTATGAATCACCTGTGTAATAGAACACCTAAAACTCAGTGTCTTCAAGCAACAATAATATATTCTCACTCACACATCTGACAATAGGCTGGGGTGGGCTAATCTAGGTTCAACAGGCCTGACTCCAGGTTGGATCCAGGTCTTCTCCACTAACCTTTTACCCTCCTTACATCGGTGGACTGCCTGGGGCATGTTCTTATCATGGTTGCAGTGGAAGTGTAAGAAAGCATGCCCATGCAAGGAAGCACATTGTTTTTGCCCATGTCACATTTGCTAACATCTCTCTGGACAAAGCAAGTCACATGGCTAAACCCAGGGTCAAGGCCCTCTAGTAGAAGAAATTTGCAAAGTCACTTGGCAAAGGGCACAAGTACGAGGGGTGGGGGGTAAAGAATTGGGGCCAGTAACTTAATTGACCACAAGAACTAGGAAGGTTTTCAAAAAGCAGACAAGAAAAGCAGCACAAAACTCCTGAGAAATAAAGACATTAAATTGAGAGGTTCTATCTTGTTTGAGGATGTTATCTCTGGAAAAACAAAGTACAGCCTCTGTAGCTAACTCATGAACCTTTCTAGATGAGACCTGACATTGAATGACGAGGATAGGAATGTGGCCTTTATGAAAGTTAAAAATAACTTATTGTCTTAGGGCCCTATTTACCTCACACGCTATTTTGCTTTGCTGCAACCGTAAGGAGAACAAGGATTATTTCTGTCATTTTCTTTGCTATTTTCCGCTCACTTAATTCAGTGCTTGGCATATAATAGGTGTCCCACAGCTCTTTATTGGATAAACGACTGAATAAAATACAGGAGCTATATTTGGGGAAAATTTTAAGCTGTTGCTTTTTTACTTTTGCTTGCATAAAAACTATGGATAATTGGGCAGTAGTAAGTTGGGACTGAACCAGCATCCAGTGTAAAAATGTGTTCAAAATGTGACTCTCTTCTTAGATCAGAAATCTCACGATTTGCTGAGCATTAGTAAAGAATTAACCCTGGAAAAAATGTGTGAGGAAGGTGTGGCCTCAAACTGAACCAGAGGAGAGTTAAAAAGAGGAAATGGAAAGCAAGCCCTTTTCCAGATTGAAGAGAGAGCCATCCAGGGACCTCCTCTTACAAACCAGATGGCAGCCTCCAGCTGGCTGCCCTGGAGATACTGAAATTGGAAGTACTCGGTGGCCAAGCAGACCCACCCACTTGCAGGTCTGTGGGAGGCGCTGGATGCTAAGATTTGTAATTACCTCCCAACTGAGTCTGTGTGGTAACATAGCTGGCAGAGCTGAAGCTACTACAACATTTTCTGTATTAATTTGAAATCGCCTCAAATCATATTTTATGAATGTAAAGACATAATGTTGGCTAAATCAGCATTTAGACCCTCAGAACTTTTTTTTTTTTCTGGATAGGATGGTGATGGTGGTGGTGGCGTGAGGTGAGGAAGTTACAAAAACACATCTTACTTGCATTTTCCAGTATCATTGGTGGTGATATGACTCTGTCTGCCTTTTTGGAGAGCAAGTTGACGATGATTTTCATGATCAAAATTTTAAATGTGTATTTCCTTTGGCACCGGCAGGAGCCTTTCCATGAGGGGTTTGTGAACCATGTTAAGCCATCTTGTCTATATGTTAAGAGCACAGAAAAGGCATTATAATGCATTTAAAGCAAAAAGGCCTGGATTTTTGGGCTTGGTGATCTGATCAGATCTCTATTTTAAAAAGGTACCAATTGAGAGACAACTGTAGAAGTGCAGGTGAGAGAAGACAGTAGCTTGGACTGAAGTGGTGGTGATAAAAATGGAAAGGAGGGGTATATTTGAGTGAATTCTGGAAGCAAATTGACCAGGATTTGGTAATTATTGGATCTGGGGAGATGTCAAGGAAGGCAGTTAAGTTTTTATCTAGATGGGTAGTGATTCCCTTCACTCAGATGGGTTCGCTTTTGGACTATGAAATAGTATGCTCTTATAAGTAGGAGCTAAATGGTGAGAACACTTGGACACATAGAGAGGGACAACACACACTGAGGCCTATCGGAGGGTGGAGAGTGACAGGAGGGAGAGGATCAAAATAAAAAAAAAAATGGGTACTAGCCTTAATACTTGGTGATGAAATGATCTTCACAACAAACCCCCACCACACACGTTTCCTAACAAACCTGCACCTCTACCCCGAACTTAATAAAAGTTAAAGAAATACTATGAAGCTATTAATAAGGACAAGTAGATCAATCTTTCAAATTATTCAGACATGAACAAATGTCCATAAGATGTTATTAAGTAAGATTGTAAATTAGTAGAAATATTTTATAATATGCTAACATCTACCTTCCTAAAAATTTTTATATGCTTTGAAGGGGTTTGTGAATAACAGCACCAAGTTAATAACAGCATTCACTTCTAGAGTGAGGGTCAAATTATAGGGGAGTTTTACTTCTTCCTTAATATGTTTTCATATTATTTGATATTTGTATAACAAGCATGCTATAATTTGACAGTATCCCAGTAGCTGACTAGAAGAAAAGTCAAAGACTGAGGGCTGAATATTTAAGGGTCAGTCCTTCTAGGGACCTAAGAGCCTGAGGGAATACAGAAACACCAGCCCCAGCTCAGAAGCCAGTGTATATAGAGGAGCCAGTGAAAGGAAAAGCAGCTTTGGAAGAAATCTCCAGTGCTTTTACCTATGCCAAATGGGTATGAATCAACAGTGTCCCTGAGTGTATATAACCCAGCGCAGTGTGGTAAGAACTGTGTGGATGTGGGGCTGCAGCCAGTCTGCAGGGTGGCAGAGGAAGGAAGAAGGATGACCATGTATCTCTGGTGCATGAAATGTTCAAAATGGGGAATAAAACCTGAGCAGGCAAAAATGAAAACTTGAAAGGTTTCTGCAGTTTATTTTTCTGTTCTATTTTTCTGAAGTTCTATCCATCTCTGCGTGGAGCCACAAACCACAGAGACATTGTACCCATCAGTAAGACTGCTTGTCAAGGAGGCCCGCAGTCAGCCCAAATGTGAGATGTTTAATCCTCTAATTATAGATGACTTCAGCAGCAACAGGCGCTCTGCGCCCCTAGCCAAGATCACAAGAGACAAAATCCTGGCTCCTTCAGGTAAATCCTGTGATTACCCAGCACAGGAAAAAAGTGGGATCTGAAGGGTTCTTTATTGGAAGTCTGCATGAGGACTGGCTTTCTGAAGCCTGGCTTCACAGGCCCCACGTGGTGCCCATCAGCTCAGTCTTTCTTCACCACACAACCCAGACCACACTGTTCAACCTGCCAACCAATTTGAGGTGCGAGCTGCAATTAATCATTTAATTTTCAACCCTGAGTGTTTAATGCAGCATAGTGCAGTGTAGTCTTTTGGGTTTGAATCCAGCTCCACCACTTTATCTAGCTGTCTAAGGTTTGAAAAATTATTCGTGGTGCCTCAGCTTCCTCATTTGCACAATGATAATTACTAGTACCTACTATATATGATCAATGTAAATATTGAAGGAGTTACATGTGAGATTCTGAGAGTTGTGTCTGCAAAGAGTAAGCACTCAGTAAATGCTAATCATTTGTATTTGTTGTATTCTGATTAGCGTTAGAAGTCTTCAGAGTAAATCAATTCCACATCAGCCACTGCCTATGTTTTCAGTATTTCAGCATATAGGGAGGGTCCTCCAATATTTTGGAAATGAGGAAAGTAAGATTTTCCTTTGAAAATGAAACAAAAAGATAAATATACAGTAGATCACAACAAAGTCACCTTAAAGTGATGGAATGACTCCTGGGCAAGCAGGGCTCAACTGTAACCACTCTTAATTAATTAATTAATTAATGCAATGACTTCTGAGTGCCTACCATGTCTCAGGCATGAGGCTGAGAGCTAGCTGTGAATTGGGACTTGTTACTTGACTTCATGGATCTTCCCAGCCAGTGCGGGAAACGCAATAAATGAAGCTGAAGAAATTGCATTAGATATTATAAAGAAAAGAGAAAGGACACTATTAGAAGGTGGGTGGGGGATTGGCTGTTTAGTATTCCATTGTATGACCATAACATGCACTATTTGACCTTTCTATTGTTGGTGGACATTATGTTTTTTTTTTTCATTTCTTTTGCGATTATGAAAAATGCTGCTATGAACACTCTCATGTATGTGTTGTGGTATACAGAGTCAATTTTGATGAGTTGTAATTTTCTAGAAATTTGTTCATGCAGCACCAAGGCCATGGTGGTGGGAGCTGTGCACTCATGGATGTATGCAATAAGGGAGTTCATTGTAGAAAATTTTTAAGCAGCAGTAAAATCAATGAAAATTTCAGCAATTCCAAATAATATTCAAACATCTTTTGGGTTAAGTTCTAAAATAATGTGTGAGATTTCTGTTGCATCTTCATGATACGTATGTAAACTTCAAATTGGCACTTGAAAAAACTTATTCTTTAAAACACACTACATTCTGTGTAAAAGTTAATTTGGAGAATTCACAATTACAGAATTAGCCCTCGAAACACTTGGACTCAGCTGTATGCCTTTGTTTCTGGGGTAAGTTTGTACAGTTGGGAATTACTGGAGCTTGCCTGCTTTGGGTGTAGGTAATATCTCTAACTCTTGTGTTACTACATGTTTCTGAGCTTAAAGTGTATATTAGAAATGAACAGTGATAGCACAGTGATTGGAAATACAAAGAAATACAACTTGAATTACATAAATTCTGTCATTCTGTGACCACCTGGTGTTTTCAAATCTCTGTAATGATATTTGAAAGTGGTTAGAATGGATCCTAAAGAAACAAAGGCAAGGGCAGTATTGCCATTTGTGGAGTTTATTGTGAAGTGAGATTTTTATGAATAGCAGCCAAGCTCAATATTGCATTTAAGACTTTTTCTAATGACGTATGCATCTTTTCCTTCATATGGAAGAAACTTTTCAAAATTAAAATTAATAAAAAATGTTTTGGTCAACTGAGTGAAATAGATGGACAAGTCTGGTCAGATTGTCTATGGACATGAATAAATGAAGAAGATAAATTTTGATAAAGTCATTGAGAAAATTACAGAAATTTAGGCTCAAAAATGGAAATTACGATATTTGTATTCCTTACTATGACAGATAAATATGTAAACATAAGTATTTTCCTTTTAAAAATATATTAAGGCAGCTGACCACAGTGGCTCACACCTGTAATACTAGCACTCTGGGAGGCCAAGGCTGGAGGATTACTTGAGCCCAGGAGTTTGAGACCAGCCTAAGCAACATACAGAGATCTCATCTCTACAAAAAACCTTTAAAATTAGTTAGGCATGGTGTTACATGCCTATGGTTCCAGCTACTCATGAGGCTGAGTTGGGAGGCTGGTGTAAGCTTGGGAGGTCAAGGCTGCAGTGAGCCATGATTGCACTACTACGTTCCAGCCTGGGCAACAGAATGAGACCCTGTCTCAAACAAGCCCAAAAGCAACACGACATTAAGGCAATTGAAAAGTGTTAATCCATTAATTTTTCTTTTTTTTTTTTGGTTTTTCTTCCCTACCCTAAAAATATACTTCAAAATTACTAAATTAATCCCTTCAGGATAGTCCAGGAATAGGAATTTTAAAATAATTAAGACAACATAAGATAACATCTACTGTGAAACATATATTTATTTAAAAAGCACTTGATCCAGTTTTCATTTTTTTCTGTAATATGTATTTTATTAAATTTTTTTGAACATATATCTGTGTTTACTAGCATACAAAATTTAATAAAAAATTTTCGCATGCTTTTTTTTCCCATTATTACTTGGTTGATTATATGATTATTTCTGAAAATGATTTTGTTGAATAGAAGATGAGACTGTTAAAGCTGCTCTGAGTGTCAAAGATGCCAGGTATGTCATGGTGCCCATTTCATTTATGTTTTCAAATTGATAGGTGTTAAGTTGCTAAAAATTTTCTCTAATCTGTTAGATGTCTTCAACATTTATCTACATGAATTTCCTTTCCATTTTTGCCGTGAGTTACTTGTCCCATCTCTTATCATTTCAAAGAATCAACTTTGGCTTTGTTTCCTCTTTCATATGTCTGGTCCATTTCATTGATTTCTGTTATTCCCTCTTCCAATTTTTTCTTTCCTTCTTTTCTTAACATTTTGAGATAGATGCCTAAATCATTTTTTGTCTTTACTAATCGGTACATTTTAAAGCTTATATTTATTACACGTTGTTCAGTGTATAGTATTTTCACTGTCATTTAGCTCTAGACATTTTAAATTTCCATTATTTCCTCAGTGACCTATGATGATACCTCTTAATTTCCAAATGTTTGAGAACTTAAAAATTATTATTTTTAAGTATATCTGATTTAGTTACATTGTGCTCAGTTCTCAGACATTTGTTGAGACTTGCTTCATGGTCCATTCTATGGTCTCCTTTTGTAAATATAAGTGTATGTTTGCAAAAAATAGTATATGCCCAGGTGTTGGGCATAGCATTCTCTAGATGTCCATTTGGTCAGGTTTATTAATCCTTGTCCTGGTGTTGCTATAATAAAATACCTTAGACTGGATAATTTATAAAGAATGAAAATTAATTTTCTTCCAGTTCTGCAGGCTGGGAATTCCAAGATCAAGGTGCTGGTAGATTGGGGTTGCCTGGTGAAGGCTTACTTTCTGTTTTCAAGATGGCATCTTGCTGCCTCCTCATATAGCAGAAGAGGTGAAAAAGAGAGGAGTGCTGTGTCCTCACGTGACTGAAGGAGTAGAAGGGCAAAAAGGGAAGAACCTGCTCCCTCAACCCTTTTTATAAAGGAATAATCCCACCCATGAAGGCAGAACCCTCATGGCCTAATCACCTTCCAGATACCCCACCTCCTGATGCCATCAACTTAGGGTTCAAATTCCCACATATTAATTTTGGAGAGATACATACATTCAAACAATAGCAATACTGTTTTTCGAATCTTCTATACCCTTACTAGTTTTTATCGGCATATTCTGTCAATCACTGAAAGAGATGTATGTGTCAGATCTTCATAAATTGTGCATGTTTATTTTTCCATCTATTCTGTTAATTTTGCACTATATTAGACCATGTTATTAAAGACTCATAAATTAAAAATTATATTGTTTTCCTCATAAATTTAACCTTTTTATTGTTAGGAAGTGATAGTCCTCACCTCTAAAAATTATCTTTGCCTCAAATTAGATTTTATCTGATATTAATATAGCAATATCATCTTTCTTTTTCTTTGTATTTTCATGCTATCTTTACTTTCAGATTTTCTGTATCTTTTGAAAACTGTATATAGTTGCATTGTATGTTTCTCTAACTTCATTTTTTTCCTTAACCGAAGCATTGTTGATTCCAGACATATTTGGAATTTTTATGCTTTACATTTTCTATATCAATTTTGTTTGTTCCTCCCTGTTTATTTTTACTATATTTGTTCACCTCTTAATTGTTTTGCATATTATGTGCTCCATTTATGTTGTTTTAGCAGCTACTCTGGAAATTACAAAAATGTATCTTTAAACTATAAAAGAACAAATTTAAGAAATAACTGTTATTCACCTTCCAAATAGCCTTAGAATGTTATAACTCCATTTATTATACATTTTATTTATATATATTTTCTATCTGGTAATAATGTCCCTTGAATTTTTAAGGCTATTAGGCATTGTTATTTAGCCGATTTACACAATCGATGTTTATTTACAATTCCCATATATTTTTGCTCAGTTTCACTTTATATACCCTTATATTTCAGACCTTCAATCTGGTATCAGCTGCTTACAGCATGTTCTTCAGAATTTTTTTTTTTTTTGGTGAGGGTATGCTGCTGATGAGCTTTTTAAAAGTATTTTTCTGTAATGTTTTTATCTTTTCTCTTCAAGGATATCTTTACTGAATATAGAATTGTACCTTTTACTTCCCTTCAGGAATTTAAACAGATATTCCATTGTCTTTTGGCTTCCATTGTTGATGTTCAGAAGTCAGTTATCTATCTAAGTGCTACTTCTTTGCAGGTAATCTCTCCATTTTCACAGATGGCAATTATGATTTTCCCTTTATCTTTTTTTTTTTAAAGTTTCTGTGATTTGGGCTGGGCATAGTGGCTCATGCCTGCAATCTCAGCACTTTGGAAGACTGAGCTGGGGGGATTGCTTGAGGCTGAGAGCTCGAGATCAGCCTGGGCAATATAGTAAGACTTCATCTCTACAAAATAATAAAAAAAAGTTTCCATCATTTGAATAAAAGGTGAATTTCTTTTTATTTATTCTTTTTTTTTTGAGTTTTCTGGGATCTTTGAATATGTGGATCTTTGCTTTCAATCAGTTTTAAAAATTATTAGGCATTCTCTCTTTGTAAATTGCCTCTGTCCCTTTCTCTTCTAGTTTTCTGAGCTTTAAATTTTGGTTATATTTTTTATTTCTAGACGTTCTATTTAGTTTGTTTCTAAATCTGCTGTAATGCTTTTTATAGTGTTTTGTTCCCAATGGATATTTTCAAGTTTGTCATTTATATTTTTAAACATGATCAATAGCTATGGAAAGCATCATAATTTAAAAAATTGTGTCTGATAGCTGCAATATTTGAATTGTGTGGACCTGTGTCTGCTGTCTGTGGTTTTTCTTAGTTATTGAAAATATTCATGTTATCTTGTATTCTTAAAGGCCTGGTAATTTCTGATTGCTAGCTGGTCATTGATTTTCAAACATAATTTGTGGAAGTTCACTGAGGGCTAGAATACATGTGCTCACCTTTAGAGAGACTTTGTGCTTGCTTCTGCCAGTATCCTAAGTACCCTACCCTTTACAACCACCACAAAATAAGTTCATAGATAAATGTGCATGAGGGCCTATAGTGCCCCACTTAAATTCCCTCCAGTCTGTCCTACTGGCTCTGTGTGTTTATGCCCCAGCTTTGCTCTTATGCGGCTAATAGCTGGGACCTATAATATTCTTTGGCGGATTGTGCTTGGACTATTGGGTCTAATTTGCCCATTGAGATAGCTGAAAGTTTCTGGGAGTACAACCCCTCAGAACTGTGTATAACCAATGACTGCTTTGTACTAGAATACCCGGTAGTTGATATCTTTTCAGGAAAGCCTGTAGTCAATGACTGCTTGGTGCAGGAGTACAAAAGTCCAGCTTTTTGTCTGGAAGTGGAAAAACCTTGACATGCAATTTATACATCAGAGCTTCCTGCAGAATCAGGCTGAAGCTGGGATTCACCTGAGTTTTCTCCCTAGCTTGGCTTCTTCCTTTTTCCCATTATGCTTCCCCTAGTCACCAGTTTCTCCTGAGAGTGCTTTCCTAACAAATCACTTGAATCGAATCCTTGCTCAGGGTCTGCTTTTTGAAGAACCTGATTGAAGATAAGAACTGCCTACAGCTAAAAATACCAAAGATAGCTTCTTTGATTTTTTTCATTTTTGATCTGCTTAGCAAGGCAGCTGTTTCCACCATTCCCAGTGGGTAGGTCTAACTAGATCTGATTTTTCTCTTTTCTTAAAGATGTATCTTTCTGGGATCTCAAGTTAATGTAAGGAAAGTCTCAAACAACACTCTATACCTGGATGAATTCTGGACTTTGGCCTTTCTCTCCTACTCCCCCGTCTCTGCCCAAACGGTGACCCTGAGAACAAGCATTTATGTTATCTGCAATTCCTCTTTGATGCTCTGACATGTTGCTAATATTGTTGGTTACAGCTAGAGTATATTTCCCAGTGCCTCTAGCAGTTAAGGAGGACCTTTGACTGACTACTAGAGTCCTGGCCAATGGAATGTGGGTAGAAGTGATAGATTTTCAATGTAAATTCTAAAAAACCTCCATGTGATTGCTATAATTTGGATGCTTATATTCTCCACCCCAAAATCTCATCTTGAAATTCGATCTCCAGTGTTGGAGGTGAGGCCTAATGGGAGATGTTTAGGTCATGTGGGTGGATCTCTCATTAATGGCTTGGTGCCATCCTCATGGTAATGAGTGCATTCTTACTCTGTCAGTTCCCATGAAAGTGGATTGTTAAAAAGAGCCTGGCATGTCCTTCATCCTCTTTCTTGCTCCCTCTCTCGCTGTGTGGTCTCTGCACATGCCAGCTCCCTTTCACCTTCTGCCATGAGTGGACGTAGCCTGTGGCCATAGCCGGATACAGATGCCCAATCTTAAACTTTCCCAAACATCACAATCATGAGCCAAATAAGCAGTTTTCTTTATAAATTACTTCTTTACAGCAGCACAAAGGCAGCAATCCTCCATGTATTTGCTTTTCTGTTGTACCAGCTGGATATAGATGACTTCATGAAGGACTCTGGGCTCTAGGAGTGAGTGACAGAACTCACAGATAAAAGAAGCTTGGTTTCCTGAATGACTATGTAAAAGCAGAGTTGTCTCCACCAATCCCCACCATCAGATTATGATGGGAGTAAGAAATAAATCTTCATTGTTTAACCTGCTAAAAATTTGGGATATTTATTATAGTAGTTAGCAAACCCTGAATAATCACCTACTATTTTTTGGTCACTGGCGATTTTCTTTGTACCACCCGTGTCTATCCCTCAACTCTAGCATTCTGAGTTATGAAATCATTTATTTATCTAACATTTATTGGGTGCTAGCCACTATTCTAGGCACTGGTGTCACAATAGTAAATAAAAAACAATCCCTCCTCTCATGAAACTTACATTATGTATGGCCATTTATGTGCCGTGATAGATCTTTTCTTATTACTTAATGAACAGTGAACAGATTTATCGGTCAATGAGACAGGATCTTTCCTTTTGTTCCCACCATAGTTATTTTTCTTTTATCTAGTATTCTTTACCTTTAGGTACTTTTAGGTTACACAGAAAGGTTAATTTCAGAATAGGCAGATTGTTTCCTCCATTTTATTTCACTGAGGATGAATCCGCTTCAAATGTACCTCCACTTACTTCTTTTCTGTTCTTGTAATCATGTCATCTCCGAATTTTACCTTTTTTTTTCTTTAAAATTTTATTTCTGTTTTGGTCTTTGCTGTGGTCTTGACACAATTCCATTGCCGTTGACTATCCTGTATGCTAATTTTATTTATTTATTTCCAATTTAAATAGACCATTTTATTTTTATTATT
>NW_022436944.1:29413047-29413409 GCF_009761245.1 Sapajus apella | reverse complement strand
CCTGGGTTCAGGCAATTCTCCTGCCTCGGCCTCCTGAGTAGCTGGGACAACAGGCACGCGCCACCATGCCCAGCTAATTTTTTGTATTTTTAGTAGAGACGGGGTTTCACCATGTTGACCAGGATGGTCTCGATCTCTTGCCCTTGTGATCCACCCGCCTCGGCCTCCCAGAGTGCTGGGATTACAGGCGTGCACCACTGTGCCCGGTGGTATTTTTATTATTTTTTATTTTACTTTAAGTTCTGCGGTACATGTGCAGCTTGTGCAGGATTGTTACATAGGTATACACATGCCATCATAGTTTGCTGCATCCATCCCTCTGTCATCTACATTAGGTATTTCTCCTAATGTTATCCCTCCCC
>NW_022436944.1:29366484-29412647 GCF_009761245.1 Sapajus apella | reverse complement strand
TCTCGCTCTTGTTACCCAGGCTGGAGTGCAATGGCGTGATCTCGGCTCACCGCAACCTCCGCCTCCTGGGTTCAGGCAATTCTCCTGCCTCGGCCTCCTGAGTAGCTGGGATTACAGGCACGCGCCACCATGCCCAGCTAATTTTTTGTATTTTTAGTAGAGACGGGGTTTCACCATGTTGACCAGGATGGTCTCGATCTCTTGCCCTTGTGATCCACCCGCCTCGGCCTCCCAAAGTGCTGGGATTACAGGCGTGCGCCACTGTGCCCGGTGGTATTTTTATTATTTTTTATTTTACTTTAAGTTCTGCGGTACATGTGCAGCTTGTGCAGGATTGTTACATAGGTATACACATGCCATCATAGTTTGCTGCATCCATCCCTCTGTCATCTACATTAGGTATTTCTCCTAATGTTATCCCTCCCCAATCCCCCCACCCCTTGCTATCCCTCCCCTAGCTCCCCGCCCCCCCAACAGGCTCTGGTGTGTGATGTTCCCCTCCCTGTATCCATGTGTTCTCATTGTTCAACACCCAACACCACTTATGCGGTGTTTGGTTTTCTGTTCTTGTGTCAGTTTGCTAAGAATGATGGTTTCTAGCTTCATCCATGTCCCTGCAAAGGACATGAACTCATCCTTTTTTATGGCTGCCTAGTATTCCATGGTGTATATGTGCCACATTTTTTTTATCCAGTCTATCACTGATGGGCATTTGGGTTGGTTCCAAGTCTTTGCTATTGTAAGCAGTGCTGCAGTGAACATGTGTGTGCATGTGTCTTTATAATGGAAAGATTTATAATCCTTTGGGTATATACCCAGTAATGGGATTGCTGGGTCAAATGGTATTTCTATTTCTAGATCCTTGAGGAATCGCCACACTGTCTTCCACAATGGTTGAACTAATTTATACTCCCGCCAACAGTGTAAAAGTGTTCCTATTTCTCCACATCCTCTCCAGCATCTGTTGTCTCCTGATTTTATAATGATCACCATTCTAACTGGTGTGAGATGGTATCTCAATGTGGTTTTGATTTGCATTTCTCTAATGACCAGTGATAATGAGTTTTTTTCATATGTTTGTTGGCTGCATAAATGTCTTCTATTGAAAAGTGCCTGTTCATATCCTTCCCCCACTTTTTGATGGGGTTGTTTTTTTCTTGTAAATTTAGGACTTCATAACTAAAACACCGAAAGCAATGGCAACAAAAGCCAAAATACAAATGGGGTCCAATTAAACTTTAGAGCTTCTTCACAGCAAAAGGGACTATCATTAAAGTGAATTGGCAACCAACAGAATGGAAAAAATTTTTGCAATCTACCCATCTGACGAAGGGCTAATATCCAGAATCTACAAAGAACTTCAACAAATTTACAAGAAAAAAACAAGCAAAAGGGATATTCTAAACATTGTAGGACCAAGTTCACAGCCTCTCTTAAGTTACAAAACTTTTCTGAATATCTGTACTGGAAGCTTTTCTTGAGAGATAATTCATAACTTTCCTGAGTCATATTTGGGGCTTGTGACTTCAGACTTAAACTTTAGCATATAGACTCTTTATTGTCGGTCTCTATGCTGGCCACCAGCTCTCTGTATCTCAACAAATGTTTTAGCAATTTATAGACAATATCAGAGTTCCGGTCTGTCCCATCCAATGTTGAATATGTTCTTTTAAAAAAATTTCTTGGCTGGGTTTGGTGACTCACACCTATAATCCCAGCACTTTGAGTGGCTGAGGTGGGTGGATCACATGAGGTCAGGAGTTTGAGACCATCCTGGTCAACATAATGAAACCCCGTCTCTACTAAAAATAAAAAAATTAGCTGAGTGTGGTGGCGCATGCTTGTAATCCCAGCTACTCAGGAGGCTGAGGCAGGAGAATCACTTGAACCTGAGAGGTGGAGGTTGCAGTGAGCTGAGATCATGCCACTGCACTCTAGCCTGCGTGACAGAGTGAGACACTGTGTGAAAACAAAAAAGCCATAATTATTTTCTATTGAAGTTTTGTTTTCTTTTTTTGGTAAGTTTTCTGGGGGAATGGGTCCTAGAAAAAGCGAGTGCTTGAGCCGCAGGCAAAGAAGAGTTCTGTCCTGAGTGAAAGTGTCCTGTGATTGAACTCTTTATAGCACGCAGAAGAAAATGGGAAGCTGAAATCTCAGATAGAAGAGCTTCAAATTTCCAGAATATTTGGGAAAGAGTAGGTTTTCTTCAAAGTCCAAAAATCTTGACAAGAGCTCACATGAATGCTATGTTGATCTTCACCCCTTTCATAATGAGCAGCCCAGGGTGAATGCTTCTGGGAAAATGAAACCCAATGTCTTAGGAGAATATGCTTAATATGACACAAATGTAGCTCTAATCAGAGTTGCTGCTTGCTGAGCTGACAGTGTACCTCATGTGTTGGGTTAGGGTTTTGCTACTGAATTCTTCACCCAGACATGGTTGATCCAGCCAAGTACAGAAAAGTAGATATTTTATTTGGAATTCTATAACCTTCCAAAAGAGCATAGATCTCTGAAGAATCACTCTAATTTTTCCTTTTCTCTGGAAGCTTCTACTTATTACTGACTATAAACCTTATGGGGAGGCATGTAGGGGAGAAAAAGAAGAAAGAGGGGGAGGCAGGAGAGAGAGAGGGAAAAAGAGAGAGAGAATGAACATAAAACAGCACACTCACTTATCAAGAGGTTTGGACCATGGCTGATTTGAAATATTACCAACCTTGCATTTTCAAATTTGATGCACAACAACCAAGATGCTAATACTTTCCTTAGTTTAGGAAAAAAAATCCTTTTACCCATCTCTTCTAGCTGAAGATTAGGAGAGAGGCTTTAAGAAGATTTAAAAAAAAAAAAAACCCAACTTCTGAGCAGCGGAAAAAATGGTTTGTGATTCAGGGGCTTCGGGCAATTCATCATGGAAATTGGGTTTCTTAGCAGACATCGTGTGAATCCTTTCGTCCCTGTCAACTTTTTAATACATTACATTGAGAATGTAAATCGTGTTGGTAAGGGGGAGCAATGAAAAAAAGGGAGCGAGAGAAAAGAGAAAGCTTCTTCATTTTGGATTTAGAAGGGAGGACGCATGAGGCCTGTAATTCATATTAACTAAATAATGAAAAAACTGTATAAATACATAGATATGCAGGTATATCTGGGAAGGAAGTGGGGAGAAGTGAGTGAGACAGTAAAATTGAAATAGTTTTATCCTTTCGAAGGGTCTTTAATGGGTACTCCTTATAATTTATTTTTATTTCTTTTAGTTTTTATGCTTTCATTTTTATTTCTTTAGCTATATGAATCAACATACCTCTCCCTCCCCCTAAAAAGCAGAGAACAAAGACATGAGATCAGAGTTTCCATGACTGAGCAAAAGACAAAAAGGGAACAAATGTACGCCTCCTTAATAGGGACTATTGATAGGAGAGCTGGAGTTCTAGCCCATCTCTGTCACCATCAGGGTTGGGCAGAGCCCTTGGCTGGCCTCCTCACTACCCATATGCTGCCCAACTTCATTCATTGCTTATTCTGAAAGTGTTTCATTTGCTCTAACTTCATGGTTCACATCCACTCAGGACTGTTGGGGATATTGGTCACTGGTTCTGTGGAATGTTCTTCTGCCTATCTTTCCCTTAGCATAAGTTTGGTCCCCATATGGGTTTCTTACCCAAATTCATTACAGAATTCCTTTTGTATTCTCCTTTTTAGACCATGTCTCTCCAGTCTTCTGGAGACTGGAGAGTTTCAGTCCAATGAATTTCATCAACGAATGCAAAGGTTCAGCTGCACTGGGCACCACCAGAGCCAGGAAGGATAGGTCTTCTAGGGTCATTTTCCTGTTGGTGTTACTGACAAAGGGGAAAGAGGGAGGAGATGAAATCTGATTCCGTAACTTCTTTCTTCCCATGCCCCCAGCACCCAGCTCAGTCTCATGCACACAGACAATCATGCATTGTCTATCCAGCAGTCTAGTCTGCTTTTAAAATGGAGTTGCAGACTGGCTTCCTATTGATTTTGTTCTGTACAATTAGCTAAGTGGGGCAGGGGCCTGGAATCTTGCTTTGACTTTAGGCCTCACTTATTTTCAACCAATATTCCTTTTCCTCTTGCTACTGAAGAAAAAGCCACAAAATCAAAATTAAAATGCTTCTTCCTAGAAACTGATAAAGAATCCTATGGAAAAATTTATCAGAAAGTTGAGGAAAAGAGGGAGAGGTGCCATCTCCTTTGTGATGTTCAGCAGTCATAATGGAATAAAATGGGGACTGAATCCATTCTTATCCAAGTGGAAAATGGACTGATTGAATTTACTTAAAAAATAAATAAAAATGTATTTTTATCAATGTAATATAATTAAATATTACTATTGAAAAATGTATCACCCAGCTCCTTTACCCTTGAAGATGTTTCTTCTGTTATTTTCCTCCACACATGTAAACGCCGTGGTGATTCTCTTCTTTCTTCATTGATTCATTTCACACAGTAACCACTTACTTCTGTTGTGATAGTTAGACTTAGCTCTCTTCACTTGCTCCCTATGACAGTACCCCTTACCTTTCCAAGATAGTTATAATAGTCAGAGTTGACATTATGATGAATCTGCCGATATTGTTCACAGCTGAGTGCAGTAGGGTACGGGTACCATTGCTACATTTGCTTTCTCCTGTAACATTTTGTTTTTCCTTATAACTGTATCCAACCTTTTCAAACACGGTAGGTATCTAGCAATTCCTCAGTCCACTATTGTATTCTCTCAGGATTAATCGCTCCCAGCTTGCTGAAGGAGATTGTTCTGGAATTTCCTTTTCCTTTACTTCTGGACCAAGTTTCCTCTTCCCTGGATCCCCACATCTTTTTTTTTTGGTTTTATGTTTTGGTTGACTCCTGCACATAGCCAAAACATGTCCTCTGTTAGCTTCCAAAGTTGCGAGGAGGGAGGTGTAAATAGAAACAATTTTGGACTCTGTCTGATATTTTTATTTTACCCTTATGATTAGTTCATACACACTCATGCATGATTGATGGTTTGGTTATTTATAGAATTCTAGGTTGAAAACCTTTTCCCTCAGACGTTTGAAAGCATTTCCTGCTGTTCTCTAGCATTCAGATTTTTTGTTGGAAAGAATATCATTTGGGTTTTTCTTTCATGTGATACAATTTTTTAATTTCTCTAGAATGTTTTAGGATGTTCTATTTAACCCCAAATTCTAAAATATGATGATATATGCTTTTAATTCTTGAATGAAAATATGTGCTAGTCAGTGGACCTTTGTAATCTGGAAACTCAAATTTGTATATAGTTTTTCTGAGAATATCTTCTATTTTCATTTTGCTCTGTTTGGATATCCTAGATTAATTCTCTAATTTTCTTATTCATTTTCTCTTACTGTTCTTTATTTTTTGCTCTGTTTTCTGGGAGAATTTCTTGACTTTACATATATCAATTTTGCTAATTAAGAAAGGTCTTGTTATCACATATTTTCTGTTTTTTTCCCCCAAAAGTCTTTCTAGTTCTTTTTCCCTTTTTCACTGGATAACTTTATTGTAGGTAATAACTTCTGTCCCTCTCTTTTTTTGGTATACATTTAGGGGGCACAAGTGCGGTTTTGTTACATGGATATATTGGGTAGTGGTCAAGTCTGGGCTTTTAGTGTAACCACCACCCAAATGGGGTACATTGAACCCATTTGGTAATTTCTCTTTCCTCATCCCCGCTTCCACCCTCCTACATTCTCACCCAACTTCTACCTCCCTGAAATTATTTTCAAGTTTTCTTCTGTGCCAGTGCTTTTGTTTTGGTTTTCCTTGAGTTTCACCCACTTTTCTTTTCCATTTTCTTGGTGTTTCTGTTTTGGGTTGGAACAAAGAACTAAGGCCAGTTAACAGCCCTGTGGGGCAGGGGCACGGCTTCCCCACTGGTTGTCCTCACTGTGGCTGAATCAGAAGAGCAGGCAACCATCTTATGGGAGACTCTCCAAACATTAATTAGTGGAGCTCTTTTTTTCTGGGGCTTATTTCTCCTAGAGAATGATCTTCCTATTCTTTGCCAGGGCATGTATATTTTTGGCTACCTTTTCCTCAGAATAAGATAGGGGAAGGGTGGGGTTGCCCCATAGTTCAGTGTATAGGCCTCCACTAATCTCCTGTTTTCAGCTTCATACCTAATCCCTGCCCTCTGAGCTGAAGACTCTCTGCTTATCTTCTCCAGGGAATAAATCTTCTGTCTCCCTGCAGAGGTAACGGATGGGGAGAGTTGCTTGGCTCCTTGGGGTGGGCACAGGGGCCTGGAGGATTCAACTGCTTCTTATATAGATCTTTGACTCCCACAGTTTGCAGCCCCACATCTCACCCCTGATTCCAAAGTATTGGGTGCTTCCAAGGTCTCTGTACTTCCATCTGACTCTGCAGGACAAATAGTTTAGTTCTCATTGGTGTAGCTGCCCTGCAGGCAGAAACCTTTTACTTTTTATGCTCTCCTAGGATAATTACCACTCATTCATCTGCTTTCTGTCCTCTAAAACCTGTTGACACTGTTTTCCACCTTCGTCTACCTTCTTTTCTTACGGTCTTTGTTGGTGGATTTTTTTTTGTTCCTTTACTGTTATTTAGAGGAGGTTGGGGAAGGGAGGAGGTTAATTCATCATGTTTGACCAGAGCTAAATGTATGTAAGATTCTGGGCTGATTTTTCTCCTAGGTTTCTGCAATTTGTTTCTTACCAGGCTGGAGGAGAGGACCCTGGTGGCTGGCATCAAGGTTTCACAGACTGTCCCAATGCTCTGAGCCCAGAGAGCATCCAGGAGAGAATATTTGGAGCAAGTCAGGGTCGCTGGTGACCCAGTCTCTTCTGCTGTTTTTGAAGTCTCAGTGTTAAGATCAAAGGCCAAGACCGTCTGGCAGAATATTTGGGGGGGCCAGCTGAAGAGCTTGGCAGAGATGGGCTATTTCAAGACTTGTCTTTTTTTCTCATTGGTAGGATTGCTGCACAACCCAGGCCCAGCCCAGAGCTGAAGTTAAAAACAATCACCACCACCACCAACCCTCTGCCCCCAACTCCCCGACAATAGAGACCTTTGTATTTTGTACATATTGTTCAAGGCTTCACGTGAAAAACTTTAAAACTATCTCAAAAAGTTTATGGGCAAAGAACATTTTAAACCTTCCTCTGCTTTCCTGCCATCTTTACTGGGAAAGTGGATAAGGAGAGAAGGAGTTCATGAAGGAGAAAAATAGGGAAGAAGGAATTGTGGCAGCTCCCAGCGGCAGCCATCCCGAGTAGCATCTTGATTTCATAAGCCCCATTTCAGCATAAATTATCTCATTTTTAGCTTGTCAATTTGGATAATCTTGGCCCCAGAATGGATTCAGGGGGTCTTAAATGACCTGGTTTGACTCTTCACGGAGTCTGAATTTGCAGATAATTGCCAGAGCTCTTTTGGCTGTGTAAACTTGTTATCAATTGCCTTTTGAAAAGTCAGCACTAAAATAATCATTCCCGTGAGCAAAACCCATTACAAACCTTAAATTCAGGAGCATAAACACATTTCAGTGCTAGGGAACAAATGTGTTAAGATTTCATCATTGCTACATCCGTGAGGGCTTATGAGAAGTCGGAGATGCATTAGGAGAGTCCCTGTGTGGCTAAGCCTCGGGCCTGAGCTGGAAGTTGACATAGTGGCCTCAGGTAGGGATCAGATACCTTCAGAAAGCCCTGGACAAGGGATCACTGGGTATCTCTCGTGTGCCCCACCCTGTGCAGCCAATAGGCAGCAATGCAGGCCTCACGCATCACCATTCTTGTCTTACCTCCTGCCTCAGTATTGACCCACATCAGGTCCTTCCTTATGCCAGTCTGTCTCATCCTCTTTGGTAGGAACCCTTCATTTACAAAAACAAACAAAACAAACAAACAAAAAAACCTCAAGATCAGGCTGAGAAAGCAGTCAGTGTGTAAGTGGAAAGTGGTGGGCAAATAGGCTACAGCCTGTGTTCTGGCCTCCTGTCATTGGTTGTGAGCAACTCAACTGCTCTAGGCCTGAGTTTCCCAATCTCCCAAAGGAGGGCTGTTTATACCTGTTTGCTGTCTCTCAGGGTTGTTGTAAAAATTAAACTTCAAAATTGTAAAATTATTTTATAAATATAAAAAGTATGCACAATACTTGTTATATTAATATAAATGCAGGTTATTATTTCAAGACAGGCATGGGCTTAATCCCAGATCAAAATTTAGTTTCTTGGGTCTTAAGGCTGCCTGGAATATGTATGTCACAAGCTTTTGAAGTCAACTTGTCTCATGCTAAAGTTTATGTCCTTTTTTTTTCTTTGCTTTCACTACTTGTGGGCAATGGGTAATTTTTCATCCTTTAGGATAATGTGATTTACAGAGCATAAAGGCAGCCTGTGTTATTTGTGCTGACGATTTTCTGTGAAAGGAGACAATATATTTACGGTGTTCTATATGTTTGCCATTTAGTAGAAGCTCGGGTGGATCCTGCCAGCTGCCTCTAACATTCCCAGTAGCAGCTTTCTAGACCTCCACCTTGACGGCCCTTCTCATGCCCATTCTCCTGCCATCTCCCAACATGCACTCAGAGATGACCTTACTTCTTATCTTTTAGGGAAACAGAGGCCTCTGGAACAGATCTCATGAACTCCCTTCTTGTCTGCAAAAGCCCAAAGAAGGAACAGTGAGGAAGCCAAGGTGGCTGGGTTGGAGAAGAGGAGGGAGCTCATAGAGGTTGGGGGCCCACAACCGTAGCTCAGTGGGATGGGAGCCCTCAGAGGGTTTTGTGCAGACAAGTGCCATATTCTGATTTATGGTTACTGCTCAAACTGGCTGCTCCACTGAGAATTCAGGTAGCAGGAGGCAGTCAGAGGTAGAAGCAGTAGACCCATTAGGAGGCTAATACAATAATCCAGGTAAGAAATGATAGTGGATCTCTCGTGCAGTCCCAAATAGCCAACTGCTTACTCCACAGTGTCTCATATGATATCTCAAAATCACCATGTCCCAAACAGTACTATCCCTAGAACTGCCCCATTTTTCTGGGATAGGGGGACACTGTCTTCTGGTTCCCTAAGCCGGGAACCTGTATACATCCTTGATTCCTCCCTCTCTGTTAACTCTTACATCTGGCTGGCAACAAGATCCTATTGATTCTGCTTCCTGGATATCATTCAGTTCTGTTTCTTCTCTCTATTGTGCAGGTCACTGCCTTAGCCTGTTCACAGGACAATTGCAGGAGTCTTCATTCTGGTTTTCTTATATTCAGTCTCAGACCCTCTTCTACTCTAAACCATTCTCCAAGATCCTTCTCGCTTGAGTGACCTTTACATGATCTGAAAGTAGCTGAACTTCTTTGAACCATCCTTGGTTAAGCCCTAGCCAGACAGTAGACTCATCTTTGCACACTGTCACATCTCCTCCTCAGACATGATCCTACTCTGAAAGCCTTGATAAACAATATAGCACTTATAAAAGATTTTGTGGGGAGAAGGGGAGATGGTTACATCCCACCAAGCTGAGCAAATCTTCCAAAAAATCTCCTGTAAACACCAAACTCCTCCTCACATTCCTCTCTTCACCTGTGGCAGGCTGGCACAAATTCCCTTTAACATGTTTAGCAAAAATAAAATCTAACTTAACAGAAACTAGACCTTCCATTTCCTCACTCTTCCACTCAACCCTAGAGAAAATGTGTCTCTGTTCACTGAACCTGATCAGGACAGTTCTCTGATTAAAAACCAACCAACCAACCACTGTATTGTTTTCTCCTGTTCTTGGGATAAAGAGCACCTTGGCCTGGCCCAGGATATCCCCTCTGTCCCGCCCTGCCCTTTCCTCTGGCTCCTTATGCAGCAGAAGCACCGAGGGAACATTCACATCTCCAGGAATGAGCTAAGTTCTCCTAGTCTGTACCTTACTTTCTGCTGATTTACTTTCCCCCAAAACACACTTCTCCACTGCTTGTTCTACAAAACTCTACTCAGATGGCCCTCCATCCAGGAAGTCTCGTACCCACACCTGGGTACTATTGTTCTGCATCTGTGTACTCATGGGTTGTCCCACCTAGGTAATGGGCTGTGTGAGAACAGAAGCAGTGTTGTCACCATCTCTGTGTCCTCTGTCTTTAGCACAGGAACGGCTACAGGTTGAGTGAATGAGCCATAGGGAGACCCAGACAGCAATGATGACTCATCTCGGAGTCTAACAACAGACACGTTTGAACAAAGGAATTGTTATAAGGGGGCTTAAGTGTCCCGTATTTTAAAAAGCCACCTATGTCATTGTAAGAAGTGAAGTGTGGTTCACTCTAATGGTACTTCATAAGACAGTGTGACGTGCAGAACTGTGAAGACAGAAGTGACTGGTGTGTGATGGTGCAACTGTTGACCCCAGAAAGAAATGGACCATGTGGGCTGGGACAGCTGGTCTCAGCAATGCCAGAACTCTGCTTGGTAATGTGTGAACTGTGAAGGTTTGGGGTCACATGTTTTGACAGGAAAAATAATTTTGAAGTTTTAATAAATGATTGTGAATATGTATTATGCTTGCCACTTCTCAGTCTGAATAATAGAAAACAAAACTAAGAGCCACCTTCCAGAAAATGCTGGGACTATATTGACTTTTCTTCTCTATTATTTTGTTCTCTTAGAGTTAAGACAGGTAAACTCTGGAAATATTATTGATTAAGAACAAATCAGGGCCCAGGTATTTTTGGGTAGACGATCATGTCTCTCCAACATATTGCCAAATGTGTGGACTATTAGAAACTCAGGATGTGAACAAATGCTGGTTCCACTGAGGACCTCTCTATTCTGGAGAGAAAATACTTGGTTCACCGTAATTCTTCATAGCCTGTCTGTAGAGTGCTCATCTCTTCAAATTATTCATGCTTTAGTTTCCTCCTTACATCTTTCTTATATCCTTATCCTCACTCAGGACCAGCTACATAATTTGTGGGGCCCTGCGTAAAAATTAATAAGAATTTCAAGACAGTTACAGAAGAGCATTAAACCAAGCATAGGCCCTTCTAAGAGCAGGGCACTGTGCAAGTCTACAGGTTATGTGCCCATGAAGCTGGCTCTGCCCTCCATCATTTCACACATTTACTGAAAGAATTCTTCACAGAGCCAGCTCTGTGCTTAGCATTAAGGATCAAATAAGAATGAGACATGGTTGTGCTCTCTAATAATAATAACAATAAATATGTGATGATAACTGCAATTAGGACAAAACTAGCAAACATTATTTAGCACTCATGTGCTAGGTACTGCGCTAAGTGCTTTGTATGAATCATCTCCATTATTTTTTATACTGTTTTACAGATGTGGAAACTGGCTCAGAGAGGCTAAGTGACCTGTTCAGTGTTAACTGCAGCTAGGCAGTGGAGCTGTGTCTTTTTTCTGAGGTCTTGGCCTAAGTTTGTATCCTTTCTTACCCTTACCCAAACTATTACCCTCACTCTGGCTGTCTGGGTTTCCCTGGAGAGTTGCATGTGTTTTCCTTCAAGGAAAAAATCCCATTCTCTTTTGTATCCTCTGAAAGTCCCTCACAGCCATCTCTGAGGGCTGACCCCATCTGAGCCTGCAGCTTCCTTTGCTACCGTCCTGGATGGTAAGTTCTACTGCAGAGGACATCTGGCTTGGGTGACATTCATATACTGCAGCCACCATTCGTGGTCCCATGCTTGGCCTTTTTCTAGATCGTGGATACGTAGTAAGTGGTGGCCTTATCATGTTGGGTTTGAGAACAGCTACTGCCTCATTCACACCATTCTTCCATCCCAGGAGTCCCTTCTCAAGCCGTGCTCAAGCATCTTAAACGCCTCTCCATCCACCTTCAGGGAGAGGTGGGGTCCAGTGGTGCATGCTCCCAGAGCTCTGCCTCCTGGTACTTGGGACATCCCCCTGCTATTCCTTGCACACAGCCTTTGCCACTCAAGAAATCTGCACACTCTAAGTTGTTTGTAACATATGTGTCCTTGAGAAGACACATTTACATTTATACTGCAAAATCCATGTTTAAATATTTGGATAAAATATTCCATGGTAAGAGGTAGAGATGCTTTATAAAAGACTTTCTGGATCAGTTTATGTTAGAAACAGCTTAAAATGTGCAGGCTGCCTGGGTGGCAAAGGATGTAAATTTCAAATAATACTTAGCCAGCAGCCACTGCTGGAAATATCTAACTAGAAGAAAGATGTCTGTAGGAGCTGAGAGGGTAGCTACTTTCATAGCAAGAGAATAGTATGAGTTGTGGAGTTTTCACACATTAGTGGGGTGATGATGTTTCCTGTTTCTCTTCTGCCAAATCAAAGAAAAAGGAAAAGAGTGAGAAGAAACTAAAGAGGAGATACTTTTCCATCCTTCTGATGGTTCCTTCTTGCAGTTAAGGAAGAAGACTGGGATGCAGGGAAGTCTTCAGCAACAGTAGGGCCTGGCTCAGAGCGGGTTTTGATACACACAGTTCTGAATCCTCAGGAATGTTATCCAGGCCTTGATGAAAGTTGATTCCATGGTAAAATATAAGGTGAATTAGAAAGAGCTTGTGACAATACGTCCTCTGCAGACATGACCACACTACTTATTCCTCGGGTGCAGCCATTTACCTGTTTTTACCCTAAGATCCCATGCTACTCACACCCTGGGGTTGGTCCTCCCCTAGTAGGAAGTATGTAAGTACCCTCAGGTTAGGCCAGAAACTATCTGACCCCATTGGCCTATGCTTGATATTACTTCTGTCTGGCTACCTTGGTTCTGACTTGCTACCCATTCTGATATCTGGGTTCTGCTTTCCCCTCAGTCTCTGTTGGGCGTATCTGGATCTCTGACTCAATCATACCCTACCCTCCAATCCTTCTCTAACCCTTCTTATCAAAGTGCCAAGGGTCAGGCTCTGCTGTAGTTAATGGCGAAGATGACCCTGAAATACCCTGAAAGACATTGGAATTGATTTCTTAAACATCTTCATCAATGATCATTTACACCATTAGTGTGTGCTGTATTTAGCTGTTTAATTTAATATGTGTAATTAAACAAAAGGGAAGAATGGAAAATTTGGAGCCAACTTCTAACCAAAGAGTTAGGAATACCTAAGGTGCCAGCTTTCTTCATCAGATCTATTGAACCCTTTTGAGCCACTGCTGTGGTCTGGCCAGTTGTCTTTACATGGCATAACCTATAAATTCATCATTCCTGCCTTCCTGCCTTGCATATGCAGTTATCCTTTGTGGTCCAAGTGCCTGTTCCTACCTCTGCATATTCAGATCTGACAGGTCTGGCTCAGGCTCTGTCTATGGGTGTCTCCCTGACCAGATTATGGTACTCTATTTCCTCCTGGTTCCAAATTCGTGTAGCAGATTAGTCTGTTTTATAAGCTCAGTGTGCTAGGGTAGGGCTCTGTGGGAAAAGGAAAGGGCCTGAGTTGAATTTAGAATGACCTGGATTCAGATTCTGCCACCAACACTCACTAGTAGTATGACTACAGACATGTTGCTTAAACTCTGTCTTCTCAACTGTGACCAGTAGATTATCACAGCACGTTTAACAAAAAGGTAATTGTTGCAAGGATCAAATGGGATAATCTATGCAAAGCAACCAGCAAGTGAATGGGCTCAGTAACTGTTAAAAGGCTCAGGACAGCCTGAGTCACATGTTACACTCTGTTGATCCCAAGTTGCTTTGTGCATGCAAAACTTGTCTCTTCTCTGCCTCGAAAGTGCCAAGAAAATGCTTTTTAAATACAATGAGGCTAAATTCTCTCCTCACTGTCACTTTCTCTGCCTTGCCACATAGGCAGTTAATAAAATGTTAAGTATTAACACTCATTTACTGTTGAAAAGCATTTTCTTAATTAGACAGTAATGATTCTTCATGCAGGACTCTGAGGGAGATGGGAAAAAGAATGTATTTTTCTAATTTTTCTGATGAAGAAACTGAGGCATCAATTAAGGCTATGCCCTTCAAATCATCACACAAAGGTGTGATACATGTGGAAGAAGCACCAATGTTCTGGTCCCCAGGCCATGTCTAATCCTCTTAGCTGTGCTGCCACTCCAATTAACTTCTCTGTGTGCTCATCAGCTCTGGTCACCATGATTCAGGAGACCTGGGCACTCCCACTGTGGGGTTTTCAGATCTTGTAGACATGCTCTGCCCTGCCCGGGGGCAGAAACCCCAGCATCTTGGTGGCCAACTCTATTACATTGGACAAGCTGTGGCCATCCTTGGGCAGATAACAGACAGCAGGGAAGGAGAAGAAATGGAGGCACCACAGGACTGAGCCATAACCATGCCCTGACAAAGCTGCGGAGGACAAACAGCCTCTTTTCTTGGAGGCTTTCATTCCCTAATGCCACAAGACCATCCTCCTCCACTGTCTCCTATTCTTCTTCCTCCTTGACACATTTAAGGTGACATTTCATTATTTTCCACCAATTTCATTCTTGATAATTACAAACAACATTGTGATGATTATTCTTATAATTAGTTATCTGTGTGTATTTAAACTATTTTTTAGATAGCAAAAATTTCCACCTGCATTGTGCTTCATTCCCATAGGGAATAGGGCATAGTTCTGGGACAGGAATGTTCAGCATGGGTGGTCCTGTGGATAAAAGCACGCTGAGGACAAGATGTGTGCTGGGCAGGACTGAGACTCATATTCACATGTGACGAAAGGATCTACATCCCCCATGGGGTGCAGTGAAGACTAAGATCCATGTTCAGAAAAAAAAATACTACTCCTTCACACCCTGCTCCCACACAAAGGCTGTAGGAACTCAGGGCGTTGTGGAAGAAGAGAAGAGAAAGACGAAGGAGGCTGTATGAATTTTTTATTGTTGTAACAAATTTTGCCATAATTTGGTAGATTAAAACCACAAACTTAGTGGCAACACAGATTTATTCTCTTATAGTTTTAGTGGTCAGAAGTCTAAAATAAAGTATTGACAGCGTTTTTGTTCTTATTGAAAACTTCCAGAGAAAATCAGTTTCTTTGCCTTTTCCAGTTTCTAGGGGTCATCTACATTCTTTGGCTCATAGGACATCACTTCAGCTCCTGGTTCTATCCTTACATTTTCTTTAAATTTGAACTTCCTGCTTCCTTTTAATAAAGATCTATATGATTACATTAGACCCAACTATATACTACAGAATAACCCTCCCCTACCACAAGATCTTTAATTTAATCACATATGCAAATTTCCTTTTGTTATATAAGGTAACATATTCATTCGGTCTGGGGATTAGGACATGAACACCTTTGGGGGGGCTATTAACCTACCACAGCCTACCCTCTGGTCACCCAAAATTAATGCCCATTCCACACTTAAAAGACATTCACCTCAACGCAGCATCCCCCAAAGTTTCAGCCCATTACCGCATCCACCCAAAGTTCAAAATCTTACCCTAAATAATGTTAGCTCAAAAGCCTCAAATCTCGTCATCTAAACTATTTAAATCAGGTATGGGTGAGACACTAAGTATGATCCACCCTGGATCAAAATTCCTCTCTACCTATGGGCTTATATAACTAGAAAACAAGTTACTTGCTCTCTAAATACAATGGTGGAACAGTCCTAGGATACCAGTTACATTCTCATTCAAAAGGGAAAAAAATGAAAAGATGAAATGAGTCATTGGTCCCAAGAAAGTTTGAAATCCAACCAGAAAAAGTCTAGTTCATTTTAAAACCTGGGAATACTCTTCTTTGATTTGATGTTCTCCCCTGCAGACCCTCAGCTCTGTCCTCCTGAGTTGAGTTTTTCTTCCTTTTTCTGAAGGGTAGCATATATTTGCAATTGAGTGGTCTTACTGGTCTGTTTCCTACCTGTAGAATTTTAGACATGTAAAAACTTTCATTTACTTCATCCTCTCTCAGTCCTTTCAGTCCAAGCTGCAGTACTTTTGCTGATATAACATTCTCAAAAGCCTTGTGGATCTCTTGTTTGAATTATCATGTTATGGCAGTTCTCTTCAGTAGACCAGTAGCTCTTCCACAGATCATTCCTGGTTAATCCCAACTCTGTTACCGGCTTCTGATGAAATGGCTGAGGGGGCGGTCCACGATTCAAATTCCTAATTTCATCAAAGATACCTCTGTATACTTTTGTTTGTTGGAGGGTGTGAGGAAAGGATTATCTAGCCACACCATTGGCTTTTCCTCCAGAGCACACTTTCCTGATAGTGAATCTTCTGATTGTCTTGCAAGCTGAACAGGCTAAGAATTTCCCCGATAATCAAATCCTAGTTTCTTTTTCTAAATAGTTCTTCCCTCAATTTTTCTCTTGTACTTTGCTATAGGAAACAAGAGGAAACTAGGTCATACTTTCAATACATTTTTGGAAATCCCCTCAACTAAATATCCAAATTCATTACTTAACAAGTTTTACTTCTCACATAACGTTAGGGTACAATTCAGTTAAGCTTTGTCACTGTGTAATGAGAATCTCCTTCTTTCCATTTTCCGATAAGACGTTCTTCATTTCCTACTGAGCCCTCCAGCGGCACCTTAACATTCATATTTCTGTCAACATTCCATTTATGATGATTTAGGTATTCTCTAAGGTTATACAGGTTCTCTCTACCATGTCCCTCATTTTCTTCTGAACGCTTGCTGGCAGAGTCCTAGTACCCAAATTTCTACCAAGAGCTTCTTCAAGGAAATCTAGCTGTTTTCTATCATGGCCCTCAAAATTCTTTCATCTTATACCCATTGCTCAATTCCAAAGCCTCTTCTACATTTTAATGCATTTGTTCCAGCAGCACCCCACTTCCTGGTATGTATGAGTTTCCTAACGCTGTTGTAACAAATTACCACAAACTTAGTGGCTTAAAACAACACACACTTATTCTCTTAAAGTTCTGGAGGCCGGAAGTCTAAAATCTAGGTATTGGCAGGACTGTGCAAATTCTGGAAGCTTCAGGGAAGAATCTGTTTCCATTTTATAGAGTCTACCTGCAGAAGGGAACCCTGAACTTGATGAATTTTCCCCTAAAAGAGTTGAGTTTTAAATTGGAAGTCACTGGTGCCTAAATTGGCAGGTGTAATTTTTCCTTTGCTGAATGTAAGTGAGGTCTCAGAAGCTAGGTTAAAATATAGATAAATGAAGAAGGTTACATTATTATACACCTTATTTCCTTTATTCTTGTGACTTTAAAAAAGTCTGCATACATACTGTCAAACCGTCCTCCAGAAAGAATGTACTAATTGGTGCCTTTTGCAGTTGTGAGTATCCCTTTCTTTTGAATCTTGCCAAAATTAACCACTTTTTAATTTTTTCTTTATTTTTGGCAATTTGATAAGGAAAAATGACACCTCTTTGTTGCTATAATTAGCATTTATCGAATTACAAGTGAAATTAGATATTTCTTTCATAGGTATTTGAGATATTTTTGAGTATGATAGATATTTCCTATTCATTCTTTATTCTCTGCTTTTATAAAGCTTTGTACATATCTTTATTATTGTCAGAGATGGCCATTTTTCTCCAAATTCTGTTATCTCCCTCTTCTTTGGCAATAGGAATGTGGCAGAGCATGTGGGTGCCCAGGGGCACTATATTTCTTTGTGGGAAGTTGTGGCCATGTGGCTAAATTCTTTCCAGTGGATATAAGTGGAAGTGATACAGGCCACTTCCAGGCCTGGCCCACAAGATCTCTTATGACATAGCACCACAGTGACATGGTAGCTGTATGCCGAAGATGGCAGACTCTTGTCAGTGTTGTGGAGGACCAGCTGTCCTGGACTATTGCATAAGCAAAATTTTCCTTCTGTTTTGTTTAAGCCAACTGTGGTTTACTTGAACATAACATACAGTTATAACACATTAAAGTCTTTATTTACTTAATCAAGCTTTCCACTTTCATTGACCTATGAGCAGAATTCTTGCTTTAGCCATCTCTGTAGCCCTATGGCACACAGTAAGTTTCCAATAAACTGAATGAATGAATACATTAGTTGCATATTTACTTGAAAAGATGCTTGCCGCTTCTAGTTCAATTCTCAGAGACATTGTTTGTTCCATTACCTGGGGGAAAAAGGGAAACTATACATGTGAAATACATGTTAACACTCAATTCCAAGACATGTTTCCACTTATAAAATGTGGTCCATTTTCTAACCTGATAAGTCAGAGATCAGAAGGTGCTGATTTTAGTCTTCTGACCTCTCAGGTGATGAGGAAGAAAATGGCTCAGGATGATTGTTTATCATGGCGTGACCATTACCACTTCAAACTGAGTTCATGTGAAACTTCAGGCCTCCTACCTGGAGGAGAGTAATTTTTTATCCCATACTACAAGTTAAATGGGCCCAGTGAGATCCAAAGAGCTTAACAAATCCTCTGCTTTGTCACAGTGAAGACCTTTGCCTAATGCAAGGTCTTATCCTGCAGATTGCTTGGGGCCAGAAGATAGCCTGGTTAATCTAAGCTGTTCCTACTTCCCTACGGTGTTCACTGAACTGGGTTTTTTTTTTTCCCTGTGAATAAAATAGGCCAGATCTGGGTTGGTTGCCATGGTGACTGTATCAGGAGCCTTTGGGCCCTCTATCTTCCACTGCTGACATTTCCTGTGCAATGAACCCCCTGTGGGGTGTGGGTGCCTCAGTCCACAACCTTACAGAATCACCTTCCCAAGAAGGTAAAGTTCATTATGAAAAGACAGGTCAGTTTCTAATGGAAATGGGTTCCTGATTACCTCTTCTGGGACATGGCTCTCTGGTCACATGTGGCTTTCCTAGATTATGATTTTAGGAACCCTCATAAATTAGCTCTCCAACCAAAATCCCTCTGCACTAGGGATTGCAGCCTTTGACTTCCCCATCTTCTTCAGCCAAGGTTTTCTGGGCCTGGAATGTATTATTCCTTAAGCAGGCTTAAAATATAAGTCTAGCCACATCGAGGCAAATTACTTCCTCTTGGGCTCAAGGGCAGTATCTTTTTAGCTGTCCTTTGGTTAGGAATGTGGTTTGGTTCCTTTTCTTCTTCCCAGGATTTAACCTGCTGCTCACCAAGGGCACTCTGGCTGGGTATCTAGACTATTGGCTCAGCCTTCTTGCACTGATGGATGGCCTTGCTCAAAATGGTGATCAGAGGAAGGTGGAATTTGCACTGTTGATCTAGGTTAAAGTATCAAGAGTTCTATTTAATCTTCCCTTCCTAAATAGTAGCCATGTTTCTGTATATCTGAATGTCTATATAATATTAATTAAATGGTAACCTTTTATGTGCCATATGCTATCTCAAATTCAATTCTTTTTTCTATCTGGCACGTCAAATTCCATATATTCCAAACCAAACTTGGTCACATCTGTCTGGACTACTTTAGTAACAACCTAACTGGTCCATCCATATCGACTCTTGCCCCTCTAATTTGTTCTCCACACAGAAGCTGGAGGAGCTTCTGAAATGCAAATGTGATTATGTCACAGGCTGAAAGCCTTCCATGGGCCTCCCCTTGCTCTTGGGACAAGGATGTGGCTGGCAGGGTCCCAATGCCTTTTCCACTTTGTGTTGCACATGCTGCCTTTTGTCTCCTCCAGCCACACTGGCCTGATTTTGGTTAACTCTCTGCACTGGGTTCATTTCTGCAACAGGGCCTTTGCCCAGGCTTCTCCCACCCCAATGCCCCTGCAACCGGTTTCTCTTGCTTTTCTCTTTATCTAGTTTTCTCTTAGACATTAGACATCTCTCAGATCTCTAAGTGTTGCTTTTGTAGGGATGGCTTTCCTGACCCCTAGACTAGGCCAGATTTCCCAATTACATGCTTTCATGGCATTTAGGGGTTCATGTTTCACAGTGTTCATGTTTGCAGGTAATTACGTACTAATTGTGTGATTATTTCCTCAATGTGTATCTCCCACACTAGATGGTGAGGTCCACAGAACACAACCTGGGTCTGTGATTATTCCTCATTCTATCTCTGTATCTAACACTGTGCCTGCAACACAGTAGGTGCATAATAAATGTCTATTGAATAAGTACATGAATAAGTACATGAATCTTCATAATCACTGGCAAGGTAGAGATTACTAATTTTACAGAATGAACAGATTTAGGGCAAAATCTCTCTATCTCTGTTGACTGCTGATTGAAAGTCTCAAAAATTTGTTATACTAATGTTAAAGTCTGAGGACCAATATCTGAGAATTAATATTTTCATCCTGTTTATGAGATTAGGAGCTTTAGGGGCCACCAGGAGCTAGAGGCATTTGGGAATGTGCAGAGGGAGGTCATCAGAGGTTACAGAGGACTAACCTGCTCTAGGAAGGCAAAAGGTTTCAACCTTCCTACACAGCCTGACATACTACCTTATTATTTAAAAAACAATTCTCTCATTCATCTGCATCCTCCACACCTGCCTCCCAATGATTTCCAGTGAGGATAGATACCTCTTCCCTGAGCTCCCATAGAGCATTATGTCTATCACTGTCCGAGCACTTCACGGTGGACTTCTTATGATTACCTTTTAATGTTATATTTATTATAGTTGTGTTGTGACTTTCCTACCACTTCCTTGTGAAAAGGAAGTGCAAACTTCCCTTTTCACACTCACATCTCTGTGGCACACGTACTGATACACAGTGTTTGGCATGCATTTTGTAATCCTTTACTCCAACTGCACATAAGATTCAGATTGGTGGCTGTTAATGGATCTCAAAGTCTGGATTCTGGGTCAGTTTGCTTGGTGTGGGGCCCAGACCTTAGCAATATTTCAAATCTCACAGATGATTTGAAATGTGCAGCCAAGTTTGTGAATCTTTAGATACTCAATCAGCATTTATTGCAGTGAACTAACTGGAATCATCTTTGTGAGTATGTGTGTGTGTGCATATGAGCAGTATTGGGGTCTAGGGAAGAATTAGCCTTGGAACTGGGAAACTCCTGTGCAGTTCCCCTCTTCCCCAGTGAATCTTACAGATTCTGAGGATCGGGATAGACTTGGAGGTTGGGGTTGGGAGGCTGCCAGAGACAAAGCTGAGCAATGTCATGGTTGTTAACAGGCACCTATTTCCTAGCTTTAAATGTGGGCTGGACATGAGAGCAGCAAGTCAGTAGTTTATCTGCTTTCCATTGCCAAATGTAGTAACAGGAACATTTTATCCTGATTCTGCATGCTATTTGGAGGTCCAAATCAATTAATTTATCTTGGGTTTTGCAGATGGTGCATTTGACTTTTATTCACTTGTTAATTCATTTACTCCTTCAATAAGTACTGATTGATTATGGGTACAGCACAATGCCACCTCTGGGGTCACATGAAGAATATGTTATACAGGTGCCCTGAAGAACTTACAATTTAGCTAGGTAGACAATATAGGCACATCAGACATGAGTGGCTGTACATTTTGCTATTAAGAGGTTAGGATTTGAGCCAGACAACTTGGTAGATTGCCTGGCCCATTATTTATTAGATGTGGACCCTGGGAAAGTTACTTTACTTCTCTAAACCTCAGTTTCCTCATATGAACATTTCTCTTCTGTGAATGATAATAAAAACTACATCATAGGGTTGCTGTGAGGACTAAATGAGGTCATTCCTGTAAAGCATTTAGTATAGTACCTGGCACATAGTAAAAATTCAAGTAAGTGTTAGCTGTTATTATAGGGAAGATAGCAACATGGGTCAGCAAGAGAGCAGGATTGAGAATAAAGGATATAGAGAAATTTAGAGAAGGTGGATATTGATGTGCTTATGGGGATTGGAGAAAGTCTCAGGAAGACAGAAATTGAGCTGGTTCTTGGAATGGGTATAATCTTGAGAAGCAAGAGGGATGTGCTGGGTGTGTGAGGTGGGGTTGAAGGTGAGAATTCTGGGTAGGGGTGAGTGCATTTGCTATTTGAAATATTGCAAAGCAATTCATTATCGGCCTGCACCCTCGCCTCTGCTTCCCAGGCTGCTAGGGAGTCTGATATATTAATTGGTTATGTCTGAGATTCTTCCTCTAACCCTGTATTCAGCAAGTGTGGTGCTTTATCGTTATGGACCAAATGTTCCAAAATGCCAGTCACAGTGCTGGGAAGTCTAAATTTAGCATACAGATCCTGGGTATTTAGAACTTCCAGTGAAAATTCTAGATTCTGAGATGAGGTTAAGACCGCTTTGACCCTTAAACTGCAGTTAACATTTTCCTTGAAAAATTCCAAACTTTAAAAGCCTGTATTTGACAACTTGCTTGCCAATATTTACGTTCCACTCCATTAGCATCACCAGGGCTGACTCTCCACTTTAAAAGATATGCATTTGTCTGGAAGAAATCACTGCTGTTTGCTTATTTCACTAGCTTATACAAATGTGCACATGGACAAACACACGCACACACACGCACACACACACACACACACACGAACAGACACTTAGCATGCTCCTAGCAGAAGTGCACATGTGCTCAGTGCCCTGGAAAGTTGTCCTGAGTGACGTCTTCTCTGTGCTTGTTTTCATCTGTTTTTATTTTCTTCAAGTGTTTATTTTTCCATATTCAGCTGTAAGTCTTCTGGAGAACTGAAAGGCAATGTATTATGAATCTCTAATGTTTGTTTTCAGGGCTAATTACTGTAAGTACATTTTGCTATGATAAGATCCCCAAATATGTGTAAATATGTGTTCCATGGATTTTAGAGTTAGGACTGCTAGTATTGCCTTGTACCCCAACAATAGAGACATAGACTTTGGGGACTATGAGGGAAAAGAAAATAATGAAAAATTCATTTTAACCTAGGTCTGTAGGTTGTTGATTTTTTAAAAAAGCCTGCTTTATTACAACAAGCTACAAAATGGAATTTGGACTGTTCCTTTTGCTGGTTGAGAGGTCATCAGAAAATACAGCTTTACCTAGGGTAGTGATTTTTAACCCTCTTTAGAGTTATGTGTGAATGAGTGGGTAGTCTTTAAGAATCTGATAAAAGCTATGGATGCTTATCAAGAAAAATACATGTAACCACATTATACACATTTTCTGCATACAATATATTTTGCTGCAATGTGAACAATCTTTCCCACAGTTAGAAAGTTAAAACGATTCCTAAAAGTACTCATGATCCTCTTAATTTCATTTTGCATGCAAAAACTAAGTCACATTTTGAAAAACCTCACTAAATCAAAATGTGCAAATAAGAGTAAAATATAATTTAGTTAAAAAGTAACTTTTATAAGATTGGCTATTGTTTATTTAGAGCAAGAGGTTGACATTATAGAGAATTTTTTGACATATAGTACAAATATCTGTCTTTCACATTCAGTTAATTTTTGGTGGTAATAAGGATGGCAAATTCTAACTTTCAGTGGTATTTGCTAGTAAAAGAGAGTTTTTACAGGTTACTGTGACAGATGAGGATGGGCTTATGTTGAGGAACACTAAAATTCTCTGAAACACTTTAAGTTGAATTCATATAATATTATTTTCTATGTTTTGAGTTCAATGAGGTCAACTTTGCTGATGTCCAAATCATAAAAGTTATCTTTGTTATGAAGGAAAAAATCATTAGTACCATACATTTAAAAATCTTTAGACCATCCAACAAAAGTAATCTTCAAGGGTTTTTTTTGCCTACCTATCCTGCAAAACAGCCAGCAAAGCCTTTTTACTCTTGGCTCTGGCCTTCAGATAGCCTTTCCCCAGCAATGCAAGGAGTACATAGCTTTTTCCAAACACCACTTCCACACTGGTAACCTGGTCAGAAGACTTTTCTTGGTAGCAGCATCAAAAATGGGCTCCGGATCTTGAAGAGAACAGCTCATTCAGATGGTCAAAAATGTGAACAAGTCACCTGTCATGAACGAACTCTTTTTTTGTCAGATTAGTCTGTGTATAGGCTTCATGAATCACTTGAGAGAGGTACAGGATTCTGCCTGAAGTCACTCAATTGCCTCAAAACGTATAGTTTAGAAAACCAGTGAACTTCGGCACCATTTCTTGACAAACCCTGTTGATAAAGTATAATTCAAGGCCCTGACTCTAAGTTGATGTGGACATGGCTTATTTTAGAATTATTGCCCTAATTACATGAATGTACAAAACAATGTCTGTGTGAAGTATGGAGGTTCTTTCTTTAACAAAAATGCTAAAGCGGGACACTTTGTGGAACAGCAATGTGCTCCATCTGTACCAGTGGCATCAACACTTTTTGTTCAAGGTTTTCCCTGGAAAAGATATTTTTATGATTCCAAAGGCATCCCATTAAGTATATGATACTTCCAAAGAGGGTTCACCAAATAGGCATCAGCATGTATGTGATAGGAAAACAAAGAACTGGCTACACTGAAAACTGCCAATGCTTTCATTCATTTACATGCTGGAGAGAACTTCTTTGGCTCAAGTATTCCCCAGACCTTCTTTAAAAAGAGGAAAAGCTGGTGACTCTGGATAAGGTTAACACTTCTTGACAGAGGCACTGATTGAGCATTTCTTCTCCAGGACTGCAAACACACTTGACTAGGGCAAGTGGCTGCAGGGTCTGCCCAGTCCGAAGGCTTTTTTTGCTTGGCCACAGGATGAGCGCTGGTGCAGGATGCTCTAGGACCAGGCTGTTGAGTTGCTGCAGTTTTCTCTAGTTTTGATGAAATCTTGCTTTTTTCAGTTCAGCCATCTTCTCATGAAAATTATCTATTCTTAACCAGGCATTCGGCAATGGACTTGCTTTGCAAGGGGCACCATGTTTTGGTGTTCATGTTTTTGGTGTTCATCATATTTGGGATGAAACCAAAGGAAACAAAATTTATTCTATTTTATTTGCTTCAATGTTTTCCTACCTAAGCTAGCCCATGTACTAAAAGATTAAGGCCTATAGTCATAATGACAGCTAATATCTAAGGAAAAGTCAGAGGAAAGCACTGTCACGATGATGACTTTGCTGCCTGACAATGTGTAGAACATCCTGTGCCACTCTGCACTTGTGCGGTAGGAAACAATTCCTTAAAAATAAAATTCGATAAAAATTTATATTTTCCACAGAGATAATTTTCAAGTTATTAAGAGCTCAAATATGACAAATTTCTCCTCCACTTTACTGACTCCTTAAAATCTATTCAAAGACTCATAACTCTTAATCCAGAGAAAGACCTGTTTTGCTGCAAAAATTCTTTATTTTTATTTTTTTGAGACAGAATTTCACTCTTGTCGCCCAGGGTAGAGTGTAATGGCATGATCTTGGCTCAAACTGCAACCCCTACTTCCCAGTTTCAAGCAGTTTTCCTGCCTCAGCCTCCTGTATCTTGCTGAGGAAATTCTGAAAAGATTGTAACTGAAAGAAGTGGGGATAGTATACTGCTTCCATCACTGTTTAAATAAAACCCAGGAACTCGCTAATAGCCCCCCAAAGTAAGTGAATTGATTCATCTGTTCATTTAGCCATTCTGTTCCTAAAAAGGCTCCCACAGAAATATGTGCATATCTCTATGATGCATTTTCTAGGTTCTGTTGAATTTTAACCTGACTTCTCAACTAGATTGGGAGCTCCCTGAGGGCAGGGCAATATTTTTATACTTTCAGGATAAATATATTTTGTGGTACTTGGCACATAGTGAGCCCTTGCAAATGCTTGAGGAGTGAATAACCATCACTTATTTTCAAATTAATCATTTAATAATATAGTTTAGATCATCCTAGGGATGCATAATTCATCACCAGTACTTAATACATATGACAGTTATAAACTGCACTTGTCTTTGGCCTTGGGTCTAGGGTTAATTAGTCTTGCCACTTTTGATAGACTCTATAATAAGGGCCCCAATCTCTTTTATGAAGGATAACCAGGGTAGTCATGTATAATGCCTAATTAAGAGACAGTTGTTAAATATGTAGGCATTTTTGCCAGTCTGCTAGGGTTCAAAGGGGATGGGGTCTTGTCAAGGCCAGAATATTGGGGGTATTTGATCTTTAGTGCACTAGTTGCTACGAGGTGCTCATAGCCCAAGCTCTCGTGGTTTCTTGAATGTGGATGTCACAGTTGCTCTTGTGCCATACTTAGTGGAGAGTCTTCTACACAGAGACACCTCAGTCCTAACCAACCTACTTAAGCTCTGCCTGGAGGCATGGCCAGGTTCTAACACCAGGATCAGGTACCTGGCTGAGGCTGTCAGCAACCCCCAGAACCAGTGGAAGCCTCTGACGTCAGGTCCACGGGAGCAATCACACAAACACAAAGGCTCCTCTCTGAGTCTGCTTTCTCTTCGGGTCTAACCATTAATGTTCTTATCACTTTTTTCACTTGCCTGGCACAGCATCTTTTCATCATTTTATCAACAGCTGTCATGGAAGCATATTAATTTAATAAACCCTTACAACGTGAAAAGATGTAAATTTTGGAAAAGGTGCTGAGGGGAGCATCCCACCCCTAGCCCCACCTTGAGTGGGTGCTCTGGCTGCTCTTTCTTTCCACCCCCAGGGGCAGCAGCGTCTTTTCCCCTTGTCCCTTCCTTTAAGCTCTCTTGAAAGAGCTTCAGCTTTCAAGACAGAAGGTAGGAGGAGGACCTTTTCAGTCAACTTCAGCTTTCTGCCCCGTAACACAAACACCCTTGAGAGAAGGGAACACAAAAACTTGGACTTCTCTGTGAAATGAGAAGGGGAAGATACAATGAGAACAAGCCACAGATGAATCGAGCAACGATTTTCTGGCTATACACTCTTGTTGAATTTCCTTAATTGGATGTCAGATATTCCCAGAAGTCCGGGATCTCAGGAATCACCCAATGTGAGACCCATACTATACGTCTCTACATTCAGGACTCTTTGTATTTTCTTTTTTCCTGCAACTTAAATATGTTGGGATTAAATAATATTAGAAAGTATTCTCATTCTATTTGAAATGCTGCCATGATATGCTAAAGAAAAATATGAAGCATCAATGGAAAGATAGTTGCTAACTCCTCTAAAATGTAACTTCTTGAGTCCTGCCTGATTTTTTCTAATTTTAGTTACTAAATAAATGACAATATTCCAGACCGTAATCCTAAACCTTCATTGAAAACATACACAAATATTTCATTCTTTTTTTTTTTTTTGAGACAGAGTTTCGCTCTTGTTACCCAGGCTGGAGTGCAATGGCGCGATCTCAGCTCACTGCAACCTCCGCCTCCTGGGTTCAGGCAATTCTCCTGCCTCAGCCTCCTGAGTAGCTGAGATTACAGGCACACGCCACCATGCCCAGCTAATTTTTTGTATTTTTAGTAGAGACGGGGTTTCACCATGTTGACCAGGATGGTCTCGATCTCTTGCCCTTGTGATCCACCCGCCTCGGCCTCCCACAGTGCTGGGATTACAGGCTTGAGCCACCACGCCCGGCCTATTTCATTCTTTAAAAAAGTCATGTTGGCTATATTTTAACCAGAAAAGGGGTAGCCACTTTAAATTTTTTTTTTTTTTTTTGCTGTTCCTTTAAGTGTTTGAAAGGATGCATGTTTCTCTCTAATTTCCATGAATTCCTGTGGGACAGACTGTCTCAGCCATCAGGAGCTAGGTCTTGGCCACAGACTGCACTCCATGACAAGATGTGTCTCCTGGGATCACTGCTTTTATTTGGGCAGGAAGGGTGCCTGCCTTATGAGAGTAACGGAGGCAGCAAAGATGAGCCGAACCAGAAGGGAGCGGCTGCAGGAAGAGAGGATGGAATTGCCGATGCTGGGAGCACATCCTGCCAGGGTTGGTCTCTCCTCAACTCTGTTAGTGTCTCCAACCGTGTCTCTATCAGACCCCTGTGAACAGGGCACAGACATTTCATGGGAGTCTGAGTGATGGATTCGAAGCAGTGCAACATAAAAACACAAATTTTCACTTTAAGCACAAACTGTGAAGTAGTGCAGCTACCCCAAATGAAAAGTGGAACAACCAAAACCAAAATAGCCGTCACAGACTGGAGGACCCAGCACATTGCAAATATTTTTACTGCTGCCACATGGCGGCGCCACCTTAGCTGTCAAACTGCATCTCAGTTGGGGGTCAACACTTTTTTTTTTTTTTTTTTTGATCCTTCTGTTGTTTTCAGGCACTTGAACGTCTGGGAGTGAAATTTGGTAGTTGTTGTCCTGTTATTTTAACATTCATTTCTTATAATTTAACAAAGTCATCTAAGCATTTATTAGGTGATGATATTTGCATGAGTGATGAAAAACATGCCAGAAATGTCAATAACTTTGGAATGGAAGTTAGAGGTGATAAAATACTACAAGGAAGACCGAGCAACTGCCATGATATGCTACAATGTAATAACAAGCCTTCTGCAAAATATTAGAGCTAATGCTAAGAAAATAAAAAGCAGTATTAGAGCACATTTTTTACAATGTTTGTGGATTTATGTGCCCCTACAATGCAGCCTCCATTTTATGTTTATTTAGAAGAGCAATTAGTCTTGAAATGTGAGAGGCCTTCAAGAGCTCATCTCTGACATAAACCTGACAAATTTTGTTTGTTTACTGCCCCTCCTCTCTCCTATTATGTGGTTTCCTAATAATAAGGGGCCTCAACTTTTTCATGTCTCATCCTAATGCCTAGCAAGATCCCTGAAATACTGCAGGGGTTTGGTCATGATTTGTAGAACAAACAAGTAATAACTAACATGGAGTATCATTTTATATGCCCAGAAACAGGTTAGTACTTTATATGCATTAACTCCATTAATGCTCATACAATCTTGAGGAGGAAGCATTTTCATCTGCAGTTTTACAGACAAGGAAACTAAGTCTCAAAGAAGATAAATACTGTGATCCACAGTCACATAACTAGTGATTGGCAGAGCCAGCTTTGGACCAGTCAGACCAACTAATTGGAGGGGTAACTGATTGTAATTAAAACTATAACTGACTTTGAGAGCAGAAATGATTTCTGGATACTACCAAGCATCCTTTAGGCACTGACTGGGTGGATGCACTTTTCTGACCAGCTGATGAGCAAAGGTAGATCTGGGACAAGTTTGAAATTAAAAGCTAGAGAGAAGTGTAATCTACACTGGTGGTTCTTAAAGTTTGATCTTCAGACCAGTAGCATCAGCATCACCCAAGAACTTGTTAGAAATACAACTTCTCGGGCCCCATCCTAGACCCTAAATAAAAAATACTGGGGTGGGGTCCCAGCGATCTGTGTTCAACAAGCTCATCAAGTGATTCCGATACATGGTTGAAGTTGAGAGCTACTGACCTATACAATAGAAGGAAAAGTGCTATGTTTGGACCTGGAATTCTTGGGAGCAACTGGGAAGGAGGGAGTGAGAAGGGGAAAAGGTTGAAGGTGAGAGGAGAAAGACAAAAATCTGGAGATATTCAGGTCTTATTATGGGATGGAGTGGCCATGATGGGTGGCTGAGAGGAATAGGGATGTCTGAAATCTAATATCTAGTTCTGTAGCATAAATCACCTTAGTTTGCTCGAACATCCAGTAATGTCTGATTCTCAGACCAACACTTGTGTGAATGGTCTTTTGTAAACATCAGAGAAAGAGGTTGACTTATATTTTCTACCAGCACATGCTAGTCATAGAAATTATCCACTGATAGAACAAATTCAGCATAAACAGGAGCATGGAGCCAGAAAGAACTCTGAGAAGGTAGTTTGTATAAAACAAAGGACATGGGAGCCACTCTTATCTGGCTTTTAAGGGTTGGGTTAATCCAAGATAGCATGGATTGGAGGATGAATTCATAAACTGAGGTTCTGGCCCTTGGATGTCATGGGCTCAATATGTTTTGACGACCGAACACTGATTCCTAACCTTCAGGACTGGTTAGTGACTAATCAATTAGTATGGAAGTGTAGGGTGTCAACATTTACATAATCTCCAGCAGCTAATAGGTATACTTTGTCTGGTTATTTAATGTTGCAAAATAAACCACTTGAAAACTGAGTGGCTTAAAACAAGGACATTTATTTTGTTCATGAATTTGTGATTGAAGCTGGGCTTGGCAGGGATTGCTCTTTTCTTCCCTCCTTGGCATCTGTTGGGGCAACTTGAAGAAAGGGCTGGAATCATCTGAAGGCTTGCTTACTCACAAGTCTGGCTGTTGATGCTGGCAGTTGACAGGATTCTTAGCTGGGCCTGTCAGCTGGAACACTTACATATGGCCTCTCCATGTAGCCTGGGCTTCCTTACAACATGGTGGCTGGATGCCAAGGTTGAGAATCCTGGAGAGAGACAGCTAGTAAGCAGCCATATAGCATTTTATGACCTAGTCTTAGAAATCCTGCAGTGTCACTTCTATCATGTTTTATTAGTCAAGGCAATCACAAAGTCTTACCTAATTTCAAAGAGAGGAAACGACTGTATTTCCTGATGAGGGTGTGGTAAAGTTCAGGAAGAGCTTGTGGAACCAATGACATTGATGAAGCCATTTCTTCTTCTTTTTTCTTGGAAATAGAACCCCTTCATTTCAAGAGAGACTGGCTTTCAAGGAACCTCTGTGCAGGCTGGAGGTGGGCAGGAGTGGGGCTTGGGAAAGATAGTGGCCCCACTATCTTGGGGGGTCACTTGGGAAGATAGAGGTAATTTAATTCGCCTAAAGTCAACAGCTGAGACGTGGTAGATTTAAAGAGAGGCCTTCAGAGCTCCACTGTACACCTGAGAAATATAAAAGAAATTGAAAAAGTTCAGGCTGGCCAAACTGCACATTGGGGTCAGCCTTCATTCCCATGGATAGTCTGGGTTAAAAAGGTGTGAGTGTCACACCGGGGCCTGTGGGAAGGGGCAAGGGGAGGGAGAGCATCAGGACTAACAGCTAATGCATGTGGGGCTTAATACCTAGGTGATGGGTTGACTGGTGAAGCAAAACACCGTGGCACACGTTTACCTGTGTAACAAACCTGCACATTCTACACATGTATCCTGGAACCTAAAAAACATAAAAAGATGAGAGTGTCCACTGTGAACCAGGTAAGGGTGGGACATGAGAGACAGTTGGCAGGAGGTTGCTTAAGTGCTCTACCATAGGCAGAATGTCAGCAGAGGCGGCAGATGGATAATCACATTCTTGGGGGCTGCAGCCAGGTAAGTGATGACCTGGAACTCCGAAGGGCTCTGCGGTTCCCAAAAACTTTTTGTGGAACACATACATATACACAGTGACACACACACTCTATCTCTCCCTCTCTCTCTTTTGTGACAGATGAGGAAGGATCTAAGCTTTGTGTCTGAGCTGAAGAGATACTGGGTAGATTCTACATGTGAGGGCATAAGAGCCCTGGAGGGAGGGGAGATCCTGAGACTATGAGCCACCAGAATCCACCGAGGCCACAGGAAGTGCTTAGGACTTCAAAAGGCTGTGGCTTTGCAGGGTGGGGCTTAGGTTAATATTACATAAATCTGGAAGTACAGGGAGGTCCCAGAGGACCCTGGGTTCCAAGGGAGTGTTAAATAGCTATTGTATGGTGGATCAGGGTGCTGCTTCGCTTCTCTGGCAGAGAATTTGTCTTAAAATATTTAGACTTACTGTTTCCTCAGATTAATCTAACGTGTTGGATATCCATTGCATTCCATGGAGTGTAAAGGGTCTTTTATGCTATTTCATTTGATATTGATAATCACCATATGAAGAAGTTGCTGTAAGTATGCTCTTTTTGTAGATGAGGGAATGGACTCTAAGAGGTAATTTAATTCACCTAAAGTCAAACAGCTGAGATGTAGATTTAAAGTGAGGTCTTCAGATTCCCAGGCTAAAATCAATTCTTATAAATGTCTCTTTAGCTGTCATATACCCATGAGAGGGAGAGTGGGTGGGTGGATGGATGCCCAGTGATAAAAATGAACACAGATTTAGAGCAACTTGAAAAGGATAGGTTTGTATAGAAACTTTGAAAAGGGAAAATTAGAAGGTTAAAAACAAGCTGAAGGAAGGGGCAGAGAGATAGTTTGGGTACTTGTTCTGCCATTCTGTTTGTTCTTTATAACGCAACAATGTATATCAGTATCCTGATTGGTGGCCTGCTCTATGTCAGGGATATGTGACAATAGGTTTCATGTGCTTCCCTAGTGAGTTGTGTTGAGAAGGCTTCTGAGGCTCAGCTCTGGTTCATTGCTGAAGAGTGCTGTGATCAGTGACTGGTGTCTGCCACAGGCAAGAGAAATAAAAGTGGGGGCCTAAATGCTGTCATGTGTTACTTTTGAATATATTTGAATATTACATTGTTCAAATATATAAATATTCAAACATATAATAATAAAGTCAGCCAGGCACAGTGGCTCATGCCTGTAAACCCAGCACTTTGGGAGGCTGAGGCGGGTGGATCACCTGAAATCAGGATATCGAGACCAGCCTGACCAATATGGTGAAACCCCGTCTCTACTAAAAATACAAAAATTAGCCAGGCATAGTGGTGTGCACCTATAATCCCAGCTACTCGGGAGGCTAAGACAGGAGAATTGCTTGAACCTGGGAGGTGGAGGTTGCAGTGAGCTGAGACTGTGCCACTGTACTCCAGCCTGGGCAACAGAGCAAGAATCCATCTCAAAAAAAAAAAAAAAAAAAAAAAAAAGTCTTCCTTTCCAGTTTTTCTTTCCCCAAACAAAATTAGCTCCATGCCCTTTTACCTTTCACCCACAAATCTTTGTAGGCTTTTGTTTTTTTCCCCCCTAAACATTCTATATGAACATCAAGGTCTTCATCCTCATTTATAAGCACGAATGACATATTCATCTGTTTCTTGAGGGAAAAGGCTGCCCAGTGAAGAAACAGGACACAGACTTGCCTTCCTCCTTGTACTCACTTTAACAGCCTCTCACCACTGCTGGGCTTCACAATATAGCCTTCTCCCTGCCTTCTGAAAAGTCGGGTGCAGAGCCTCTTTATTTCTTAAAGTACATTGACACTAATTTGGTTTTGAGTATTTTTAAGAATCTTTCAAAATCCCTTACAGTGACTGAAAATACCCTGGGGTGTTGCAAATTCAGAGCTGAGGATTATTGTGGAGAAGCTAAAGCCATGACTGTGTCCATAACAACCAGGGGAAAGTGCCTCTTTGGTTGTTTTGTCTGTTGAATAGCTGATGGTAGTTGTTTTTGCATCAGATAGAGTAAGTGGATCAGACAGATAACACATATACAGACAGATGGTGCTTGTGTTTAGATGACACCAAAATATTTGTCTTAAAGACAACATTCTGGAATGACAGAATTGAGCTTGACTGCTTTTATTTTCCTAATTTAAAACTGTTTTGCTCAGCCTCAGGCAGGCAGCCTAGAGTGGTAGGGAAAGTGTGGGCTTTGGAGGCAGACAGTACTGGATTAGGCTCTCGGTTCTGTTCCTTGAGAGCCTTGTAACTTCCTAATTTGGAAGATGGGATCAGTGGTGTAATGATACTGATTCTCATTTTGAATATGTAATCCTGTATATGAGAGTTCGGAGGGAAAATGTATATGAAACTCTGCACTGGATGCTCAGCAAATGCTAGTTCTCCTTCTGGCTTCTCTTCTCCCTTTGCAGACAATAGTAAGTGTGAAGGGAGCTGTGGCCTCCTTGATGACAGAGGTAGGGAACAGAGTTCCTGAAAGCTCAGACACCAGTGGAGGATAGGGAGTGTCCTGGCAGCAGGGCAATCCCTAAAAATGCAGCAAGTTACCTGAGTCTTGGCTCCCAATTCAGAGAATTTGGCATCCAGGTAAGGCACAGGAAGAAGTATAGCAAGAAAAATAAATAGGTCAAGGTTGTAAGTCTGCTCATCAAAAGAGAGAAGGCTGCCTTTCTCCTCCCAGCAGCAGCAGCAGCAGCAGAATAAAGACAAGGAATCAGATTGTGTGGACCAAGATGAAGAAACAAAGCATGGCACAGGGCGGCCTGGGGGAGGATAAAAAGCCATATTTCAGTTTCGCCACCTTCTATGCCAAGAAGAAAGCAGCTCTGAAAGAAGGTTCTTTCTTCACGTCCAGAAGTCTGGAAAGAATGTATCTCTTGCTAGAGGCTGAATGGGATAGACAACATGAAGATCCCAGAGAAAGAGGTTTGACTAGGAAAGAAGCCATTTTTCAGGTTCAAGAAAGGAAGAAATTCAAGTGGAGGCAGTGACACGGTGACAGCTGTGAACCTTAGTCTCTAAATCATCAAATATTTCTTATATTATTATTATTATTTTTTGAGGTGGAGTCTTCCTGTTGCCCAAGTTGGAATGCAATGGCGCAATCTTGGCTCACTGCAACCTCTGCCTCCTAGGTTCAAGTGATTCTCCTGTCTCATCCTCCCAAGTAGCTGGGATTACAAGTGTGTGCCACCACACCAGGCTAATTTTTTGTATTTTTAGTAGAGACAGGGTTTCACCATGTTGGCCAGGCTGGTTTCTAACTCCTGACCTCAGGTGATCCACCTGCCTCGGCCTCCCAAAGTGCTGGGATTACAGTTAAGAGCCACCACACCTGGCTTTCTATGTTTTTATGATAATTCTTTTTTTTTTTTTTTTGAGATGGAGTTTTGCTCTTGTTACCCAGGCTGGAGTGCAATAGCACGATCTTGGCTCACCGCAACCTCCGCCTCCCGGGTTCAGGCAATTCTCCTGCCTCAGCCTCCTGAGTAGCTGGGATTACAGGCACACGCCACCATGCCCAGCTGATTTTTTTTTTTTTTTTTTGTATTTTTGTTAGAGACGGGGTTTCACCATGTTGACCAGGATGGTCTCGATCTCTTGCCCTTGTGATCCACCCTGCTCGGCCTCCCAAAGTGCTGGGATTACAGGCGTGAGCCATTGCGCCCGGCCTATAATTCTTAAATGTGTGTATGTGTGTGTGTTTTAGACTCTGTTTTAGTTTCCTAGGGCTCCTGTAACAATGTACCACAGATTTTGTGGCTTTAAAGGATAGAAATTTACTGTCTGGCAGTTCTGGAGGCTAGAAGTCTGAAACCACTGTGCTGCAGGGCCATCCTCCCTTGGAAACCTGTAAGGGAGAATTCTTGCCTCTTCATATCTTCTGGTGATTTGCTGGCAGTCAACAGAATTAGTGTTCTTTGGCTTGCAGCTGTATCAGACCCAGCCACCCTTGTCACATACCATTCTCTCTATGTGTCTGTGTTGAAAATGTTTGCCTTTTATTATGACAAGAGTCTTATTGGACTAGTGCTCACCTGAATGACCTCATTTTAACTTAATTTGGATCTTTGTATCTGCAAAGATCCAAATAAGGATCTATTTCATTGACACTGGGGGTTAGGACTTCAACACATCTTTTTGAGGGGATGCAATTTAACCCATAACTGACCCCTTATGGGCATCTAATGAAAATTATGGATATGTGTATAGAATACAACATTTTGTGCATGATTTTAGTGGGGTCACACAGCTTAAAAGCCTGTTGTAGACTCTTTAGAGACTTGCTCCTCCAATTGTGATCCAGCAGCAACAGCATCATCTGGGAGTTTTCAGGAATGTGAAATCCCAGGCCCTAAACTAGACCTGTTGAATCAGAGTCTACATTCTGGTAAGATTCCTAACAAACCCTGCTCTAGTGATCTGCAGCCCCTAGCTGAAGAAGATCCACTTCTCGCTCTCTCTTGTTCCATCTCTGGTTTCTAGCTGGTAGAATCAGGCTTACATGTCCAAGTCTTGTTCCCCACTGTTAAACACACCTGCTTCCACTGCAGCCAGGCCAGTGTTCTCTCTGTGCCATAAGCAGAGCACACCCATTCCCTCCTTTCTTTCCCATGCTTGGAACACCTCTGTTATCATTCATTTATTCAATAAACTTATATTGAGCTGTTCCTTTGTGCTGGGTCTTGTATAAGAAAGCATATGCTATAGTTCTGTCTCTCAAAGAGTCCTCATCTGGCTTCCCTTCTTCTTTGCTCACGTGAACTTGCTTGTTCTTCAGGGTCCACACTAAGGTCCACTCCACTTTTCCTGAGCACTTCATCTCTGGGTGCATTTCATGGGTGCAGTTGGGTGCTGGTGTAGCACAATTCACCTTTTTTCCCCCCTTAGTAAGAGAAATGCTATTAGAAGTTGCAGGCAATTTTGTTCTAGAGGTAGAGTCGTAAACTCCTTCACTGAGTTCATTTGGGAAAAATCTCCAGAATGGGCCATTTGATTATACAAAAGCAAAAAGGGTCAATTTGTTGAATCTACCAAATATATTGATTTGTCTTTTAAACTTATTTTGGGAATTATTTTTCTTCAATTTTTTAAACGAATGTGATTTTTTTCCCCTGAATATTGTCAATGAACAATTTCCATGTTTTTGTTGAATACCTTCAGTCAATATAGTCTTCCTGAATTATCCATTTAATTGCCATTTCTCCTCCTGCATTGCAGATTCCCTCATCCTGTTGTGCATTTCTGTTTTCCTGTTGCACTCTTTGTCTTTTGACTTGCGGTAGCACTGATGTGCTTATTATCCTATGGAGGCAAAAATCTTTGTTTTGCTCACTGATGTTTCCCAAGTGCCTAGAATAGGGCATGGCTCATAAAAGATATCCAGTAATATTCTTCAATAAATGCATAGTTTTTTGAATATAACTATATTTTCTGTGTTTTCCATATATTTTTCTTAGGTTACACTTATGTATTATTCTATTATAGAAGTCATTTTCCCTGCTGACAACATTTTAACATTTACAGGTTGTTTTGCAAATTTCATCCATGACCAATTCACTAAATTTGCCAAGTGACAAATATACTGATTTACAAGGACTTTTTGCTGTAAAGTTTACAACAATTTGAGATGATTTTAATAGCTTTGGAAAAATTCTGTAGTTTTAACTGCAGGTTTTCTTTCCTTTTTTTTTTTTTCTTTTTCTTCTTCTTTTTTTTTTTTTTTTTTTTTAGAGAGATAGGGTCTTGCTTTGTTTCCCAGGCTGGAGTGCAGTGGTGTGATCATAGCTCATTGTAGCCTCTAACTCCTGGACTCAAGTGATCCTCTTGCCTTAGCCTCCTGAATAGCTGGGACTCTGGCTATGTGCCACCATGCTCAGCTAATTTTTAGTTTTTTTTTTTGGTAGAGATAGAGTTTTGCTATGTTGCCCAGGCTGGTCTTGAACTCCCAGCCTCAAGTAACCCTTCTACCTTGGCTTCCCAAAGTGCTGACACTGGAGGCCACTGCACCAAGCTTCATTTTGTCCTCTTGACAGTGTTTTCAACAATATTTCTTCCATTTGTGTTCGTCCCAGTTCTGTGCTGCTACAGCTGGAGGGAGTTGGGATAGAAGGAGGTGCTCTTCTGTTAGAGACCTTAAGCAGGGGTAAATTAGTACTCAGCCCAGCACAGACTGCTGATCCTGAGAGGGCAGAGGCTACAGGACAGGACGGGGTGGGTGGAGGGTGGCAAGAGATAAGGCAGAGAGCTGGGAAGCTGAGGGCAGTTTGCAGAGTCTGAAGACATTAGGTCATGGCTCCCAGTAGCCTCCTAGGTCCTGGTAATCCCTTCACAAATTTTAGAATTTGCTTTCAGTGAATTAACCTAGACCATGTTTTGCTTTGGAGAAAAGCTTGCTTGTCTGAGCTGTGTGTGAGCTTTCTCCTGAAGAGAATAGCTGGTCCTCCATTGGGAGTTTGTCATGAGCTTGGATTGGGTTAGGGAGATCTTGGTCTGTCTTAGGGATAGGGAGAGCCGGGTGCTCAACTCAGTGGTGAGGAGAGGGCAGAAGATCCCTCTGGGCGACTATTGTAGTGACTGATGTGTGAGATGTGGTCAGGACCCCTGAAGCAGATTTGTCCTAGTGAGCCCCTCCAATAGTAGTGGAGAAGCTTGTTTCGCTTCTTGAATGGAACTGGGGCAATGGGAGCTGAGATGGCTGGAGAAGCCACCAAGTAGACATTGCGATGAACTAGCAGAGTTGAAGAAAACCAGTGGTTTAGAATAATGTCATCTGCCAGAGGCAACAGACAAGCACAGATACAGATCTGGGGAACATGTGAGGCCTTCTTGGGGATCCCTGAAAGTACAAGGGGCTTAGGGTAGCCTAGTTAAAATTTGAATGTCAACACTCTGCAGGATGGGCACTCAGAGTCTTTGTAATGTGAAGACTGTACTTTTGTGTCCCAGGCTGGGGATGTTTGAGGACTTATCAACGATCCCTACATTTTCCCTAAGCTTCCAGTTCTACCCTGGGTTCCTGATTCACATGTAGCAGCCCAAAGCATTCATGATTTTCTTTTGTAGAACTTGCTCTTTGCCAGTCCTGCCAAGCATCTAGGACAGTGTCCTGAAAAGGATGGGAATTTACCTGCCTTAATTTTGTCTTTCACACTTACTTCCTAGGGTCTTGTAAGAGTATGTGTAGGAACCTGATGCACATCAGACCTCTTCAGGTCAGCCTGACCAGAAGGTCCAGCCTTTCACAGGTTAGTGAGGGGGCTGCAGGAGTGGCTGCAGACTGTCCAGGGCACTCCTGAGAGAGTGAACATTTCTGCTTCTCAGGCTAAGTCTGTTTCCTGACAATGAGAAAGAACTTGGGAATGTGTTGGCTCTTTCTCCTCTAGGGGGACAATTAAAGTGCTACAAATCTCAAAAGTGTTGGTTCCTAAAGGTGTCACATTGGGTGAATATAAATAAGCTCCATGGAAAGTGGGTAAAACCTCTGAGCACACAGGGCCTCTCCTTTAGTAAGTGGCTGCTGATCCCGGCAAAGTGGGTGGCCAGGTGGGAAGGACAAAGACAGGATTATATGCTCTCATGAACTTGAAATAAAATCTTCCAGGTGCCTGCCATGTTAAGGAGGAGCTGGGTCATTTGAGGAATATACTTAAAACAATTTCATTATTTTTCCTGCACTGTAACATAGAGAGTGTGGAATGACCATACAGATTACTTAAGCAAAGGATTGTTTCTTCTTTCTGAAGCACTTTTGTTGACATGAGCCTCACTAAAGAGAGTTTTCATGATAACAGATAATAGAGAGGTTCTTTAATACTAGAATGAGGAATTCCTTTATTGTATTTTCCTCCTTCGTCTTTTCTTTATTAGAGGTAGGTCATGAGAATTATCCTAGAAGGGTGTTATAATACCATTTTACAAATTAAAGTACTGAGGATATGTGAGATGGATGAATTTCACCCATTCATTCAGTAAGTCAAGTAACACATACTAACAGATTCTTACTCTGGGCTAAATTGTGTGTTCAGCTGTGGGTATACACCTGTGGACAAATGTACAACCCCAGCCTTTAAAAGTGTATAATCCAGGGTACTTTATAGTCAGGTAAGCACTGAATCCGGTATACATTAGAATCCCCTAGGAGCTTTTTTTTTTTTTTTTTTTTGAGACGGAGTTTTGCTCTTGTTGCCCAGGCTGGAGTGCAATGGCGCGATCTCGGCTCACCGCAACCTCCGCCTCCTGGGTTCAGGCAATTCTCCTGCCTCAGCCTCCTGAGTAGCTGGGATTACAGGCACGCGCCACCATGCCCAGCTGATTTTTTGTATTTTTAGTAGAGACGGGGTTTCACCATGTTGACCAGGATGGTCTCGATCTCTTGACCTCGTGATCCACCCGCCTCGGCCTCCCAAAGTGCTGGGATTACAGGCTTGAGCCACCGCGCCCGGCCCCCTAGGAGCTTTTTAAAGATCCAGTGTTCTGGGTCACTGTTAGCATTTTCTGAATTAGCATCTTCTCTGGGATGGGTTTGAGAAACCATATTGAAAACTGCCTAGGTGGTTCTGAGGTTCTCCTAATTAGCAACTGCATTGGGTGAGACTCACAGGCAGTTACACCTAGCATGTGAAAAATGATAAATGCTAACCTGGGCATCAGGGCAGGGTCCTGTAGGCATCCAAGCAAGGAGCCTACCCAGCGTTGAGAGGTCAGGCAGGGCTTCCTGGAGGGAAGAGATATCCAAGACTTATGTTATTTATCTATGTGCCCTTCCTCTTTTAGCTGCACTGGAAGGTCTCCTTAAAGAAAATAAAGTGCCACTCATTAAATGGCATATGTAAAGGGATGTTGAAATACCATTATAACATCCTTCTAGGATAATTCTCATTAGCTACCTATAAAAAGAAAAGATGAATGAGGCAATGGTAAGTAGGGTGAGACCTGGGATGGCATACGTGCACTTGGCCGTGCGGTCCCAGAAAGACGATGTGTGATGGGGCATACCAGACCCTTGGATTCAAATCCCAACTCTTTCACTTGTGAAGGTCACTTTGCTCATCTAGTCATCCTAGTGTTGCCATGAGGATTACACAAGTCAGGACACGTAAAAGTCTTGAAGCCATGCCTGCCATCTGGAAAACCTCAGTGCATATTATTGCTAGTACTATTCTTTCTTGGTTTTCCTTGTGGCAAAGAGCAGGAGGAATTTTGCAAACAGACTACTTCAACAACGTGTATTTAATTAACTCTTCATGGAAGCCTATGGATTAGGATGAACAACATGAGAGATCCACTCAAGTACACTTTCCTCTTGGTGCCTTCAGTAACCCCATTCCCATTCCCTGGCAGTGTTAACAATCCCTCCCTGCACCCATGAGGAACCTGTAAATCCTAGTTCACATTTAGGGACACCTTTCTCATAAACATTCGCTTCCCTGCCAGGCTGGAGCTATCTGAGGCCTTAGAGGGCCTGGGCTGGATCTTGTTAATTTTATATTATCCCCAGCATCTACCTCAAGTTTTATCATATTTATTTTATGAATACATGAATAAGCAGACTTTTAAACTCTTATCCCTGATTAAGATCATATCATAGCAGAGAGAGGAGAAAAATTAACCAAGCTTTTTCAATCTCATCCAAGGTCTTATCTGTTCTCTCTGAATTGTAGCTGCATCTTTCTTACAAAGGTATACCCTGTACCATTCCTCTAGCTTTAAAGAAGTGCTCTCTCAGAGACTGACTTGGAAGGCCCGAGCTGATTCCCCAACCTGTAATAAAGTGTATGTATAAAGATAGCAGTGTTGTTATACAATTTAATTAGTACATCATTCAGACATTTGGACCAATGCCTGGCTCTTTTTCGCATGTTCATTTAGCTTTTAGTCTGACTCCCATGTGAAATAAACAAAAAGGCTAATTGCTTTTGGATTTTAGCACTGGGTGAAATACCTGGATTCATTATGTGAATCATATTTTATAGGTTGATTAAAGGTTCTACTGGTAAATGAAAAATTCCAAGATGACAGCTGTAATACTTAAAGCAAGGCAATTGAAAGGTTTGGGTTCCCAAAGGCAGCATATGAATCCATCTGACATGTTCCTAGTTTTCAAAGCAGTATAAAATGTTTGCACACTGATGAGAGCATTGTCTCAGGATGGTGAGAGTTTATATCTTCAAAACAGTGACATGCTGGTAAATGCGTAAGAATTAGCTCTTCAGGGGAAAAGGAAAAGCCCTGATTTATAGTGTTCACCGATTCCCTTGGTGTAAATATTCCCACATGGCTAGTTTTAAGCCAGTCATTAGGAGTTGAGAAGAGATGCATACAATCAACTCTCATCAGCACTTTTGAACTGGCTCTTGCACACCATGGCTTTCTTGCCCATGATGCAAAATGGAGTTAGGCCTGACCTCAGAGGCTAGAGTGGGTTTTCCAGTAGTTTCTGCAGGATGTCAGGGAGGGGCTGGCTGGGGACAGTGGCTTCCTTATCCTGAGAACTTTAGGGGCCAGGAAAAGGAGGTGTATATCTTCCAACAAGCAGATGAGGGGACTTGCTTGCATCTTGCATTTTCAAGTGTGCTTGAGGCAGCATAGGGTAGGATGTATGTGTGGCCTCTGCTGTCAGATAGGCTTTGTTTGCAGCCACCTGCTTTCCACATTCATTTAATGGAGGATTGTCTGGGGAATTGAAAGGGTGCAACTGGCTTAAAAAATCTCTGTAACTGGTTTTGAAAGCATTTGTGGCACAGTGCCACTCAGTAAATGGCACTTGTTATCTGTAGCCTGAGGCAGCACCCAAAGTATGGGAGAAGATGGGCTTTACCCCTGTCCAATGCTTATTGTACCTTTGTATGCTGAGTGCTCTGCTTGGTGTTGGATTATGAAGAAAATTGAGACCGGGGCCCTGCATGTGGGGGCTGGCAACCTACAGGAGATCTTTTGGAATGTGATTTGGATTAGTCACAAGACTTGCCTCTCCCTCTCATTTTCCATGACAGTAGCTATGTGATTGTTATATACTAATTAGAGTTTTGGGTCCAGCTGCCCGGCAGCAGGTGTGCAGACTACCTGGGGTAAACAAGAGTTTCTCTAGTGGTCTTCCAGGCATCCCAGGTCCTCCAAAAAGCTGGAAATTTAATCTCTCAGCCATGGAACCAGCACTGTCATCTGGAAGCTCCCCTACCTCATTATTGCAACATATTAACAGTGTGAAGTTGTTGCCTCACCCAAGCCTAAAAGAGAGTTCGTGACAGTGATAATTACTAATGTGAGTTTGTCCCTTATCCTGTGCCAGGCTTTGTGCTGAGCGTTTTCGGCCATTGTCTCATTTAGTCCTCACAGTACCTCTGTGAAGTTAAGCTTCTTGTCCAAGACCATACCACCAAGTCGGCACTGGGATGCAAATCCAGATTTGACCCCAAAATCCAAACTGTTTATTCTTACGTCATTGTATCTCTCCCTAAGCCTGGAAAATGAACAAGGAACGTTGCACAGGGGCAAATCCCTCATGTCCTCAAGTCCTTCATCCAGCTTTCCTATCTACTACTCCCAGAGGGCTTGGTCCTGCTCAAGGAGGGAATTTCGATAATTCCTCCTCCACCACCAGTCTGTCTGACTATGTCCTGCCAAGACAGTTAAGTTCTATAATCCCACTCCCATTTATTGTATGCTAGTGGAATATACCTTCCACTAGTTTCCCAGAGGGATCTATGAATTTAGAGTCCAGAAGCGTCCAGAAACTAACACTGCTCACAATTGAACTGGCTTAAGGTTAGATGATTTTCTTGCCAAACACCCAATGGAATTAGTGAACTGTTACAAAAATCACTGTGATTGAGAAAAGGCCTAAAGTTTCTATGGGAGAGAACAATAAATTGAAACAGCTGCTATGCTTCTATTCTGGACATGGGTTGGCCTTTGCAGAGAGCAGAGAACAGGCCGGAGGACCAAGAGGTGGCTGGTTTTGGAGATGACTCCAGCATCAAGCAGAGAACTAGATACATGGTTTCTGAGAGCTCTATCAAGTCTTAAGTTCCAAGTCATCTGTGCCTCCCCTGAGGCCAGCAAACTTCAGCAAGGAGGCCCGAGGCCCGAGGCTCATGAAACTATTAATCACTCAATCAAAAAAAATTATATCTATCACCTCCAAAAATGTCCTGAAACCCTACAATAATCCTTTCCTGTCATCATTCCCCTTCCTTTCCTCACTATCTCCAAGCAACTATTCATCAGCTTTATGTCACTATGAATTAGTTTACATTTTCTAGTATTATGTGTTAGTGGAATCATATCATGTGTATTATTTTTTTTTGCTTTGCGTTCTTCATTCAGCCTAATTATTTTAAGATTCTTGCCTATTGTATGTGTATCAATAGCTTTTTTCTTATTGTTTAGTAGTATTCACTGTGTGGATATACCACCAATTGTTCATCCATTCACCTGTTGGTGGGTAGTTGGGTTGTTCACACTCTTTGGTTATTAAAATAAAGTTTCTGTGAACATTTGTATAAAAGTCTTTGTGTGGATATAAGCTTTCATTTCTCTTGGGTAAATATCTAGGAGTTTTGCAATGGCTAAATCTAATGATAGGTGTATGTTTAACATTTTGAGAAACTGCCAAACTTTTTCCAAAGTGGTTGAACCATTTCCCACCATCATTTGTATTGGAATTCCAGTTGCTCCGTATTCTCACCAACACTTGCTATGGTCAGCCATTTTAATTTTAGACATTTTAATATGTGGGTAGTAGCATTGCAGTGTTTTAATTTGCACTTGCCTAATAGCTAATGATGGTTAGCTTTTTCCATGTGTTTGTCGTCTGTGCATCTTCTTTTTTTTTTTTTTTTTTGAAAGGAGTTTCACTGTTGTTGCCCAAGCTGGACTGCAATGGCACGATCCTGGCTTACTGTAACCTCTGCCTCCCAGCTTCAAGCAATTTTCCTGCCTCAGCCTCCCACGTAGCTGAGATTACATGCGTGCACCACCACGCCTGGCTAATTTTTTTGTATTTTTAGTAGAAACAGGGTCTCACCATGTTAGCCAGGCTGGTCTCGAACTCCTGACCTCTGGTGATCCACCCACCTCGGCCTCCCAAAGTGCTGGGATTGTAGGCATGAGCCACCTGCACCTGGCCTATTTGTCATCTGTGTGTCTTCTTTGGTGAAGTATCTGTTCACATTCTTTGTCCATTTTTAAATTGGGTTGTTTTCTTATTATTGAGAGTTGAGATTTCTTTATATATTCTGAATGCAAGTCCTTTATCAAATGTAAGATTTCAAATACTTCCTCTCTGCCTGTGACTTATATTCTTTTTCTTAACTGTATCAAAGAGCAGGGTTCTTGATTTTGATGAAGCCCAGTGAAATTCACGGAGGTTAACAAAGTTTTTGAGTGAACTAATCAGCATAATACTTCCAGCTTATAATGAAAAGGATAGATCAGTACAAAAGGAAAAGAGGTTGTGGGACCCTCAAAATTCTACTGGAAGGAACTAAGCTGAGAAAACTACTCAGCTGCAAAGGCATTCTACCTTTCATGAAAAAGTAAGGGTAACTCAGCAAAATCAGGAGCCCAAAGGACAGAGCCAAGAACCATGGACAAATTATTTAAGAAAATTCCAGCATTTGGTTGGCTAGATTTTATGATTGCTACAGCCTAGTCACTTTTTTGTGCTTTCCATATTTCTCCTTCTTAAACAGAAATGTCCATAAAAGTGAGGCTAGGCCAGTCCCATCTGCCAGAGGGCAGACAGTGGTAGGTAGCCTCTAAAATGGCCTCCAATGACTTCTGCATCCTGATATTTTTGCCTTTGTATAATCCTCTCTCGTTGTATGTTAGCTGGTCTTAGTGATTTGCTACAACGCATATAATCCAGCAGAAGTGATGGGATATCACTTCTGAGATTAGGTTACAAAAAGATTTCTGGCTTTCTTGCTTTCTCTCAGAGCTCCCACTTTGGTGGAGCCAAGCTGCCATGTTTCAAGTGGCTGCATGGAGAGACCTATATGTCAAGGCTGGTGAATAGCCACAGGAATGAACTTTGAAGCACCATCCTCCCCCAGTTGAGCCTTGATATGACTGTAGCCCCAGCCAACACCTTAATTGTAGGCAGAATACTCATAGCATGGAGCAGCCAGGCTCCGACTCTCTAGGATTGAGCAATCAGGAGAGTGGGTCTGGCTTAGATTTCTATAAGACCAAGTAAAAAGAGAAAAAAGCCAAGGAAAGAACACCTGGGTAGAAGATAGCCTCGGGATGAACTCTCATGACCTTCAGAAAGAACAGAATCTGGCATTTTATTTTAGGACAATTGACTGTTTTTGTCTCTTATACACACAAGTGCCTGAGGAAGCCTTTTCCAGAAGGCCATGCTCAGCACATTGAGAACCTTCTGCAAGAACTGGGCTGCCTGACTGACCACCAAAAAAATCTCCCTCATTCAAACTTGGCTTATAATGATAGTAACACAGATATGCGGCACTTACTGGATAAAAACCACAGAATTTTTGTCCCTGAAAATTGCAAGCTTTTACTCAAAAGTTAAGCCTTTTTTTTTCTGTAATTAGTAATGATTTCAAATCAAAATTCAAAAAACTAAATTTTGTTTCAAAGTACCTTTAAACTGTACTAAGTGATTGGGACTGAGCATAACTTATAATTGGTATCTCCTTACAGCTAAGTTTTTAGTGGGTACTGAAACTCAGGAAGCACTACAACTAAACTTGTTTAAGCACATTCTAGAATCCAGATTTGCCATAGAGTCTGCCTGGCTTTATGACTAATTAATCAAATTATCAAAGTTTGACTGAGTAGATTTTAGTTTTGCAGCAAGAAATTCCTTCCAAATTATTTTTGTTGCTCTTCATTAAGGCTAATATTATATGTTCTTGCTAAACATTTCACACCCACTGCCTGATGAACCAGCTGACACTTGCTCTGTGTTGTTGGCAAGAGTAGTTATGAAAGTGGTATATGTGTGTGGCAGGTGAGCTGGGATAGGAAGAACGTTTGTGTACCAGTCTTTATGTCGATATACACTTGCATTTCTCTTAGATGAATACCTGGGAGCGCAGTGGCTGGATCTGATGATGGATGTATGCTTTTTTTTTCCCCCATTTATTTATTTTATTGCATTTTAGGTTTTGGGGTACATGTGAAGAACATGCAAAATTGTTGCATAGG
>NW_022436944.1:29342929-29366084 GCF_009761245.1 Sapajus apella | reverse complement strand
GCCATTTTCACGATATTGATTCTTCCTAACCATGAACATGGAATGTTTCTCCATCTGTTTGTGTCCTCTCTTATTTCGTTGAGCAGTGGCTTGTAGTTCTCCTTGAAGAGGTCCTTTACATTCCTTGTTAGTTGTATTCCTAGGTATTTTATTCTCTTTGTGGCAATTGTGAATGGAAGTTTGTTCTTGATTTGGCTCTCTTTAAGTCTGTTATTGGTGTATAGGAATGCATGTGATTTTTGCACATTGATTTTGTATCCTGAGACTTTGCTGAACTTGCTTATCAGTTTCAGGAGGTTTGGGGCTGAGACGATGGGGTCTTCTAGATATACAATCATGTCGTCTGCAAATGGATGTATGCTTAATTTTTTAAGAAATTACCAAACTTTTTTCAAAATAGTGAAACCATTTTACATGCCTACCATTGTGTGAGAATGCCAGTTGTTCCACAACCTCACCAATATATGCTAGGGTGCTAATAAGAGAGCTGAGAAATTTAGTCTTGGAGTAAAAGAGGAGTCATACTAAAATTTTCCTGCAGATAGAATCTCAGTTGAACTCTGTAACCCTCTCCTGGCCATCGAAATATTATTTCCTGTTCCTTGTGGAGAAAGGATTTCATGAATCGTTTGTTTATACAGTATGGAGGTTGTCTTCCCTGATGCTGCGGTGGTGCTCCAATGGCGATCACCAGGGAGTTTTCGTGGATGTGGGTTTTGGAGAAGGAGATGGCTAATTTAGGATTAAAATGTGGGATTAAAGGAACCCCTGCATGAGAGAACATGGAGAAGGAGTTGGGAAAGTCAAGGAGTGCCATGAGGCCACAATGTAGGTTAATCCTGAGTGCAAGGGAGAGGGTAAGAGCGGTGGAAGTATTGTAGACTGCTGTGCAGTGTAAGTTTGGTGAGGCCAGCAATGGGTCCTGGAACTAAAGTCAACTATGAGATATCCAGTGTATGGGCCTGCCTTAGCAGCTCTGCCACACTCAGTTATTGGTTGGGAGCTCATGAGAAGTGTGGCCTCAGCCCTGTACTTAGAAGTCTTTGAGGCATCCTCATAGCTTTGGCAATGGACTTAATGAGGCCAGGTCACCCAGTGCTGAGTGAGACAGTGCACCTGATCCCAGGTACCTGTTACGTACAGAGCATTTTCTCAGGGTACTTAGTAGATGCTGTTAGTATTTAGCCCATGACCACAGGAACATGCCTAGTCTGTTGCAGGGCAGGACAGAGGTGCTGGGGAGTTAACACCCCTGGAAACAGTCTTCAGCCAATGATGAATGAGAATTGGTGACAAATAATTCATTCCCTTGACCATTGGACAAATGTCTTTGAGGTATGCTGTACATTGTTTACACAGTTGACCTTGTGGAATTCAGCCCCATTTACCTACTCGGCTAATTTTCACAGAAATACATCCTATATTGGCTGCTTCCCCTCCTGGTCTCACTTTTCCACATTTCTATGTATACATTTCCTGGGATCACTTCCCAAATAAACTATCAGAACTCAAATCCTTTTGTTCCTACCTCTGGGGACCCCAACCTAAGGCAATATTTAATGTTGTCTGTGGTCCTGACTCTCGGTAGTAATGTTTAGTTACTATGCATCAAATACTATGCAAGCACTTTATGACGGATGTTTAGCCCATCATTACTGCCCTAGAATGAGGGTCGCCTGGAGGGTCCACCCAAGCCTCCAGCCACGAGGCTGACCCTGATCTTTCCTAAGGAGAATAATCAGCTCTGGAAGCCTACAGCGTACCTGCAAGGATGCAGTGTAAAGGCAAGGGGTTGACACTTGGAAATGGGAGATGTGTCTTGTGGTCCTGGCTTTGGTATTGATCAGCTAGGGGTTGACCAGGTCATTAAAACTGTGTGACAATTGGTTTATTCATTTAGAAAGCTAGGGAACTAGGGTAGGTCAGCTTCTCTCTTAGTATATTCTGTAGAAATAATGGCTTTTCTAGATGTTTTCTCAAATAGAATCTTTTGCTTAAATGAATGTGCAAAATTTCCTGTTTTTTCTTAAGGCTGAATAGAATTCCATTTTGTGTACATTCTACATTTAAAAAATTCATTCATCCATTGACAGAGTTAGACTGTTTCCATATCTTGGCTATTATGAATAATGCTGCAGTGAAGATGGGAGTGAAGACATCTCTTCAGCTGATTTCCTTTCCTTTAAATATATGTCCAGTGGTGGGATTGCTGGATCTTATGGATCTCTTGGTTTTTTGAGAGACCTCCATAACATGTCCCAAAATGGCCGTAATAATTTACAATACCACCAACAGTGCACTAATTTACAAAACCACCAACAGGGTGTAAAGCTTCCTTGTGCTCCACATCTTTTGCTAACTTTTGTTATCATTCCTCGTTTTAACTATAGCCAATCTAACAGGTGTGAGGTGATGCTTCATTGTGGCTTTAATTTGCATTTATTTGATAATTAGAGATGCGGAACATTTAAAAAAATATATCTTTTGGCCATTTGTACGTCTTCTTTTGAGAAGTGTCCATTCAAGTTCTCTGTCCATAGAACATCATGTTAAGTGAAGTAACCCAGGCACAGAGAGGCAAAGACCATATGATCTCAGTTACATATGGAATCTAAAAAAAGCTGAATTCAAGGAAACAGAGAGCAGAATGGTGGTTATCAGAGGCAGATGAGGGAAGAGGGGAGTGGATGGGAAAAGGGGAGACGTTGGTTAACAGGTATGGAATTTCAGTTAAACAAGAGGAATAAGTTCTGTCGTTCTATTGCACAGCAAGGTGACTAAAGTTAATAATAATGTATTATATATTTCAAAATGGTTAAAAGGATTTTCATTGTTCTCACTGAAAAGAAATGATAAATATTTGAGGTGATGAATGTGTAATTATTCTGATTTGGTCATGTCACAATGTGTACATGAATTGAAATATCCCTTTGAACCCCATACATACATATATATATATATATAATTGTTATCTGTCAATTAAAAATTAAATAAACAAAAAAATGTGGAAAATGTTGCTTACCAAAGCCTTCTCTTACAGACTTACAACACACACATGCATACTAAAGACTAGAAGTCTTGTGCTAAAGAACGCTTAACATTTTTTAACACTGTGTTGCCCAAATATTTTTTTTTTGAACCAGAGAATTCCTTTTAGCCATAATACCTATTCATATCCTACAGAATTCCTACTCAGAAGGAGGATATTATTGTACTGATTACCATGGAACTTTTCAAGGTTGGCATTTGAGTGAATAGAATGCTTGTAAATAGAGGTCTGAGCAGAATTTGTGGGAAGTCACAAATGAGAGATTTGTTTGAACTGGGGATTCAGGGAAGAGGTGGCATTTGAGACAGGTCTTGAGGGATAGGAAGGCTTTCAACAAATGAAGAAAAGAAAGTGGAAAATTCTGAGAAGAGGTAATGTGTATGCCATGTTAAGGAAAGTTTAGTGTGCTAGAATATGAATTTGTCAGAGAATGGTTATGAAACAAGACTGAGAACAAAAGTTGAGGCCAGACGTCACGGGTGTACTTTGTCAGTCTGTCTTTCTCAGCACTGTTCTTTTCCTGATACCAGTAACGAGGCTTTGGTCGCTTTGTATAAATGATGGGACAGGGAGATCAAATGTTAGGAAGAAGCATTTTAAGAGCAGTGGTTTTCGGTGGAGAACAGAGCAACCATGCTCTCCTTCTCCACTTTAGCCAGTATAGATACAGGTGTGGTGTCTGCCTTTTTCTTGGGTTCTGCTTTTACTAGTGTTTCAAGTTGCTGTGGCTTGAATGTTTATGTCTCTCAAAAATTCATACATGGAAACCCCAATCTCCAATGCGATGGTGTTTAGAGATGAGGGCTTTAGGAAAGAGAGTGGAGACCTCATAATGGGATTAGTGCCCTTGTAACAAGAGAGTCCAGAGGACTAGCTTCCCCCCTCTCTCTGCTCTCCACCATGTGAGGGTACAAGAGAAGATGGCCATCTGCAAACCAGGGAGAGGGCCTTCACCAGAACTCAACTATGCTGGCACTCTGACCTTGGATCATTCAGCTTCCAAACTCTAAGAAATACATTTCTGTTGTGTAAGTCATCCATTCTGTGGTATTTTGTTATAGCAGCCCATGCTGACTGAGACACAAACCTTGAGTTTTCAGAAACCTAGTGCACATCTCTTGTTTTTGCCTGCCTCCAATCCACTCCCTTGTATCCTAACAATAACCTTTCCATTTCCCTTGGAGACACCTGTTACCCAACTCTCAAACCACGTGATTTAGTCCATTCTTCAACTGCAGGGTGGTCATATGATCCAGTCCTGGCCTATAAGCATACTTTATTTAGGAACAAGAATATAAACCAAGTTAGCCTAAAGGGGCCCAGTTATAGGACCTTAATTGAATTTTAAATGATTGGGGACAAAAACTCCTTGTAGTCCCCAGAATGTGAAGGTGAGGCTGGAGATGGTATGGCTTCCACCTGGAGACAACAGCCATAAAGAGAAGTCAGCACAGAGTTGAGAAGGAAGGGGAGCAGAGGAGAGGTTGAGTCCTGTACATGGACCAATCAAATATACTTAAGCCAATTAAACTTTTATTTTTTTACCTGAAAACTCCACAGCTAATAAAGGAGTTGGGTGAATATTAAGATTTTTGCTTCTTTTTGGTTGGTTTGTTTTATTTTGTTTAGAGACAGGGTCTTGCTCTGTCACTTAAGCTGGAGGGCAGTGGCATAATTACAGCTCCCTATAACTTCAAATGCCTGGGCTCAAGGGATCTTCCCACCTCAGCCTCCCAAATAGCTAGGACTACAGGTGCATGCCACCACATCCAGACAATTTTTACAAGATTTTGTAGAGAGGGTCTCATTATGTTTGCTAGGCTGGTCTTGACCTCCTGGGTTCAAGTAATCCTCCTGTCTTGGCCTCCCAAAGGGATTACAGGCATGAGCCATCACTCTGGGCTTGAATTTTGCTCTTGATGAAGACTGGTCTCTGTTTTAATGAGGCGTAAACATGAAGCAACTTCTCAGAGTTCTTCAAGTACCTAGGGAGTTGTTGTTACTCCAGTCAGAGCTCAGTGAGAATCTCAAAGTTAAAAGAGAGACAGATAAAAAGATAAAAAAGTGAGGGTAGCACGGAGAAAGAGAGGAAGGTGGGCAGGGGAGAGAGAGGGAAGGAACAGAGGGGAACACTGCTGATAGGACAGCTTTTCACTGTGTAGGATATTAAGTCCTAAAAATCAGCACTTTCACCCTTTTTGATCATTTTCTGCTTTGCAGTTAAAGCAAGATAATTCCAACTGATTAACAAAACTATAGCACTGTTAAAAGTCTAGGGAAAAAAAGTGAAGACCTGATATCTTCTCCTGAGAATGTTTATTCTCTTTGTTCTTCATTAAGCCTCTTTCTTCCTTTATTTATTCACTCTTCTGCCCTTGTTGTTTTGTTGATATTGTTTACTGTGTAATTCACACCTTCAACCTTTATCACAAACCAAGTCCACTGGGAGTTTGGAAGGCATCCCCACCAATGGAGAGGCTCTGGTTATTTCTTTTTTTAACCTAGCAGTATTCTACTGGATTTTACAGCTATTGATTTAATAGTCCACTCTGGATTTTACTACTACTTTACCCTGGATCATTTCACAGTTTTTACCTGGAAGACATTGGAATACAAGAAGATTCAGCCTTGATTGTAGCAAATGTGTGTGCACATGCCTGTGAGTTTGCATGCTTGTACTCACATGTGCACACACAGACCTGTGTTTGTGTGATCATTTGATTTTTTCTCAGTATAAACAAAAGTGACTGAACTGTTTCAGCCATAAGATTTATCTTTTGATACAGTCTGGCAAAACCCTTCACAACACTTTTTAAAGGATGTGTTCTATAACATTATTAGGTGATTGTAATGCAACTGACTACATTAAATACAGTTCTGCACCACATAACTATGTTTTGGTCAATGACAAACCACATAAATGACGTTGGCCTCATAAGACTGTAATACTGTAATTTTACTGTACTTTTTCTATGTTTAGCTATGTTTAGATACACAACTACTTACCATTGTGTTACAATTGCCTGCAGTATTCAGTACAGTAACGTGCTGTACAGGTTTGTAACCTAGGAGCAATAGGCTTTACCATAAAGCCTAAGTGTGTATAGTGGGCTAAACCATCTAGGTTTGTGTAAGTGTACTCCATGATGTTCACACAGTGACAAAATTGCTTAATGATGCATTGCTCAGGATACGTTACTGTCAGTAAGTGTTACATGACTGTATCATGTTAGAATCTAGGGTTTCCCAGCTCAGACTTCTCCCGTTCTCTTTAGTCCACAAGGCTCTCTGGTAATGTGAGTTCAGGAGCAGCTGGAGGCCAGGATTCTCCAGGGCTCCTTTCCTGTTTCGGCAATGTGTGGAAGACATATTCTGGCTGGCAGCCGATCATCCATGACCATTAGGATCTGGCTACCTGGATTACGGACTAAAATTGTTATAATTTAACACCTGATCCCAAAATATTTGTTTTTCTTTCTCCAGAGCCTCCATGATGGTCCCTTTTTACAGCTGTCTGTAGGTCCAAATGGAGTAGATTTTATCAGAGCATCTTGGCTTGCATGTCTGGCAGGTCCCTCTTCAGCTTCCTATCGCCTTCTGGATTATGATTTAACCCCTTACTTAGCAGGACATTTGAGGCCTTCTTGGACCTGGCCCTTACTGTGTCTCCAACCTCATCTCATCCCCCTCATCCTGCAACTCAGCCATGCCAGACCCTGTGTACGGTCATACATTTCAGGCTGCTTCACACCCTAGTCTCCATCCATCTGGGGACTTCCTTCTTCTCATCTTTCAGAATACCTGGCACGAAACCCTTTTGACCCCACTTCAGGTGCATTGGATAACCTCTCCTCTATGTGAACAGATTTTCACAGCAACTGTGATTATCTAGTTTAATTAATTAAGCAACTAATTAAAGTACAGGGATCTCTTTCTTTAAACAGTCAACTCCCACGAAGGGCTATATATCTCATTTATCTCTCTATCGCCAACACCTAGCATAATACCTGAACCATAGAGGAGCTTAGAAAATATTTGTTGAATAAATGAATGGAACAGAGAAATAATACTCTTGATAGAACATTATCATAGTGATTTCTTTCTAACATGAACTATGTGCTGACAGGGGTTTTCCTTTTACACGCATATACATTTGTTAAAACTCATTGAATAGTACACTTAAAAGTCATGCAGTCCACTCTGTGTGAATTTTGCCTAGGAAAGAATACTGTAAATGAACCCTGAACTCTAATTAATGGCAAGCATGATGATAGTTTAAGAGTAAAGTATACTGATGTCTGCAACTTACCTTAAACTGTACTAAAACTCAAGATGGATTGATGAATGGATAGAAGGATAGATAAATGGATAACAAATAGAGCAGACTGTTAATTGTAGAATCTGCATGGGGGTGGATGTATGGGTGTACACTACACAATTCTTTCAACTTGTCTATATGTTTGAAAAGGTTCATAATAAAATGCTGGAAATAAGAAAAAAGTCACTAAGGGATATATTTATTGCCTATAGAGCTGAGCAACCCAGGGTTCATTTCTGGAGCAATATTGCACCTAAAGACAACTTAAACCCTTTCAGCTTGGTCCATGGCAACTCCTCTAAAATCCTCCATGTACAGCACTTCCTTAGCACCTGAAATTCCCAGCAGCCACTCAGTCTCCTACCCTTAAAGCTTGCTCTCTGTCATTCTGGGCTTCTGGTCCTGCCTTCTTGTCCTTCCCTTATTCCTGCTTTCTATATAGCGAGCAGCCCCACAGAAAGGGTATGGACACACCTTGTTCCTCTGCTGAGACAGCCTCTTAGTTCTTTGCTTTTTTTAATTGAAAATCTATTCAGGCGGTTCTTATCCTTTGTCTCCTCAGAGCGTCGAGGAAGGGGAAGGAGCTAAGTACAAAACATTCAAAGCTCTGGACTGAAATTGCAAAGGGGAAAGCTGGGATGCTCCCACTTGAAAATGTTTACCAGAGGGAATGAATTACTTCTTTCCCTTCAGATACAGAAGTGAAGAAACTGAAGACAAATGTTTTCTTTGGAAAAGGAATATGGTTTCTTTTATTGTCATTTTCTCTTCCTCATATTTTATTATTTGTAGAAAATGCTATTATAAAAAAAGGGTACCACACCTCCTCCCTGAAAACACATGAAATGCATGAATTTGGCTCTCTTTGGGTAGGAATATTTAGAAACAAAATTAGGTGGCAACAGAATGCATCCTTTCCATCCCTATAAACCTCAAGTAAGCACTCTTTTAGCTTCCAGTCAGTATTTAATCAGCATACCATAACTTTTATGAGGCTGAAATGAAATGCTTCTGAGACATTAAATTGCAAGTGTTGCTGTAAACTTTGGTCATCTGAGTTTGATTTACATATGATGGCCCCATCCGCTGTAATGATGGGGATAATGACTATTGTTGGAGTTGATCATGTGGGAAAATACACATACATAGACATACACACTGTAGTCTTCATCTGCTTGGTATCTTTAGCATATTAGAGAGGAAGTAGCAAAGATGAATCACAACTGTTATCTATCAAAAATAAGCATAATTTACATGAATTTTAAGGTGACAACAGTGTATCAGTTAGAAAACTTCTATTGGAAAGTAACACATGAGCTTAAATAATAAAATTTATTAATTCATGTAATTAAAAAGTCTAGGCTTAGGTAAAGTCTAATCCAACAGTTCACGAACCATCAGGGTCCTGGCTTAATTTCTTTGTAATTCTCTAGGTTTTGGCTTCATCCTCAAGCCGATTTTCCTCATTGTAGTAAAATGTCTGGAGGAGTATTAGGCTTCCTATTTCCAGAGCAGGAGAGAGAGAGAGCGCTTGACCCAGCAATTCCAACAAGTCCTGAGATTCATTTTGATTGGGCTTTGTGTGGTTGTATAATGCACCAGGTAATGAATCACCATGGCCCTGTGGCCAGGTGGATGGAATGTGCGGATTTGTATAGCCTAAGTCATATACCCTGGGGCCAGAGAGTGAAGTTAGCATCCTTGGAACCACAAAGATCCCCATATGGGTTCCCATATGTAAATAGGGCTTGTAGAGAAGACAGAGGTGCTGGGGAACTTTTCAATACATTTGTAGTGATATATAAATGCCCACTAAAAATCATCAGCTTCCTTCCTGTGACTTCATTGAAGTCAGGTTTCTACAATGAAAATCAAATGGTAAAAAACATCATTTTTCCTTGTATGCAAAAACAAAAATCAAATATGTTGAAGATATGAAAGATTTATTAGAAATAGGCAGTGTTTTTTTGTTCCAATTTAACAGACTGGTACCTTCTTTATTTCTATTTCTCTTACTAAAATGGCATTACATACATCTGTTCTATCTCCGTTGATTCATTTGTCATTAACAAGTTCCCAGGTCAGTGTGTACAGAAAGGAATAATACAGGAATGGTGGGGAAGTAGCATATATGGAGAGGAAAGAGCATTTAATACGTTCCAAAGTGTAGGGGAAGGGAACTAACATTTATTGAGTACACATAGCAGCAGGTCAGCTAGGCAGTTATGAGTATTGTTGCCTTTTTTTTTTTAACAGAGAAAATACTAAAAGTGAAGAATTGAAACTGGAAGAGAAAGAAGTGTGTTGCAAAAGGTAAAAATGTTCAGAGCAAAGATAAGGGAAGAGAAAATCCTCTACCCAGAAGAAGATAGAGATAGGATTAGAACAGGGCTCAAAACATATGTGGTTAGTTTGGACTCTGCCTTTATTTGGGGGCTTTCCATACTGGAAACTCCATAAAAAAGCAGGGCAGTGTTGTGAAGACATTATTGGACTGGAAACTAGGAGACCTGAGTCAACCGTGCCTGGGTCAATGCTACATGTGTGACCTGGAACAGGATGCTTAACCTCTTCTCTTTATAAGGCAATATTTCTTCTCTGTGATTTTGAGTTCCTAAAGGTGAAAACATAGTCCAGAGAGCGAGCATGAGAACTGAAGAAATTAAGAGTTACTACTCAGAAAAGGTGGACACTCAATAACAAAATTTGACTGAATAAATTACCAATGAGTTGGATCATTTCTTTCGATCTATTAATATCAATCAATCATCTATTTATTGCTTTATTTGTATATCTAGCTATGTATCATTTATGTTCTTTACTGAATTTTTCAACAGTTGAGGATGCATATGGAAACCTGTATAGTAAGATATAAATGTAAAAATTTGGAGCTATTAGAAACTTGATATAAGTATGTGGGCCAAAAGACCCAACTCAGTTCCCGTAATTGAGCTGTAAGTTTGGCTCTGAGCTTTCTGAAAAGTGAAGGAAAAAAGAGAAAAATAACTAAAAAATTTTCAATAACCACTAGCATTACAAATACTAGTTCCTTAGGACTTGAAACCAAACTTTTTATAGAAATTAGTTATAAAAGGAAATTTTTCATGTGGAGTGAAGGTGAATAGAAGGGAAGAGTGTTGAGTGAAAGGACTTTGCAGTCCAACACAATGAAAGACAATAGCTGAAGAACAGTGTCAATGCTATATATTTTATAAAACTTAGCTCAGATTAGTACAGAAAGTAGGAGCACATTCAAGATACAGTAACATGAAGTGACAGTGGGCTGACATTGACAGAAAATAAGTCTTTCTGGAGAGAATTCCCAAGTTGGAGAATTGGCTAGAGTTCTGGAAGCACTTGTGATTAAGCAATTTGTGAAACGAGGAGTGCTGCTGGCTGCTGATAAGCACAACTGGGTATCCATCCCGTCTCAAAGGCCACGGCTAGGAAGATATGCCTTCAGCCCACCTCTCTCCTCTCTACTTACAACCACATTTGCCACAAGCATTCGCATGTACCAGGCCTGGGTGAGCCTCAGCTTGGCCTCTTGGCAGCCTAATCACAGCTAGACTGGATCCAGACAGTGGGGTAGAGTATCTAGCCTAGAGTTGACCTTGTTATTGGCATGCTTTCTAGACTGGGGCAATAGAAATTGTTTCCTTGAGGACCTTGTCGCCTTGAAGAGACCTGAGAAGCAGCTATGGTAACACAGGTAGAAAATCATCCTCATGGGCTTCTTTCTAAATGGGCCAACATTGTCCCAACTGAGAGTGAGTGAGGAGAAGGCTTCCTCTAGGGGTGTTTAGGTGACCCAAATGAAGAAAACTGAGTCATATTTTGGGCCATGTCATTGAAGAGGCAGTACTTACAGGGCAAGTGCAGTGACTACAGAGGTGGTTAGTGCCATCCGTAATGGGAAGGCCAATCTCAGCAGACATATGGGAAGGGCTGTGGGGTGCAGCCATGTTACCCCTGAGATCCTTCCTCTGTTATCAGTCTTGGACAAATGAAAGTTGGGCTTGTTAAGGGAGTTAACAGACTCTTCCATAGCAGTTTTGCTGACTCTCAAGTTGGTTGTACATATGGAAGAGAGATTACAGCATGTGCTGCATTCAAGGCATGGCAACCTGTACATATGTTAGAATCTACAAGGAATATCAATTAGCAACTCCACTGTCTTGGGAGAGTCCTAAGAAGCAGGTAAAAAGAAATGATCTAGCATTGAAAGAGGAGGATGAACGTTTTCATCTCCCTACAGAAGTGTCTACAACTCAATCTGATTTTTATTCAGATGCATTAAATTATGAAGAAATAGCCACACTCTGAAACATCTGCAAATGTGTTCTTTTTGTATGTGGAGTAATGGAGTGAGCAAAAAGAGTGGACTCTTTATAAAAATTAAGAAGTAGCCCAACAGTTACATAATATTCTGTAATTTCATGTAGTGGTAGAACTGTAAGTGGAATGATTCTGCTGTATAATCATAGGTGATTTCACTTGCTATCACATCTTTCACACGTATTTAATTTTTTCAGATTGAAAGTGTGTGGAGAACAGGAACTGTGTATTTGGTTGAGTAAGCATTCAAAGGAAGTTAGATTCCAGTATTTCCTTATGTTTTCCTTAGACTGGTGTTATGTAAAATTGAACCTCAATGATTATATTTTTTAAATGGATTTTCAATAATATTATCATCTTTTGGCTAACTTTTGGTGTTAGTATTAATTTTCCTTTGTCTTTGTTCATCTGGTAACTTTACATTTTTTCTTTTCTTTTAAATTAATACATTATAATTGTATGTACTTATGGGGTACAATGTGATGTTTTGATACATATATGTGTTGTGTAATAATCAAATCAGTGTAGGGTACCCATCACCTCATGTATTTATCATTTCTTTGTGGTGAGAACATTCAAAAACCTCTCTTCTAGCTTTTTTGTAATATACAATGCCTTACTGTTAACCATAGTTACCCTATTGTGAAATAGAACACTAGAATTTATTTCTCCTATGTAATTGTAATTTTAATCCATTGACCAATCTGTCTCTATCATCATCTTATCCCTCTCCTCTTAGTCCCTGGTAACTTCTGTTCTACTCTTTGCTTCTATGATACCAACATTTTCTTTCTCTAGATTCCACATATGCGTGAGATCATGTGGTATTCATCTTTATGTGTCTGGCTTATTTCACTTAACATGATTTCCTCCAGGTTTATCCATGTGCTTGCAAATGGCAAGATTTTATTCTTTTTATGGCTGAATAATATTTCATTGTGCATACATACATACCATATATATATATGGAGAGAGAGAGAGATAGTATGTGTATACACATACACACACACACACAAATTTTTTTCTATCCATTTATCCATCGTTGGATGTGTACAAGGATTCAATATCATATATATCCAGTAGTGGGAATGCTGGATAATATGGTAGATCTACTTTTATTTTTTTGAGGAACCTCCATATTGTTTTCCATAGTTGCTGTACTAATTTACATTCCCATCAACAGTGTACAACTGGTCTCCCCAGAGAGGTGGGGCTGCTGCTCGGACTAGCTGTTTAGCCAGGTGTGGATGTGTATAGGCTTGGCAGGCTAGCTGGCTGCTCAGTAGCTTCTTCATTTTGCTGGCCCACTTATTCCTTGGTTGTGGGGGGCGGTGCCACATGGGTCACATGGGTTTGGACTCTGAGATCTTGGTTGTACCTCTGGCCTAAGCTCCAGGCAGCTGGGATAGTGGTAGTGCAGACATTCGCATTAAAGGGGTGGAATGATGGCAGAGCCTCAGGGATGGAAAGAGTAAGTGGTTACTGGCCCTAAGAGCAGCACACATTCCAGGAGTGGGTCTAGTTTCAAGATGTCACTGTGCTATAGAAGCTTAAGTCATGGGAATGGGGGTGAAAGGGGAGGGATCCTACTCTGAGACCATGCACCTAAATGAACCCTTGGCAACTCTCCAAACTAAATTTGAGACCTGAGAAAACTGGGAAACTCTTCTGTAGCAAGGGCTGCTTGTGTCTGTGGAGGTGTTAGGAACTGCTGGTGTTCTCCAGTTTGCCTTTTGCCCCGTAAGAGGAAGAATTCCAAACTACCAGTTGATCCCAGTAAGGGAGATAATGTGGCAATGGAAACAAAAACATCATGGTAATGGCATAAAAACAGACGTGTAGACCAGTGGAATGGAATAGATAACCCAGAAATAAATCTACATATTACAACCAACTTCTTTTTGACCCAGGTGCCAAGAGCACACATTAGATAAAGGATAGTCTCTTTAATAAATTGTGCAGGGAAAACTGGATATTCACGTGCAAAAGAATGAAACTAGACTCCTATCTCTCACCAGTTACAAAAATCAACTCGAGTTGATTAAAGACTTAAATGTAAGACCCCAAACTATGAAATTCCTAGAAGAAAACATAGAGGAAACACTTCTAACGTCAGTCTGGGCAAGGATTTTTTGAATAAGGTCTAAAAAGCAAAGGCAACAAAACTAAAAATAGACAAATAGAATTATGTCAAACTAAAAAGCTTTTGCACCACAAAGGAAGCCATCAGCAGAGTGCAAAGATAGCCTACAGAATGGGAGAAAATATTTCTGAACTATTTATCTGGGAAGGGGCTAATTCCAGAATATGTAAGGAACTCAAACAACTCAATAGTAACAAACAAACCAAACCTCACAAATAAGCTGATTTTAAAATGGGCAAAAAATCTGAATAAATATTTCTCAAAAGAAGATGAACAGGCATATGAAAAAATGCTCACCATCACTAATCATCATGGAAGTGCAAATAAAAACCACAATGAGATATTATCTTATTCCATTTGGAAAGGCCATTATCAAAAAGACAAAATAATAACAAATGCTGGCAACAATGGGGAACTCTTATACACTGTGGGAATGTAAATTAGTCCAGCCATTATGGACAATAGGATGGAAGTTCCTTAAAGAATAAAAAATAGAACTACCATATGATCCAGCAATCCCACTACTGGATGTATATCTAAAGGAAATGAAATCAATATATCAAAAAGATATCTGTACTCTCATGTTTATTATGGCATTATTCACAGCAGCCAAAATATGGAATCATTCTAAGTGTCCAAAAATGGATTAATGCGTAAAAATGTGGTATATATACACAATGGAATGCTATTCACTAATAAAAAAGAATAAAAATTTGTCATTTGCAATATTGATGGACCAAGAGAACATTATGTTAAATGAAATAAGCCCAACAGAAGAACAAACACCACATGATTTCACTCAAAGTAGAGAGTAGAGTAGTGGTTGCCAGATGCTGGGGACAGCAGTCGGGTGGGGAGAATTTGGCCAATGGGCACAAAGTTACAATTAGGAGGAATAATTTCTGATATTCTATTGTACAGCAGGGTGACTATAGTTAGCAATAATATATTGTATATTACAAAATTGTTAGGAGAGAGGCTTTTGGATGTTCTCACCACAGATTACAAGTATTTGAGGTGCTAAATATACTAATTATCCTGATTTGATCATTAGACAATGTATACAGATATTAAAATATCATGTCGGTCCCTGTAAATATGTACAATTATGTATCAGTTAAAAACAATATAAAACTTTACAAATATAAAAGTAAGTTTAACTAGGATTATGGCTTGTATTGAAATTCAGGTCTAGTTCTAAACCTCTTCTGTAATATCACATCCCCTCCCATTCAAACTGTAAGAAATCATGTTGGAGCGTTCATGTCAGCTAGCCTCAATGTTCAGTTGCCTGACTGATATGGAATAGGCCAGGTTTCATGGTGGCATGTGTTGATGCCAATCGTCCTCCAAGTCTTAGTGGCTTAAAACAACTCAGCAACACTTTTGCTCATGCTACATATCAATTCTGTCTTATGTTGTTCTCACTCCAGGATCTAGGCTGACAGGGAAGCCTTCCTCTGGAGGACTGTCAATCTGCAGACAGAAGGGAAGGGAGAACATGGAGAGTGTGCATTGTTTCTTAAAGTTTCCATTTGGAAGAGACATATCACCTTAGCTGAAATTTATTGGACAAAACAAGTCATTTGACCATGTCAGACTCTTTGGTGCTAGGGAAGTGCAATTCTACCATGTGCCTGAAAGCACAGAGGCCCAAAATATCTCTCCACCCTTCCCAAGTTGCCTTCTGGATGAAATATACATGCAAAATCAAATTTTTACATGTATTGTGACCTTGGGCAGCACATACAGCTGTATGGCTTTGGGCAAATTATCTAATAATTCCACATAATAACACCATAGGGTTGTTGTGAAGATTAAATGAGAAAACTGTCTTTCTTTTTTTCTAAGTACACTTTTAAAAAACAGAATCGAGGACACACTGTATATATAATTTCACATTCTGCTTTTAAAGTCAATGTTATTTCATAAACATTTCCCCAAGTTATTATGAACTCCTTGTAGGTATTATATTAGAATAATATTACAGGATACATTCTAAAATAAGATATACATTTCTATATAAAAGGGCATTTTGCATTTGTAAGATGTTCCCAATTTTCAGTGGCTCCTTATCATCCAAATAGGTGCTACTTCATTAAAGGAAGAAGTGGAATCTCAGGCTGGAATTGCCCCCAACCATTCCCTGGTGAGATGAATCAAACTTCCCACTGAGGATGACAGGCTCCAGCACACACGCTTATCCAAATAAAGGTTTGGGAGGACTTCTCCCCAAGGAACAGAGTGCTCAGCGTTGTTTGCAGGTCAAGGAGAAAGCCCTAAGGTGGATTTTAAAAAAAATTGCGTTTACTGAAGGAAATGGATAAACTGAAACTGCTGCATAGAAAACACTGGTCATTGCAGCCTGAATATTAGTGACCTAGCAAGGAAAGGAGAGAAGATGACAAACCTTTAACAAGTTCAGAGCATCACGAATACGAGAGAGGACATTAGCCATTAGCACACCTCATTTTCCTGGGTGTGGCCTGCTCCCTGAGCCATCTATTTGGAAGCCTATAGGAGCTGGGCCCTTAAAGGATATGTTTTCATCAATGCTATTTTAAAAGTGTTATTTTTCTGAACTTAATTTCCATATTTCACCCCCATCTTTGACTTAGAGAATTTAAGAGCTAGAGAGAATGTAAATAATCTTCTATGTGTTTATTCATTTTTTAAATGTACTCACTCATTCACTTATTTACTCACTTATACACCACTCACATGCTTCAGTAGCATTTATTGACTGTTCTTTTTTTTAATTATTATACTCTAAGTTCTGGGGTGCATGTGCAGAACATGCAGGTTTGTTACATAGGTTGCGCCATGGCGGTTTGCTGCTTCCATCACCCTGTCATCTACATTCGGTATTTCTCCTAATGCTCTCCCCTGTCTCCCCAGCCCCTGCTCTCCCTACCCTCACCCACCACCCCCCGACAGGCCCCAGTGTGTGACGTTCCCCTTCCTGTGTCCTTGTGTTTTCATTGTTTAACACTCACTTATGTATGAGTGAGAACATGCGTTCTCATGCTGAGGGAGACAGACACTCTGTGGTCTTAGAGGTTCACTTTCTATAGGTGATATCCGTCAAGTGACAGACATTTCACACAGATTGAACTCATTATGGGGCATTTTGGGAACACAGAAAAGGGACAGCTGTGGCAGCTTGTCAATCAGAGAAGGCTTCCAGAGATGTGATGGTTATGCTAAAACTTGAAGAGCAAGGAGAGAGAGTGAGCAGTCCCTATGACAGGCACCGGACTACCTGTTAACCTAAAGGGTACCCCTGGTTTCCTGGCCCACTTATGGAGAGAAGATCTCATATCTGGGCTTAAATGAGGTAAACTGAGCATAGTAGAGTAACTTGAGCTGGCATGGGAATGGGGGAGCAGGTGGTTTTAACCTTTAGGCTTTGTTGACACTGTGTTTAGGGATGATGGAGTTTTCAAGAGCCTTCCAAAATGTTTGAGATGTTCCCAGTTTGAAATTAAGACAAAAAATGCCTAACTGAAATTGATTTATGTTTATATAATTTAATATATAATTATATCTTTATACACAATTTATACAAAACAACACATTTAGGCATAATTTATTCAGCCTCTCATTATGGTCTCCAGTCTAGTGCATGTGTTGAGCAGAGTGAGGAAGCTGTGCTGTGGACCACAGACCTTCTATTCTAGAACTAGAAGCAGCAGTCACCCATCAAGGCAAGACCAGGGTTTGAGCCCAGCTCTCCAATGGTAACTATGATGCTTTGGACAACTTATCTCTCTGAAGACTCAGATCTCTTTTTTTGACCAGTGGGGATAATGCTGTCTACCCTGCCTGCCTTGTAGAGTGGTGTGAAGCAAACCAGGTAATAGATGTTGATGTGCTTTGTAAACTGCAAAGCCGTATATAAACGCGAGCCATCTTGCCTGCCTCTGACTCCAGCCCTGACACAGCAGGCAGGTGGTTCTGCTCACAGCAGACCTCTGATGGATGCCCTACTTCCCTGTCGACAACTTCATCTCCTCTAATGTGGAGAAGGCAACATGGGGGACAGTTATTCTGGACTCAATCCTGACTGACTAGGGAGAATGGGTTGATGTTGTGGAATAGATACATCGGGCTCTTCAGCTCACAAAGCATTTCACATGCATCATTTCACTTGGTTCTCCCAATAGCCCAAGGAGGAAATTGAGGTCTGCTTGTCGTCATGCGTCTATGAGCCAAGGAGCCATGACTCGAACCCAGGCTTCTTGATCCCACATCTTGTGCTTATTCCCAAGGGCTCCCCGGGAGTTCATAAAAAAGAAGGAAATACCTAGACAAGGTCATGAATTGAATAAAATCATCTGTCAACTACAGGTCCCAGAACTGACAGATTGGTTTCTTCTCTTTTTGAAGGGAAGATGGAGGCAGGGCAGTGCATGCTGATGATGAGTCCAAGGAAGGAAAATCTCAGGTTTTCTTCCTTTCTGGGAAAGGGAGCTCCTCTGGGGAATGAGAGGAAGGGCCCTAAGACTAGAACACGGGATGTTCCCTTCAGCCAGGAGTGGACGGGGAGCCACCAACCTTTGTGGCCAGACCTGCATTCAAGTCTTGATATGTCCTTGGGCAAGTCACTTAAATTCTTGCAGCCTCAGTTTTATCATCTATAAAATAGAAGTAAAAATAGTTTCCCTGTGAGAAATGAATTAGGTAATACATGCCAAGCTGCTAGCTTCTTGCCTGGCATATAATAGATACTCAGTAAGGGGAAATTCTTACTCTTTAAATATGACCTGAACTGAGTCCGGCAGAGACTGTCTGCCATGGACTGCATGCTTAGGTCTCCCCCGTCCCCATCCCCCAATTCATATGTATTTAGAGTTGGGGCCTTTGGGAGATGATTAGGTCATGAGGACAGAATGCTCATGAATGGGATTAGTGTCCTTATAAAAGAGACCCACAGAGCACCCTCATTCCCTTTTGCCATATGAGGACCCAGAGAGAAGTCCACTCCACAAACTGGGAAGCAGGTCCTCACTGGACACTGAATCTGCCATCACCTGGATCTTAGACTTCCCAGACTCCAGAACTGTGAGAAGTAAATTTCTGTTGTTTAAGCCATCCAGTCTACGGTAGTCTGTCTTGGCAGCTGAAAAGACTAAGAGACCCTGCCTAGGCCTCTGCCTAGAATAATAAACGACTCTGTTGAGTCACAGAAGAGCAGCTGTGCTGCTGGAATGTGTGATGATTGCAGTTTGCAACGCTTCACATTTCTTACCTCCTGTTTCCTGGCTTTGCCATCTCTGAAAATTTTCTGAGAAGCAATCAGCATTCTTGTCCTCTCCCCTTTATGCCCTGCTCTCCTCACACCCCCGAACATAAACTGTGATCACAGTGACTAATGCATGCTCTTGTTTTACATGACTGTAATCGCCTCCACAGTCAAGGCCCTCACCTTTATGACAGATTAGCAGTGTAGTGCTAAGCACCCAGGTTTGAATCCTTGTTCTACTACTTGCTAGCTGTGTGGCTTTAGGTAAGTAATCTAACCTCTCTGTTTCTCAGTTCCTCACTTATACAATGAGATAATAATACAACATAAATCTGGGCTAGTTTTTAAATCAGTTAATACAAGTGAGGCACTTAACACAGTGCCTGACAACAATAAATGCCTAGCAAATATTAGTTATGAGGGTTGCCACATTTGTGGCTGATTTTCCTGCTCTTCATCCTCTCTTCCACAATTTATCAAATCACGGTTACTGAAATAATCTTCAAACACTGGCTTCCACATAATATCCTCTTGCTTGAGAGTATACAACAAGTGTCTTACTTGTTGCTTTTAGGCCTGTTGCCAGACTGCTCAACTGGCAGGCACAGGCTCCTTTTGCCTCCTATTCCACCATCTCACTCTGGTCATTCCCCACCCCTGGGACTTCTGGCCCACTCCCTGTCAAGTGCCCTCCTGAGATCTCATGTCACTAAGTATTCCCAGGACTCCATATTTGGCTCACTTCTTCTCCCTCCTCCCAATCCTGGTGGGTAAGTTCAGCTAAACCCATGGCTTCAATACCTTTCCCTTCCCATTGACTTCATGCAAATTTCTCTCTCTTTCTCTGATTTGATTTTTTGGTTGTTTTTGTGATTTCCACCATTGGGGATCATTTTTTTTTAATTAAGCATTTTTTTCTTTAGGATCCTCCTTTAAAATGCAAGTAATCATGGAAGTCATACTGATTAAGTTATTAAGACTCTGGGAGGTAGGACTTAAGAAATTAACACTTTATTCTAGGGCACTGGAGGTCTCTGGAAAAAAGGCATTAAAGAGGGGCTGGGAGGAGAAAACATGAAGAAATGGAGATAGGCACATATCACCCCATTTTGCTTAGGAATGGTCTGAGCTGGGCACAGGTAGGGAATAGACGAAGGGAGAAACTCAAGAAGCTGTTGTCTGTAGAGGATGAAGGTGAAGTGCTTGTCAAGCCTGTTAAATTGAAAATGATCCTTCAGGGATTCACAAAATCTCAGGTTTAAGGGAGAGGCCCTCTAAAACATGCCGGGTCTCCCTGAAACTAAGCGAAAATCTTATACATATCTACAGGTATTATTCCTAGGAGTTTGTCCTAAAGAAATAACTAGAGACATGGTCAAAGATACAGCATGCCCTTTGAATAATGTTGTATTGTTCTGTGTTATTTCATTATAACATTGATGATAAAAAAAATAGATTCCCAGCTGGGGCCACTGTCTGTATGGAGTTTGCACATTCTCCCTATGTCTGTGTGGATTCTCTTCAGGCACTCTGGTTTCTTCCCATATCTCAAAGATGTGCATGTTAGGTTAATTGCTGCTTTTAAGTTGTCCCAGTCTGAGCGAATGCGTGTGTGTGCATGTGCGTGTGCGCGCGCCTTCTGATAGAAAAGGCATTCTGGCCATGACTGATTTCTGCCTCATGCTCCGTGCTGCTAGAATAGGCTCCAGCCACTTGAGACCCTGACTTAGAATAAGTGGATTGAAAAGGAATGAATGAATGAATACAAATTATCATAAAACAAAAATTCATAAAATATAATCATACAATTTCTTGACAATAAACAGTATGGGACAAAAGCTTTCAGAGGGCCCACCATATTGGTTAGTATTTGGTTTTTAACTGTCTGGTGCTAGGGGGTACTCCTTACAATTTTTGCTTTGCAAACATTTATTCCTTGATTTAATCCACTACCATTACAACCATTCACAGATTCACCAAAACTTGGGCAAATAATTATCATACTTGTTTTTATTAATAGCTCACATTTATTTCAATGTTTAATATTAGAATTGCTTTAGGCCTTTCTTTAGAAGTTTGATGATATGTTTGTAACCAGAAATACGCCATAGGAACTTAACTCTTGTTTATATCAATTAGCCTATGATAAAATTGGTTTCATTATATGTCATTTCTCTTAAAGTTGCAGTTTCCAACAATGTTAGTGAGGACTTACTGTACAAGAGTATTCATCATTGTAATATATATTATTTTAAAAATCTGAAAATATACTAAATGTTGAAGAGTAGGAAACTATTTCAGTGGAAAATTAAACAGATTATCCTTATATTGAAATATGTTTCACTCATTAAAAACATATTTTAAAGAATATTTATTAACATAGATGCTAATGGCATAATGTGAACCAAAAAATTAGGATATAATATTTAATAGAATTGTAACATTAGGTGACAGTGTATGCGTTACTTCCTCCCAACTTTCCAGTGAAAAACTATTTTATCTTTAAGAAATATGACAGAACTCTCAAAAGTTCATAGAGTTAGCCTTGCAAACTGTGTAATATAGAGTATGTTACAGTTTTACTTATTCTATAAATGCAAAAGCAGAAAATATTTTATTAAGATATAATATAAAAATCAACTATTGCCAAGTCCAAATTCGCACAACTCTGTGTATTACTGTGATGGCAAAAAAGACTAGAAGGAAATACATTAGACTGCTAACCACATCTCTGAAAGGGGAAGCTATAGGTGATTTCAATTTTCACCTTGATGTTTTAAAATGTTTTTAGCATTTTCCACAATAAACAAGAACTACTTTTTCTAACTGGGTTATTATTTTATTAATCTGCAGGGTCAAAGTCAGTATAACATGGGGCTGTCTCCATTTTTGTTGCTGGCATGTGCTCAGTTTAATAATCTCTAATAAAAACAAGAGTCATTTTGTTCTCTGATGACTCATTCTAAGCAGTGACTTTTCTTCTGATATTCCTGGCAGGTTTGGAGAGGTGGTGGGTGATTAGCAAGTCCTCTTGCTTTCCCAGAGAGTGAAACTTCATCTGTGTCTGGGTGATGCTGGGTAACTGTTGTGTCTTTTGGAATAATCTATAGGCATATGTATTCTATGTTTAATGTGGGATTTAGGATGAAAAGTCCTATCTGCTGGCTCACACAAGCCCTAGAGCCATGTATCTGTCACATCAACATATTAGAAGGTTTAAAAGGTTTTGCAGTTCTGACCAGGAGCAAATACACAGGTCACTCCCCAAATCAGTGAGACCCTGGCAAGTTATGTCTCCTCCCAGAACAAATAAAGGTTCTTAAATCTAGAGAGGAAATAGTAAACCTTTGAGGAATTTGGCTCAAGTTTTGTCTAATGAAGATTCCAGCAAAAATTCTCTTGAGTGTGTGTTTTAAAGAAAATCTGGATGTCAATGTCCTGAATTATAATCAAATTAATTTGTGGAAAATGCATATTTCACAATCCCTACCCCCACCCTGTCGCATTCTCCAGAAGCTCCAGTGACCATAGGCACAAATTTCAGTCTCCTTATCTCAGCCCATGAGTTCTCCTCCGTGGCCTAGTTCCCACTAACCTCTTTAGCTTCCTTACCTGCCAATCCCAGAAAAACAAGAATTCCTTATTGTCCTTCAGGTGTGCCAGGCCATTTCATACCTTGGGCTTTTACATGTGATGTTTCCTTTGCATCCCATTCTTCTATTTCATTTATCTAGTTAGCTCCTGTTTGACTTAAAAACTTGGTTCAGATATTACCATCTCAGGAAGGCTTTGTTCTTGTTTTGCCATCTCTACCCTCCATACTCCTAAGGATGCCAGGCTTATCCTCCAGTCCTTGATGTTTCCTGAAGGTGAGTTACTTGAGAGCAAAGTTGGGGCCTTCCTCATCTCTGCACCCAGGCCCCTGCCAGAGTCTGGCACACAGCAGATCTAGTAGATACTTGTTGAATGAAGAGATAATTAAAAGGACAGCAGCGCCAGCCATTCTTTGGACAAGGCAAGCAGAGAGCTGAGCCAAGTTCCCATTATTTGGTCAATGCAAAT
>NW_022436944.1:29320429-29337929 GCF_009761245.1 Sapajus apella | reverse complement strand
CACCCCAGAGTCATTCGATTTAACACTTATTGGGTGTCTGTTGTCTGCCAGAGAATGTTCTACTAGGAATACAGAAAAGACATTAAACTAGAAGACAGACCAGAAGTCAAAATTAAGGTGTTTGTAATTTTGAGGTGTCTGAAAGTCCAACTCATTTTCCAATGACTACACGTTAGTGAGACATTGCCAGGTGACAAGGTGGCCCCTGCATGAGAACGGGAGGCCATTGATTTGATCACAAATTCATACACTGCTTTATCCCTGATGCAGTACAAAGGACTTTGCAAATTTGGTTGTCTCATCACTTCTCCCAGCATTCTTCTGAATAACGACATTTTAAAAAATCATACATAGTCATATATACTGAAATAGTTGAATGGCATGACCCCTCTCCACACTTTAAAAAAGTATCTGGAGGTGCTTTGGATGTCTTATTTTTATATTCAGCAGTTTATTTTTCTTGTTAAATATATAGCAAATATACCATCTAATTTACTTATAGATATATATGCACCAGATTATGCCTATATTTTCTAGCCCATTTGTTGTTGTTTGAGAGTTCACTATCTAGAGTGCAGGTTGTCCAGGGCTAGCACCTCCTCCTCCTCTCTGTGGCTGATAATTTTGGGCCCTCACCTGTCTAGCACTAGTGACTATGAGGAGGCAGGCTGAGCCTATAAAATGTGAATCTGTTCTCTGTTAGGAAACCATGTTGGCTAATACACTTTGAATTATTTGTGAATTTCTATTGTCTATGCTAGCCTCTCTCATTTCTTAAGAGGATGAATCACTGACCTCTTCATCCTCTCTCTCTTTTATACCCAGGAGGCCTAAAACGTCTAATCTTGGCCTTATTTGGAGGTTCTGTTGCTAGATGAACCACTGGGATCTTGTCCCCAGCTCCCTGGTCTCTGGCTGGCCTGGCCTGCTGCATGCCAAACACTCCTGAGGTCACTGGAGTAAGGCCTAGGGCAGGAGGAGATTATATCTTCATCTCCCTGATCGTGGTAGCACCAGGCCTAGCAGGTTCTTACTTGAAGATGAACAAAGAAAGAGGGTGGGAAATATGGGAGAGGCACCATTCAGAAAGTTCTCTCTCTCTCTCTGTTTTCCTCCACTGCAGTTAGTTTTGAAAACCAGTCTTGAGAGGAATCCAAATCCTCTGAGATGAAAACTCACTTCATTCTGCAGGCCCTGGTGGTGGTGATGGGGGTAGAGGGAGGCAGGGAATTAATATTTTGGATGGGCCAGTGCCTTGCCTGCCCAGGTGTCTTTGGAAACCACCTCTTGTTAAAAGAAAGGAACAAATGAAAAAGGGAGAAAATAGGGGGTGGGGGAGGGAGAGACAGAAACAGAGAAAGGCCTTTGCTGAGCCCGTGCCTTTGTGCACCGCATTCAAACTGATTTGTACCCTTTGTAGTCTTAATTATTTGTGAGAGCGGGATAACAGGAGTACCCAGCTCACCCATTATTTCCTGCATAAAAAAAGGCACACAGAAGCCGCTGATCATTTCTGAATTAGCAAACATGATACTAAAAAAAAAAAAAAAAGCATAAAAAAATTCATTAATACCATCAGGGATTAGGAGGCTGATTAAAGTGTAGCTGTTAGCGTATGCAAATGAGCGATAGGCATTTATCGGGGCCTGTGCAAGCTGTCTTGGAGCTGTAAAGCCCACGTATGTTTTTCAGCTGATTAAAATAGTTTTAAGTTCTGCAGAATTTTTTTTTTTTGGTAGGGAATTATAAAAAGAGACCATCTCCACTTTCCCTTTTGGCGAAATTTCTCTAAAGTATACTCCAACCATTCCACTTGACTGCACTCTCTCATTCAGCCTCTTCTGAGAGTGAGGAGGTTGCCGCATTTCAGTTTCAGTGAGAGGAGCTCTTTTCCATATTTTTTTTTCCTCTGGAGTTTACCAGAACTCCTATGGCAAGGCAGATGGGTCCCTTAGCATTGGCCCACGGGGCTACTGGGACTCCAGATTCTCCCCCAAGAGGAATACCCTCTTCCGGTCCCATTCTACCACCCAGGCTAAAGGCAAATGAAGAGGAATTTGTTGCCCAAGCACAGGGTATCAAGTGCTCCCTTACATGAGAGGAGGCTGCATTCACTCCAAGAGCCTTGGTTTTGTGAGGCAAGGAAGGGGAGGGTGAGTGCGAATGTCAGGGCTGGGAGATCAGGACACAGATCTGTGCTGACACGGGCATGATGCAAGTTGGGTGGTCATGGCTGTCCTTGGTCTTGAAGCAAAGACATTGTGGGGAAGAAAAGCCCACTTTGAGTCCAAATTCAAATCCATTTTCAAGACTTTCTATTAGCATATAAGAGTGTTATTTTCACTTCTAGGGTTATGGAGGGCCATTGACAAATGGCCTATGAATAATTAATAATAATATTAAAAGTGTTGTTCATTAAGCAATTGCCATGGGCCAGACACTGTTATAAAATCTTTACATGTTTAATTTTATTTGGTCTCTGTCGCAAATCTAAGAGGCGAGACTACTCTTATCCTCAATATGCAATGAAATAAATCTAGAATCTGACCCCGTCCTGGCATCCACACTCCTAACATGCTGGTTCAAGCCACTCCCTTCTCTCATTTGGATCCTGCAGTATTTTACCTAACAGGCTCCCTGCTTCCACTCTTTTTTCTGTCCTCTGCCTGCTGTTCTGAGAATAGACAAGAATAGATGCTTTTATGATAGAATCACATCATATTGTTCCTCTGGTTAAAACCCTCAAGTTAAAACCTGGAGTAAAGGCTAAAGTCCTTTCGATGGCCTGACAGCTATACAATCTGAACTATGACTTCTCTCAACTTCTCTTACTTTATCTCTACTCCTGCCACACTAGCTTCCTTGGGTTTCCGCAAAAGCTCCAGACACATTCCTGTCTTGCCTTACGTTTTCTTCCTTCCATATGCTTACTTCTTCTAACATAGGTTATACAGTACTCATTTACCATGTTTGTTGTCACACCCAGCTAGACTATAAACTCTCTGAAGGTAGGGATCTTTGTCTATTACACTCACCAATGTATCTTAACTATCTAGACTGGGCACTAATTATGAACTCAATTATTATTTGTTGACTTAAGGAGCTCCAAAGTAATTTATGAAATTCTCATAAATGATAAAAAATGTATGGTAAAAGCTCCAAGAGTCTAGTAACCATGTCTGTCTTGTTCATCATCCTATTCTTTGTACTTAGCCCACAGAAGGCAATAAAAATACTCATTGAATGAACAAATAAAAAGGTTAAACTTGGAAACCAATATTTTTGTACAAAAATATTAATTTTCAGTTCTGGTCACACATTTTAAAGTAAATGACCTTAGCCACATACTTAAATGATGATTGTTTTTAGGTACCCAAATATTTATTTATTGTATTAAAACTTTTTTTTTCCTAGTCAGCAAAGCCGGGTTTCTCTTGAGGAGTGTTTTCTTTCTCTATACTGAGCTGAAACCAGAGCCATCTGAGCTCCCTTTGGAGTGAGAGGTGTGTAAGAGTCAAGGTTTATATGAGAGGCAAAATCAGAATAAGTTCCAGTCCCATAGCTGCTTCATCACTCCCTGTGGGGCCCTGAAGGTGTTGCCCCTGCCTGGTTTTACCACCTCTAAAGCCCATCTTCTTGTCCACTATGGGGCCTGTATGAAAACCCAGGAGGAAGACTTCCCTGACTCACTTGCCCATGTCACTGCCTCTGCTTGCCATGTATATAGAATAAGCTGATTAGCAGGTGGGAATAAACTGGAGTTTGTTGAAACATCAAAGGAATTGTTTATTAGACATTAACTTAGTTATCGAATAGTAGGTGTATGTGTGTTGAGGGGGTGAGGGGTAGAAGGAAGGATGAAAGGAACAATTTTAAAAGAGCCCTTGGTCTTAAAAGGTTTAAAACTTACTTCTGAAGTTAGTGAGTTTGGGCTGGCCTACAGGGCCTGGGCCATTGTGGAGGCAGTGTCGATCCAAGCACAAGGACAGGGAGCCGGTCAAAGGTTCAGGAGGTGTCCTTTGAAGGAGGAGGTGGATCAAAGCTTTCTGTGTTGGGCGACTGGGAGAGAAAAGGGACAGTGAGTGAGACAATTACTTTGTTGGAGTGGAGTCTATAGATCAAGTTAGAATGGTAAACGGAAGTCATTCTGTGGAGGCCTTGACCATTACGTGAAGTGTTTCAGGCTTTGCTTTGTAATCAAGAGCTCCTGGACAGGGTCACCTCTAGGGTGAGGGAAGAAAGGCATCTGCCTCAGATGCAAAATGTAAGGGGGTGCCAAAAAACTCAGAAATCAAGAAAATAATACTTTAATGAAATATCATAAAAAATCAAATCGACAAACTCCAGACAGCATTTTTGTAAATAGTGTTTTACCTGAAAGGTTTGATTGAGGAACAATATGCTCAAAGGACCATTTGGAAGATAGATCTGGCAGTGGAGAGGCTCTTTGGTTTGAAGCCAGATCCTGCCTCTGCCTCAGCAGAAGGAAAGTGGGAGGCCCACAGCTAGGGCAGCAGGTGACCAGGAAGCACATCTTGCTATTTTTTTCCCCTTTCATGATGCTGCCTTTCTAGTGCTTTCTGTTGTTTATTGTTTTCAGGGACATTGAGAATATCAAAATTGAGTGGATATGTAAAGAGTTATCCAAGCCAAAACAAAATAATGGCTGTAAGAGAAGCACCAAGTGTTGTGAAAGAGTGAGCTGATTCCAGCTGGGAGGACCTGAAGGTGGTGGCATTTATACTGGACTTTGCACCATGGTCTGATTTTACCAACCCTAGATAGTGGGAAGACTGACTTGGGTTCAAATTTTAACTCTGCCATTTACTAGCTATATTACCTCGGGTAGGTCTTTTGACTTTTCTGAGCCTCATTTTCCATATCTGCAAAATAGGGATAATAATTACCTTTTCCTGACAGCATTGTCATGAGTATTATATGTAAAACTCTAAGATGGTGCTGTTAAGGATTTCTACTGTTAATAATGTTTCACAGTGCAGAGTCACAGCATAGTTCACTCACCAAATAAAAGGTAGTTCTATGAATGAAGATGGCATTGACAACTTAAGTTTTCTGGAATGAAGTGTGGCCATTGTCTAGTTAGCAGAATGGATTTGAGTAAATGCCAGAGTGATTTCTAATGTTAGATTTCCCTATTTAGATTAATTAATTAATGAATTAGCCATCACATGGTTACTGAATACCAGTTTTATTTATTTATTTATAAACTAGGCATTCTCCGGGTGACCCAGAGAAATACAAGAAACACTCTATTTCCTTTGGGCCTAGACTGTGATAGGTAAGACCTGATATAATGGGCATTCATTGTTTGCAGCTGGACATCCATTTATCCTTGCTCTGGTAATGATACTTAGAATTTTCTTTGGGAAACCACCTGTTCCCCACTGTCAAGATGGTTTGTATAGTGCTGGAACCAATCGTACTCTAGGTCCTGGGTGTACTTATGGCTCTGCCTCGGCCAGCAGAACATTGACCTTTCCTGGCCACAGATGGGTTCAGGGCTGGGTGAAGGAGAGAGAAAAGGGACAGTGAGTGAGACAATTAATTTGTTGGAGTGGAGCCTAAAGATCAAGTTAGAATGGTAAACGGAAGTCATGACCCCAGCAAAACCAATGAGACCCAGTGACTTTTGCTGGGCCTGCAGCTTTTCCCACTTGGGTTTCCCTCTTAACCCAAGAGGAGGTAAGACTAAAGTTAACATATTGCCACCACAGATGAATGACGTTCTAAAATGGGAGCCCAATTACAGAGCTAAGGAGGTGGGATGGAGAGATTGAGAGAGAGAGAGAAAGAGAGAGAGAGAGAGACAGGTCCAAGTGACTATTTGTGCCACAGAATCAAACCATATTTGAGCTCAGATATTTCACTTATTGAACCAACAAATCCCCTTCTTGCTTAAGTCAATTTGGGTTGAATTTTCTGTTTCTTGTGACATCAAAAGAATCCTAACTCATGCACTTACTATTACAGCTAGTGCTCGACTTACGACCACGATTGGTTCCGACAGACTGGTGGTAACACAATTCGGTCGTAAGTTGAGTAGGCTATATGTACAGTACTGTGAAATGATGTTACAAAAATCTTTAAGTCATATTTTATCATAATTTTCTTTCATTGTTGTTATATATCATAATATTCTTTGTTCATTTTATGCCATTTGTGTCATCTCTACACCATTTTGTTTCTTATTGTTACATTCGTTGGGTTTAAGTAAAACACTGCATTACCAGTACAACTGGTTTAATATTTGCAAAACATACAAAATTACAAAATACAGGTGCATACAAAAAATACAAAATACAGGTGTAAAAAATACCATAGGAAACATTTTCCCAATTGCAAAACATATCAAAATATATAAACATGTACGAAACATTTTATTGGCCGCTGGTGCTTGGCTGCGGACCGTTGATGTCGTCATCTGAGGCAGCAGTTGGGGTTACCGGAGTTGGTTTTTTCATAAACATGGTGAGCTTTGTCTGAATTGTACGTTTCTTTTTTTCTTCATAAATTTCACGATACGGACGGAACACATCGTGTGCCATCCGTCCAATCCTAGCAAATCGTTCGATGTTTGCGTCCATTGCTTCGAAATGTATAAGAAGTTTATTGGGAGGGGTTTGATGAAAGATATCCAAGACACAAAACACAAATTGCTGTACCGAGTCGAGATGGTAGTGCTGCCGGAAGCTGGTCCGCACTGTCGTACGCCCAGCTGGGCAACGTTTGCGCTGCCAGACGCGGAGCAGTCGTGGCTAGTGATTGTGGTCGTAAAGTCGAATGGTCGTAAGTTGCATAGGTCGTAAGTCGATCAATACCTGTAATTCATGAAAAGGCAGATCACCAAACCAAACCAAATGACGATAAAAAACCACCACCACCACCACCACCAACAACAACAATAATGGCAAAAACAAGCCCCCCAAACCCTGATAAATAACAAATGGAAATCTTTCATGGTTGGCCAATAAGCAATGTGAACACAGCACTATAATTGTGAACAGACAAAATAAAAGGTCTCTATTCCAGTAATTGGTGGTTGTAGGGGCAGCTCCTTTTACTTTGCTTTCCTCTGCAGCTGCCACAGGCTCTTGTAATTGGTTTTGGGTGCTTTGGGAGTCAGGTGGTTGGTGACATAAAGCTCATGCCAGCTCTCAGCTGTCCTTCCTTACCAATGGGAGGGATGTCGGTTCAGGTAGCCAGAGTGAAGGAGAATCCAAATTAAATTAGTGTTGGCATAAAACGCAGTCTTACCAGGTGCTGAAACTTTATAGCCCCCACCACATTCTGATTTATTTTCTCTGAATGTGTTCTATTCTCAACTCCTATCAGCCTGTGTTTTTTGACATCAGCTTTGCGTGTAACTCTGCTGACTACATAGGAAGAGCAAAAGACCTTGCAGAGCACATACTCCACTTTTTTGACTTGTACCCAATGAGAGGATTTATGGTTCTATTCAGCACAAATACCTACATTTCTAATTCATACTGAGGACGAAATACAGTCATTGGCCCATAAAAATTTTAAAATGTACGAGATACCAATTTAGAAGATAAATCACATCAAGAAGCCTTATGAAGTACAGTCAGTGCCTCATCTTCACTTTAAGATCGCTCCTATGAGTTTGTATTCATTTTCTCCTCTCAAAGATCACAATGGGGGTTTAATTAGTCTTCCTTTCCTATTTACATGCCTGGATGCTGTCTATTAGGCACAATTGGGAGAACTAAATACCAGAAACACACATCTCTCTATCATTTTTCCCATGTATCATATCTTTTTAGTGCCACTGATTAGGTGTTTTTGGTCAGAACTACCAAATCTCTTACTCACATTCTGATTTGTTTTCATTTACAAATTATTTGTGTTACACAAATTGCGTGTCTATTTAGTAAGAGCATAGTAAGTGAAGAAATGAAATTATTGGCTCAAGGAAGGGAATGGATGGCAAATACCTCTCCTGACATAGTAGAGTTCATTGTGACCAGCCAACAATGTTAGTACAACTGAGGATAGCATCACAACAGAGCTCACCACTTGCAAATTAAATAAAAATTTTATGGTAACTCATTGCTTTTTGGGTTATTACTTAATCACCTATTGCTTATAAATTTGAACTTGATTTTGATCCTAAAAGTTATAGAGAAATTACAATGAACATTTCATCAAAATATTTGGCATCAATTACTTTTCCTGGGCCAATGCTTTCATTTCTGCAGCTACTATGTGCTTGCTAAAAAGGCATGCTATTTATCAGATAAAGACGATCTCTAAAAGGAGAAAAATAAGAATGTAAATAAGAGATTTGGCCATCTGAACCAACACAACTAATGATGCCTGCTTTGCCTGAGGTGAAGGCTGAGGCTTCTACATTCACAGGCCATGACAAATTGGAATGAGAGGACCTGTCCTTTGTGTCCAATTCTGTGGCATAGATTAAGACCTAGCCATAAACCAGCACTGGTTTCTGCTCTTGATGACACCATTATCATTTTTAAACTTATCATTTATTCATTAAAGCAATCCCAGAGCTTATGGGGTTGTTGACAGAACATAAATACAAACATAAAAATAAATCACACAATGAAAGTCTTCTGGAGCTTCCTGAGATGTCAAGATCAACTGGTCCATTCCCCTGTTGCAGTGATACAGTTATCACATTCTTTAGCTCTGTCCCTATGTCTTCATTTCTAAAATCTCCTTTAAGATGAAGGACCTCTGTGAGGTTCACTAGGTCTTGTTCTTTCATCTGGCCCATAAGATAATGTGTTCTGTGGCTTGCTGTAACTTTGGTAACCTCAGCTGGGACCTCTCTGTTACAGGGTGTGGAACATGTCTACTTATGGATCTCACACCCTTTGATCTTTTCAGGCCCAGGATGAATATGGTGGGTTCTCCCCAGCTTTGTTCCTATGTTGGGTTTGCTTGTTTTCTGGCTGTTGACATCACCTAGCTGGGTACCTTTTTAAAAACATCCATGCTTACCTTTAATTGATATGTAGATCTGGACACAATGATAGTGAATAAATTTATTGAATAGCAAGATGAAAATCCTTTCACATATACACAAATTGCTTCAAGTTATGTGACTTCACATAAGTAACAACTTCTCTGACCTTTAATTATTTTTTATAAAATGATGGGATAAAGAAGGTGATCTTCCCCTTCATGGATATGTCTTGATAGATGAAGACTGAATATTTACACTTTCAGAATGAATATAGGAAGCAATTATGCTGAGATATTCCATTTCATGTGCCAATAATTTCATTTCTGATAAATTAAAACATTGGAGTAGGATACAAGGAAATAAAAGGTTATAAATCTCTTCCCTGAAGCAGTTTACCTGTGCAAAATATGAGCCTGACGCCCTCTCTTTTAGAAAACATTACTTGTAGTCTTTCAACATACTTAATTGGTAAAATAAAAGCTCTTGAGCTGAAATAGCTTGTTAAAAAAGGCCTGTTTAAGTGTTTTAGAACTGGAAATTTGATTTTTGGTCCTGTTGCCAACATTATTTTTGATAAAATTCCTTCCTCTTTGTCCCTGTTTTGCCACCAGTAAACAGATCCCATGCTGCTTTACAGAAAGTTTATAAATCAGATGAAGTACTGGATGTGGGTTCTACCACATGTATTGCATAGAAAGCTTTGTAGTTCACAGTTTTTTTTATGTGTTTGAAGATGTGCTGAGCTAGATTACATCCTCTTTAGAGTAGCAGTCAAGCCTGGCATTCCCCTCTGACCTTTACCCTAGGACACAATAGGATTCTGAAAGGTGCAGTGAGTGATTGACAGCATGCCAGGAACCCCTGGGCTGGGCTAGGTCAAGACATTCACCCTTTTCCACCATTTGCCTTGAAACAACAAGCAAAGTTTTCTGATAACTTGAGTTTTATCTTCTTTTTCTTTTTCTTTTTTGCTAGCAACAATTATGGTGAACACGTTAAACCTTCTATTGATGATTGAAGGGAGAAGAAAAGGGGGAACAAGAATGGACAACCATCAGAGCACCATATGTGAAATATAAATGCCAGAGTAGCATTTGTTCTCTCATTAAACTGTAAGATGCAGTTTTCTAGTTATCTATATTTTGTGACTCCAAAAAACCATAAAGTTTCAGATGAAAAATGAGTGATGAGGCTATGGAAGATGCTTACAACATTATTTTCATTGTTCAAAAAACCAAAACCAGCCTAAGCTAAAATGTCTTGCTGATGTCCCTAAAATATTCCATCTTTGGACAGAACCATTAACTATTTTTAAAAAGTCAATAATCAATAAGTCTTAATTTGTTGCACTGACATTTGTGCGGGTTTCATCTAGATGAAATTAATTAGAAAGAAAATGGTTTCTCAGCAAATGGTGAGAGGAAGAAAGTCCGTGGCAAGATAAGTTTGACCCCGTGTCGTGGAAACATTCTAATGAGGTTAAGCCTCAGTGCATTTGGATCCGGCTGCTTGTTGAGTGTGCTCTGACATTTCTAATAGGCTACTAGAGACTTCCAAAATGGGCCAGTGACTTTGAAGGCATTTTGTGGGTCATTGGAGTTCTAGGTGGATAGGGATAGCAACAGGACTGAATAAAATGTGAGAGTATGTGAAGTGAACACCTGGCAGAGGGAATTGTGAAGAACAGTATCACCAAGACAAAAACTCAGCAGCCTCTATTCCACATTTCTTAGCTGAGATATCCTGGTTTCCAAACACTATTAATTGTAACTAAGAGTTCAGATCCAATTTGCTGGCACCAAAGGGCGCTGTGCCTCTGTGAAGATCTCTGCACAGCCCTGCTTGTGACAGTCACAGGGGATAACCAGGCTCTGAGAAGAGTGGGGAAGGGATATTTATTCCAGCGCCCTCAGGGGATAGCACTTGCTTTAATTGCTTTAGGAACCCTTCCTATCAATGAGACTAATGGGGTTAGACAAAGAAAATACTGGCAAGACTTGATCAAATACATGAATTTCCCCGTAGGCATATAATTAGGTTAAGAGGAGTGATTCAAAGTAAACCCAAGTTACAGGCTCATCATTACCCAGTCTCCAGGGAAGCCCTTAAGGTCCTGGACAAGGAGGTTTTCATTACTGGAGTTGTGGTGTTGCTTGGAAGAGATACTGAGGCACCTGGAAGGTCAGTTTTTCTCTGGTCCAGGACCAGCGGAGGGGCAGTGGAGGTTGAATGTGTTGGCACTCCTGATCACAACAGAACTGTCTCTTTTGAATTGTCTTTTACAATTTGAAACCACTTTCTCCTCCCTGTTCTACCTTACTTTCCCACTTGGGCAGACTCAGGAAAACATCTTTTGTTGAGGAAGGAATCTCCCCCAGCAGGTTAAAAGATGACAGTAGCTAAGTGAACAAGAGGAGACAAGATGACTTTTCAAAAAGAAAAACCCTAAGAGTTGTGGCTAAAAACACAGTGTTTCAAGAATTTATCTAAGGTTTATGAAGAGACTTAGAAAATGGGTGCAGCAAAAAAATGTTTTTGGGAATTAGCAGGTTACCTGCTACCTTTGTGTTCTGTTTAGGGTGGCAACAGTAGTAAAAGTGAACATTTATTTTGCAATCACTATGTGCCAGGTATTGTGCTAATAATTTTACATGCACTACTTTTTTTTTAATGTTCATATCAACCAAAATAAAAACATAGAAAAGGGAACTGAAGCACAGAGAGTTTGAAGAACTTAACAAAGGTCACAGCTGGCAAGTGGATGAAGCCAGCTGAGTGCATTTTCCTCCCCAGTTATGTCTGCTGTGAGCAGCCCAAGTTGGCCTCACTGCTAAAGAACATCTCTCTCTGTGGTGGAGTATTAAAGGTATAAATGATGCCTTCCCAGAGGGCATGGTAGATAAGACTGCATAAGAAAGTTAGAAAGAAACAGAGTCTGCAAGGATGAAGGGAAATCAATATCAGTGATGGTGACACATGACAGTGGAGAAAGGAGTTCTGTACCATTAGAGCAACACAGGTGGGAGACTCTTTGCAAAGAGAGTGAATTTGGCGCCTCTGATAACACCTTTTCAGAGGCACATGGAACATTAGGCAGGCATTGGGTGACAGGAATCTATATACTACCCCAGGAAAATGGTGTGCCTTGCAGATTGAGGGAGATGTGAGGGCAGTGGCTTGTGCACCTGGCTGTGGTTCAGCTGGAGGTGGGCTGCCTTCTAGGATATAAACACACATCACCTCCCAAGTCTTCTGATTTGCATGCCTCATTCCCAAATAATAATTTACCCCTCATTGTGTGCCAGGAGCTGCGGAGACAAAAGCAAATAAGGTAGCAACTTTGCCTTCAAGGTGTTCAGGATTAAAAAGACATAAAACCAAAAATTGCAGAAGAAGAAAACCTGTTACTGATGTTATAATGGAGGTATAGAAATGTCACAGGTCTGGTGTGGTGGCTCACGCCTGTAATCCCAGCACTTTGGGAGGCCGAGGCAGGTGGATCATGAGGTCAAGAGATCAAGACCATTCTGGCAAACATGGTGAAACCCTGTCTCTCCTAAAAATACAAAAATTAGCTGGGCACGGTGGCGCACAACTGTAGTCCCAGCTACTGGGAAGGCTGAGGCAAGAGAATTGCTTGAACTCAGGAGGCAGAGGTTGCAGTGAGTCAAGATGGTACCACTGCACTCCAGCCTGGCTACAGAGCGAGACTCTGTCTCAACACAGCAGTAACGACAACAACAACAACAAAAAAGAAGTGTTACAGTTCAGTGCTAAAGGTCAGTTTCATTTGAGGAGGTATTTGAAGTCTTCCAGAACATGTAATAGCTAAGAATGAAGGGAAATACCAGGTGGAAGCTGTGAGATGGAAAGACATTTTGGGAAGAAGAAAGGAGAAACAGGGTGTTCAAAAGGATTTGCAGATTCTGGGTAGGAAGTTGAAAGTCTTGGGAGTAGAGAGAGAATTTTCTTCTTCTCTGTTGGTCTGTTAAAAGAAAGGAGGTCATGGTTGCTGAAGAAGAAATTACAGATGATATCAAAGAGAAGAGTTTGCTTTCCCAACTCATTTGGGAACTCATAGATAATGACCAAGGACATACTCTAAGGCTGTGTTTAATTAATGACCCATAGATTTGCTGTAGAGACTTTCAGCCTGAGTACTGGGAGAGAGAGAGAACACTGAGGCAAGCTTGGAATACTCAGAAGGATTGTGTGTATAATCCCTAAGGAAAAAGCAACATGGTTCAATGGAAGGAGTATATGATGAGGAGTCACATATACAGCTTTAACTCAGGCTTTACAATGAATTTGTTAAATAACCTTGGATAACTGATTTCCCCCCTCTGGGTCTTGGTTTCACTTCACTTCTTTAAAATGAAGGAGTAGGATCAGATGACCAAAATATCCCTTAGCTGTGATATATTCTTATTTTCTGTTATTTGAATTCTCTGGAAAATGGATTGGAAAACACAGTTTTTGTAGGGCTTGCGCAAGAGAAGAAACACACACAAATTTAACACAGAAGAGTAAAGGCATTCCACTAGACATAGTTGAGACCTGTGCTTAGTGCTGCAGGATTGATGGAACCAGATGGCATTGAGAAAAGGAAGAGGCAGAGCCTTGCAGTTTCTTAAGAAAGCCTACTCCTCCAAGAAATCATGGGCAAACTGAGAGGAGCTTCCAGGTGAGTTCCTTCCTCAGGAGAGAGGAGCAGAGCTTTTGTAGCCAACACTGCAGCTCAGCCAGTGAAAGAAAGTCTGCAGGGCCAAGGCTTGAAATACAGGATCTGAGGCCAGCCAGTGCGGGGTTGCAGGCATCCCCACCTTTACTAGGAACTGGACGTCTGTTAAACTCTTGGCATAATCTGCAATTTAATCTCTGAGGGAGTAGAGACGGCTGTGAGAGGATCTGCTCCTCTGAACTCAATTCTGGTCAAAAGTTCTAGGGAAAATATGGTCAAGGCAACAGAAAAAACAGTTCCTTAAAAAAGAAACTCTGTGGAGTAAGAAGTTTAAGAAATGAATAGCTCCATTACTGAAGAAAATTAGTGCAACAGTCTAAAAAAAAATCACTTTTCCAAATAAGAGTTTACTCTTTTTTGATTTCCATTTTCAGAGTCACCAAAACCCTATAGGGTGGGTTGATTGTACATATGAAGAAAAAAGCCCAGAATGCAAAGTCCTGGGCAAGAACTTGGCCTTCTGATGCTTCATGCCCTACCCTTTCTGGGGCATCATTCTGCTGCCTTGATCACAGTTGGAGGAAATTGCATGGATAGATGCATTTTTATCCAGTATAAAACAAGGACTTTCTTATTACACAAATATTTGGAATAACATAGAATAAGATAAGAAAGATCATTAACACACTGTATCCAGAGATAACCAGCATTATTTTTTTTAGATGTTTACTCCCACCACCTTCTTATTTTGAAAAAATTCTAAGCTACAAATGTTGACAGATAATGAACCCCTGTCAACTCTTCACCCAGATTCACCATTTGTTAACACATTGTGGTGTTGGCTTTATCTGTCTTTGCTTCACTATTTGGAAGTAATGTGTAGACCCGACATTTCACCGCTTAATCTTTTAGCATGTGTATCTAAGAAGTTCATAACCCTACTAAGACACAGTAACACTATCACAACCAAAAATTTAATATTGATCTAGTAATTTTATCTAAGAACTATTTTCAGATTCTCCAATGGCTCCCAAATGTCCATTGTAACTTTTTAATTTTCATTGAAGAGCTAATTGAGTTTCATGTATTACATTTATTGTCATGTGTCTAAATTCCTTTAAAATAGTCCTACCTTTTTTTCTTTCATAATGTTGACATTTTTGGAGTGTTCAAAGCAGTCCTCTCTAATAAATTTTCAGATTTTGTTGTCATTATTAGATGAATGTTAAACATTTTTGGCAGGAATACAACATAGATGATTCTTTGTATAATACATTTTGGAGATTTAATTTTCTATACTAAACCTATATTGTTTCTCTAATCAGAAAACAATACATATTAGTGTTTAAAAGATCTTTAAAAATATTTCAATAATAGCATAACACAGTGTCCAGCACTATGCTGAATATATTTAATAAATTTATAAATAAATTTGGGAACTGCCTTGATTGGTAGTGAGCCTCTTGTCTTTGGAAGTATTCAAGTGGAGGCTGGATGACCCCTGAAGAAACAAGTTGAAGAGGGGATTTGGCATTGAAAGGAAGGCTTCCCCTTTGATGGCTTTTCTGGAGAGATTTTCTCTCATATTTTGAATTAGAGCTTAATATGAACATCATTGTTCTGTGTTTTCCTACTTTTTTTTTTTTGAGACGGAGTTTCGCTCTTGTTACCCAGGCTGGAGTGCAAAGCACTATCTCGGCTCACCACAACCTCCGCCTCCTGGGTTCAGGCAATTCTCCTGCCTCAGCCTCCTGAGTAGCTGGGATTACAGGCACGCGCCACCATGCCCAGCTAATTTTTTTTTTGTATTTTTAGTAGAGACGGGGTTTCACCATGTTGACCAGGATGGTCTCGATCTCCTGACCTCGTGATCCACCCACCTCGGCCTCCCAAAGAGCTGGGATTACAGGCTTGAGCCACCGTGCCCGGCCATGTGTTTTCCTACTTCTTTCTCTCCCTCTGTTACTGAGTCCCCCTTTTCTCTCTTTCACCATCATTTTCTCAGTTGTGCTTCTCAGTGCTTTACAAGCCTTTTCAGTCTGCAACACCAAGAATGTCCCTTCATGCTCTTTTGGAACAAAAGGGGAGCTAAACTGTCCCAAAGAAAATTATGCAATAAACCTAGCCTAGGAGATTGCTGTTTGTTCTAGAAAACTACTTCAGGATGCCCAAGTGGGAATCTCTCAGCTGAAAGAGATGGAGAGTACCAGAAGTGGTAGGAAGACATCTACGCTAAGTTTCTTTGGAGGTTGTTTCTGCCACATTTCCTAGTGTTACCAACAAATTCTGGGACTTGGGTTGACTTTAATTTCAAAGAGTCGTTTTGGAGTTTGTGCCTCTGCCTTTCCATAGTGCATGGAAAGAATAGCTTGCATCTGCCTGTGTGGGGCTGTTACATTATTCCACTGGCTTTTTTTTCCCCTGGGCTTGCCTGGGTAATGTTCTTCCCTTACAAATTTCATCTCACTGCACTGTGCATTGAAACGACGCAGTTATGGAGCGCACAGGGAAAAAAATTATAATGCCATTAAAAGTTATCATAAATTTCAGATCAGCATCACTTCTAATCCGATACACAATTTTACTGCCTCTATAAAGTAGGTGATTTGCAGTGGTCTGAGGCGTCTCCTGGAGCGTTTTACTTCTTTTTAAATTAAACACACCAACTTTGTGCTGAATTCAGAGTGTGGACATAAAAAAGGGGGTAAAAAGGAGAGGGAAGGGACATCAGATGGGAATTGCAATTGAATCTTTATATATGCCATCTTGGCACTGTGGTACTAAATATAGTGCCAGGTAAATAGATGTGCTGAAATATTCAGAATAAAAAACAAATGTTCCAATAGCAGAAGCTGTGAGCCCCAAGAATGTTTCCACAGTGGGTGTGCTTAAAATAATAAAATACTGTTGTTTAAAACTACTCAATCCTAGAAAACCCTATGTTGTAAAAAAATGTAGTGCTGGTATATGTGTGAGGGGCTATGTGTGTTGAACATATATATGTATATAAAAACCCCTTGGAAATTAAACAGAATATAAGGGGCTTGATTTTACTGGTTGGAAGGTTACACTGATTATTTCTCTGAGGTATACTAACTCTTCCTGGAAGTTAGGACATCAGAAGTTGTCATTTACTAAATAGCTACCTAATATTCTAAAATGTAATGTCCCCAGCAAGGGCTGACCTGTTATCTGATGTGCAAAAGTGTGTACTTATGTATGTGGAGAGAGGTGGTACACACCCAAGTGCTAGTACAAAAGAGAATGTTGTTCATAAGGTTTCCGGTTAAAAGGATTAAATCGAATTGTGACATTTCTTCTCCCCCACACCCATGCTCAGTCGGTTATTCTTAGCTACTAAGAATACTAAGTTTACTAAGTACCTACTTTACAAAATACTCTGTGCAAAACTGAATATACAAAGAAAAAACAACTATAGGTCTACCTGCAAAGAACTCACAGTCTAGAGTGGGGAGTTTACAGGACATAAACTCATGACAGTAGAACATGTTCACTGCTATGATAGAGGAGAGCACTCATGTGGAGTGCACAGAGGAGTGGGAGACACATGCCTGTCCTGATGAAATTAAATACAGCAACTTATACCTCTTTCTAATTGGATCTAAATTCTCCAGTCCAAATATTATCAGCAGTATTAATTTATCAGTCAACAAATAGTATACTAAACAAAATACGATTTGCTGGACATGGTGGCCCGCACCTCGGAAAGCAGCTACTCAGGAGGCTAAAGTGGGAGGATTGCTTGAGGCCGGGAGTCCAAGGCGGTAGTGCACTATAACCACACCTGTGAATAGCCACTGCACTGTAGCCTGGGTGACAGAGCTATT
>NW_022436944.1:29318224-29320329 GCF_009761245.1 Sapajus apella | reverse complement strand
GGGTGACAGAGCTATTAATTATTTTGTTCAGGATTTAGAAAATTTTAAAATTGATGTACTTAATAATAGGGGTTTTTTTGGTTATAGACAAATGCCTATGTATTCAAGTATTTTGAAGTACCTTTAAAGTCAAAGATTTATGATGGTGGCTTAAGGTTTGATCACCTATGCACAAGAATCATACTCTACAGAATCTACTGGATTTTGAGAATTGCTTTTTAAAGTTTAGTTTGAAGGTTGAGACGTTGGAACATAGGTGTATCCCTTGGAGCAGCTCTGTGTGTTAAGAAGTCTTAAAACATGAGCTGTATGTAAACATCCAACTTTGGGGATAACTTAGAGCACATTTTGGGGTAGCAGCCTGGTGTTGCCACTGTGGAGCCAGCTTTACTTACATGTGATAGTGCTGATGCAGGGTGACACACTTTGAGATTTGTCTATAACAAATGGAATGCCCTTTTGAGATTCTGTTCAGACTTGCAGTTTATATATTCAAAATCAATAATTAAGGAAGATTTTCCTAAATATGACTTGAAGTACAAAAGCCACAATAGAAAATATTGATAAATTTGACTGTGTAAGAATAAAATACTTGTAGATGAAAAGAAAGAAATAAAACTCTAAAACATAGGAAGTTTAAAGACAAATGACAGGCTGGGCGCAGTGGCTCATGTCTTGTAATCTCAGCACTTTGGGAGGCTGGGGTGGGCGGATCACCTGAGGTCAGGTGTTCAAGACCAGCCTGATCAACATGGTGAAACCCCGTCTCTACAAATAATACAAAAATTAGCTGGGTGTGTTGGTGGGCGCCTATAATCCCAGCCACTCGGGTGGCTGAGTGGCTGGGATTATAGGAGAATTGCTTGAACCAGGGAGGCAGAGGTTGTTGTGAGCTGAGATCGCTCCATTGCACTCCATCCTGGGCAACAAGAGGGAAACTCCATCTTGAAAAAAAAAAAAAAAAAAAAAAAGACAAATGATCAATTAGGCAAAAAACATGCAACTCATATCATAGACAAAGATAAGTCGTCCAGGCAAGTGATGAATATACTTGAACTGGGGTGGTATACTAGAGACAGAGAGAAGAGAGCTGACTTGGGATACATTGTGGAAGTGGTGTCAAATGAGGCACAACTATATTTACTATGAAAGAAGTTGTGGATTAATTGTTCCCCTCAGAATGCCAGGAATGTAAAACTTCAGTGATTATACTTAAATGCTTGGCCAAAGGTGATGGCCTTGTAATCCCAGGTCTTGGAGGAAAGATTCTAAACAGGAGGGAAAGTCAGCAATTTGTTGTGTAGGAAACGATAGTACTGAGTATGGAGGCCTGTATAAGACTTCTGACTCTGCCATTTATCAGCTGTGTGATCTTGGGCTAACTTGCCAACTCAGCCTCTCTGAGCCTCTATTTAATCCTAGATAGAAGGGGTCTAATAATATACTCTAACACAAATTTGTTCCAGGGTGTAGATAGACTTTTGTTATGCTTCTTCATAATTATGAAAAGTTTAGCTGGTGATCAATTTTAGTTAACAACTTGGTTAAAAATGAGTACTATAGTTATACAGTTGGGATGCTATGCCTGAAAAATTACTGAATAAAATGTTTTCCCCCTTCACTACATTTTTAAAAAGCAGAACTGCATAGATAGAACAGTCATTTTCTTTGCCAGGGAACTTGCATAATGACATGTCTACATCTTTAGGGCAAATTTTGATGATCTCATTGTCAGTTTTTTGTTAAATGGAAAAGACTAAGAATTCACCACTCAGTGGGAAATATCAGACCTCTCCCTCTTTTTAAAACTAGCTTTATTGAGGTTAATTGGTATACAATAAACTGTACACATTTAAAGCTCACAATTTGATAAGTTTGACATATGCATATATCTATGAAACCATCACCACAATGAAAATAATGACTATCTTTCTCTCCTCCAAATGTTCCTTCCTGGCTATTTTAGATTTCTCTTTTTCATCCTTCCCTACCTCACCCTGCCCCCAGCTCCAGTCAGATCAGTTATATTATCTAGAATGTAATTACATAGTATTTACTCTTTTGTTGTCTCGATTCTTTTTTTTTTTTTTTTTTTTTTTTTTTTT
>NW_022436944.1:29314162-29318124 GCF_009761245.1 Sapajus apella | reverse complement strand
GGCCTCCCAAAGTGCTGGGGTTTCAGGCATGAGCCACCGCGCCTGGCCTTGTTGTCTTAATTCTTTCACTTAGCATGATTATTTTGAGATTAATTCATGTGGTTACATGTATCACTAGTTCATTTCTTTTTACTTATAAGTAGTATTTCATTGTATAAATATATCAGTGTCTATTCATCCATTCACCTGCCAATGGAAATTTGGGTTGTTTCTAGTTCTCAACTATTACAAATAAAACTACTATGAACATTTATATACAAATATTTGTGGGGACATATGTGCTTTATTTCTTTTGTAGATTCATCTTTCCATGTGGTTAATATTCTTTCTGTGTAAAGGATTTCTTTCACAATTTTTTTTTTTGGTAGTGCAGGTCTGTTGGCAATTAATTCTTTCAGCTTTTATTTTTTTCCTCAGCAATTTGTTTTCCCTATTTTCTTTTTTTTTCAAATCCACTTTTTTTGAAAGATATTCTTGCTGGATATAGGATTCTATGTTGATTTATTTTCCTTTAGTACTTTAAAGATTGATGCATCTTGTTGCTTATACTGTTTCTGTTAGAAATCTGCTGTCATCCTTATTTTTATTCCTCTGTATGTGATTTTTTTTCTTCTGGCTTTTTAAAAAAAGACTTCCTCTTTATGACTAATTTTCAGCAATCTGATTATGAAGTGACTTAATGTAGTTTTCTTCATGTTTCTTGTGCTTGCATTTATTGATCTTTTTATGTGCGGTTTATAGTTTTTATCAAATCTGGAACATTTTCAGACTCTATATTTTCAATATTTTTTCTTTTCCCACTCCCATCTTGAGGGACTTCAATTATACATACGAATAGGCTCTTGAATATATTTCTTGGCTCACTGATGTAATTTTAATATTATTATTATTATTTCTCTTTGTACTCATTTGGAATAGTTTTACTGTTATGTTTTTAAGCCTACTAATCTTTTCTTCTGCAGTTGATCTCCCTCCCCAACCTCTCTCCCTCTCTCTGTGATCTTAGACATTGTACTTATTATCTTCAGAAATCCGATTTGGATCTTTAAAAAAAATCCTCTATGTTTATAGTTAGGTTTTGATGCATAGAATAAAAACCATTTTAATGCATTTTATTACTAACTCCAGGATCTATGACCAGTATAAATTGGTGTCGATTAATTAATTTTTCTCCTCATTTGAGTTGTATTTTCCTGCATACGTGATAATTTTTCCTTTTCTTTCTTTCTTTCTTTCTTTTTTTTTTTTGAGACGGAGTTTCGCTCTTGTTGCCCAGGCTGGAGTGCAATGGCGCGATCTCGGCTCACCACAACCTCCGCCTTCTGGGTTCAGGCAATTCTCCTGCCTCAGCCTCCCGAGTAGCTGGGATTACAGGCATGCGTCACCATGCCCAGCTGATTTTTTTTTGTATTTTTAGTAGAGACGGGGTTTCACTATGTTGACCAGGATGGTCTCGATCTCTTGACCTCGTGATCCACCCGCCTCGGCCTCCCAAAGTGCTGGTATTACAGGCATGAGCCACCGCACCCGGCCTTAGTTTTTCCTTTTCATGCATGGTAATTTTTGATTTGATGACAGACATTATGTATTTTATCTTGTTTGGTGCTAGACATATTCTTAAATTTTGTTCTGGGATTCAGATAAGTTATATTAAACAGTTTGTTCTTTTGAGGTCTCGTTTTTAAGATTTGTTAGGTGGGACCAGAGCAATTTAGCTTATTTGTCTGAGAGTATTCCTGGACTTTCTAGTCAGTTCAGTTGAGCTATTTGTTTATCTCTTTGCCACTACTGCACTGTCTTGACTTCTCTAGCTTTGTATCAAGTCTTAAAATAGGCTGTTATGAGTCCCTCAGATTCATTATTTTTTTAAAAAGTTGTTAAAATCTATTCTGATTTATTTGCCTTTGTATATATATTTAGAGTCAGCTTGTCTATATCTACGAAGATGTCTACGGGATTTTGATCATAATTGTGTTAAATCTATAGATCATTTGGGGGGAGGATTGCCATCCTTATTATTTGAACCTTCCAATCCATTAATATGGTGTGCCTCTTTATTTATTTGGTTTGATTCCTTTATTAGGACTTCACTCTTTCTCCTCTCCTCTGGGACATTTTATTATTGTTCCAAATCTCCTGAGGTTCTCTTTATTAAAAAATTTTTTTTCTCTTTGTTGTTCCAATTAGATAATTTCTATTGGACTGTCTTCAAGTTTGATGACCCTTTACTCTGTCATCTCCATACTGCTGTTGAAGCCACCCAGTGAGTTTTTAATTTCAGTTATATTCTTTTTAAATTCTAAAATTTTCATTTGGCTTATCTTTGTATCTTGTTTCTTTGCTGAGACTTTTTATATTTCCATTTGTTTCAAGGAACACTATGTTTGGTTTTTGGAGATTCTTTTTTTTCTTTTTTAAATATAAAGCAGCTGCTTTAAAGGCTTTGTCAGATATTTTCAACATCTGTGTCATCTTAATTTTGGGACCTTTGTTTTTTCTTTGAGATTTTCCTTGTTTATCATATGCTGAGTAATTTTGCAGTGTATCCTAGATGTTTTGAATATAAGACTCTGAGTCTTCTTAAATCCTGTGGAGATTGTCAGTATTTTATTCTAGCAGGCAATGAATCTGGATAGGTTCAGGCTGTTAGTTCCAATCTACCTTCTGTAGGTTGTGGTTTCAATAGTTGTTAAAATGCCTTTAGTGATACTAGTTGAATTTGACCTAAGTGTGTGCCACCCAGAGGCTAATCTGAAGTCTAAGTGATGGTCTATCTGTCCAATTCCCAAATTCTTTGGTATGCTGTTTAGAATTAGATCCAAGCATACTTAGAGGTGAGCAACTATATGAGTTTGCTTTCCCAAGCTCCTTGGTCTTGACCACCTTCCTGGTACTTGTTCTCTCTGGCTCCTTTTTTCAGTCCTACACCCAAAAAGCCGGGGCTTTAGTTACACTGCCTGCCACCTTCCTCTGATACTGGGAGTTTGCCCCATCCTCTTGGGAACACAGCACAATTGGTAGGAGAAGATTCTCCTCCTCTTGGTTTTGGCTCCTGAGGACTTCTGTTGCTGCCTTTGCTGCTGCCAACATGGGTTAACCTGGCGGCAGGGATGCTCAAGAATAGAAAAAGGAAAAAGAAAGTAGGGATTTCCACACTCTATCTGGACATTGAGAGCTCCCTTTCCCACTCCAGGAGCCAGAACTAGAGAGCTACTCATGGAGATTTCTCAGTACTTGAGTGTCCACTTCTAGGTTTTGGGCTAAATTGAGATCAGATTGGGGGCAATCAGTGGAACAAAAATATAACTTTGCTGCTTCTTCAGTGATACTTTGAATTCTGGTCAGCCTGCTACTGTTTAGTTTTTAAATAGCTTCTCCATGCAATTGTCCAGGTTTTAAAGCTGCATTCAGTGGGAGAACAAGGTAGAGAGTGCTTGCTTCATCTTACCTGAAACCAGAAACTTCAACTCTATTTTTATATTAGTTGCTCCTATTATTCCTATAACACTTATAATTCTAATGTTGCTTATTCAATTTATGGCTTCAAAGCAATAGTCATTTTCTTTTATCTTTTCTGTTTCCTCTACGTTCTTTTAATTTTTGTGGGTACATAGCAGGTATATACATTTATGGGGTGCATGAAATGCTTTAACATAGGCATGCAATATGTAATAATCACATCACAGATGGTGGGGTATCCATCCCCTCAAACATTTACCCTTTGTGTTATAAGCAATTCATTTAAAACTCTTTTAGTTATTTTTTCTTTTTAAAATTTAAATGTAAAATTTTTGTGTCTCCTTCACACTCTGAGAGAACTTCTCAAGTTTTCTTTGTATATGAATACTTTAGTATTTTAAAAGAAATAGTTCTACTTTTTATTGTGTCAAAGGAGAAAATGCTGCTAATTAATTTTTGGTACCTTTTCAATAATTCCTCACCTCACCTATCTCCATTTTTAT